>NC_065587.1:93561626-93868056 GCF_024542745.1 Macaca thibetana thibetana
GCGAGAGGCATGATTTCTGGCAGAGCAGGACACCTGGTCGGAAATTATGACAAAGCACTCCTCTGCCTAAGATCAAGGAATGGAAATTAACAGACAGATTTCTAGCATTTAATACAAGTGGAAATATCCAAACAGTGTCCAATGAATAATGTCTCCCAGTCACTGGAAATGTTCAAGCAGACAGACAAGTTGACTAGACTCTACGTTCAACAGCGATAGATCAACTGCATTACAGCTCAAAAAACTCCCAAGGCTTCCCACTACCCACGAAATGCCACCTCCTGCTGTTCGGCCATGGATCCTTCCCGCTCTCCTCTCCTCTCTTCTTCCTAAGAGATCTCATCTTCTCTTACTATTACAACTAGTCACTTTCCCAGAAATCTCTCAAATTGCCATCTCCATTTCCAACACCAGTGCTGTCTCTCACCGTCTGGGACCCATGTCTGCCTGGACTTTCTAATAGCACTTCAAGTTCGACAGCCTCCCCAGCTCCGGAGACAGGGCCAGGACCCCAGCCCTCCCTTGATCCCGGTCTCTCTGTGCCCTACAAGCCCAGCCACCAGTCTTGCCATCTGTTGTGTGTGTCCCTGGCCTGGGCCTTGCCCTGCCACCTCTCCCCAGTCACTGGGACAGCTTCCACACAGGCTCCCACAGCCAGCTGAGACCTGCTGCAAGCTGTTCTCCTTTCAGTAGCTGCAGCTCTCTTTAAAAACATTCTTTGTACTACATCACTCCCCGCCTGAACAACTCCATCAGGAGCATGGGGCTGAGCAGGGTACACGTGTGCAGGGGATGGCAGACCACGGTGACCCAGACCAGCCCACTCCGCTTGGGTAAGGAGGTGTCCCTTCAGGGCGGTGGCCTGGCACAGGCTGTCAGGGCCCACATGGGGTGAGGAGGTATCCCCACAGTGAGGCCCAGATCAGGCTGTGACAGCCCATGCAAGTGAAGAGGTGTACACCCAGGGACAGCCCGGTGCAGACATCACAGCCCTTGAGGGGAAAGGCAGCCTCTAGCACACGGTCAGGGAGGAAGGGGACAGCCTAGCATGGGGTGCTACAGCCCTGGATGGGGCCATGTGACAGGGCACAGAAGCCACAGATTGGTCACATACAGAGAAAATGGTTGAACAGGTAAACCTAGGGAGGACAATGGGATCCAGGTTTCTCACTGTTAGAGAGGTACAAATAGGGGGAGAAATAAGGGGAGAAAACTTGGATCAGTCTGTGGTGTTGTCATGGTTTTCAATTTACAGATGACAGATGCAGGCATAAGCATGAGCGGTGTGTGTGTGATGTCTACGCATGCGGGCATGTGTGAGTACGTATCATGTGCTTGTACGGCCAGCGCAGTCCCTTGGGGACCTGGGAGCGGCGACACCCAAGGCAGCGAGTACACTTAGCACCCAGATCTCCTCCACAGGCAACCAGGGCTCCTGGGAGAAATGGCCAATTGCAGAGCTGGAGCAGGGACAATACGAGAGGAACCTGGAACAACTTACATGCTGGAAAGTGAGGAGCTAGCCCAAGACAACAGGACATGTCCAAAGGCCCAGAAGCCACACTGAAGGGGCTCCTCCTGGCCACAGATGGGTAATTTGAACATCAATATCAATGATGACTGTAACAAAATCACCATTAAGAACATGGGAAACCATAAGATGGCACTGATGATTACTTACAGAAACCTTCTCTCCGTGAGCGACTCAGTAATTAAACACGAAAGAACCACGTCAAGGTGGAGACACCTGGCATTCCTCGCCTGAATCAGGTGGCCGAAGTTGCCCCACCCCAACAGAGCAAACTGATACTGTGCCCTCATGACAGCCTCGTCAAGATGAGCACAGCTTCATGGCTGTACCACTACTGCCAGCGATACGAGACCAGAATCTCAACATGAAAAACCCTACTGGAGGGACATTCTGGGACACAGCTGACCTGTACGCTTCCGAAGGATCAAGGCCAAAACTTCAAACAAAAACGGGCTGAATATCCCCAGACTGAAGGAGATGAAACAGAGCTGACAGCTAACCACCACTACTGATCCTGGGTTGGATCCTTTGTTATAAAGGACAACAGCAGGACAACTGGCGAAATCTGACTGGGGCCTGCAGACCAGTCACAGGGGAGCTGTGGGCATCTCCTGGTTTCGACCGGTGGTAATGAGGAGAACGTGCCAAACACACGCTCAGGCATCTGCAATGAGTGACAGGACATCAGGCCGGCAGCTAACTCGAAAACAGTGCTGGGAAAAAAAATCCCTTGTACCCTCCGTTTCCACAGCTTTGATACTGTCTCAAAATTTAAAAAAAAAAAAAAAAAAAAAAAAAAATCAGGCTGGGCATGGTGGCTCCCGGTTGTAATCCCAGCACTTTGGGAGGCCGAGGTGGGTGGATTACTCGAGGTCAGGCATTCGAGACCAGCCTGGCCAACATGGTGAAAACTCATCTATACTAAAAATATAAAAATTAGCCGAGCGTGGTGGTGCACGCCTGTAGTCCCAGCTACTCAGGAGGCTGAGGCAGAAGAATCACTTGAGCCCAGGAGGCAGAGACTGCAGTGAGCCGAGATTGTGCCACTACACACCAGCCTGAGTGACAGAGCGAGACTCTGTCTCAAAAACAAAAAACAAAAAAATCTTCAATGACTTGGATTACATTTTGAATAAAACTGAACCTTCTTTCCAAGTCCATGGGGCTGTGGTTCTCCCTCTCACCCCTCCTCACCCAGCTGCAGGAAGATTCCGTGTTCCCTCATGCTTGCAGCCCCCTCCCTAACCATGCCCTCAATCAACGGTACGTCCTCACGCCTACATGTGCCAGGCACTGTTGCAGGTGTGGAGGATGACAAATGAACTGCGCAGAAAAACACCTGCTCTGATGGTATGCACATTCTATTCAGGGGAAGAGACACAAACAACCACCACTAACACTACCCTAAGCTAAGAGCGCTATGTGCAGATTCTCACTAAATGTTCCCAGCACCTGATGAGGTGCTATTATTCTTTCCACTTTACAGAGTACCTGAGGCAGAGAGTCCAAGTCTCTGGCCCAGGGTCCCACAGCTGGTCTGGCAGCCTCCAAAACCCCTGTGCTAGCCCACCTGCTATTCTGCCTCCCCCTAGGTGCCAGCAGGAACAGATGGTATCTCTGGAGCCAATAAGGCAAAGAGAAGGACAGATTTCTCAACAGATTAGGACTTCCCACACAGTAACCCACAGAACTCACATCACTGAAGACCGTGAGCCAGTCTGAGAATGTGCACGCAGCCCCTAGGAGGGGTCCAGGCACACAGCCCGGCAGGAGGACTCAGCAACTGCTGCCTGTCAGCCCCAGGACCGTAAGCTAGTATTTCCATATCAGTTCAAATATTCAGTATCAACTTCAAATACCTATTCAGCCTGTGACATGGAGCTTGCTGGAAAAGCAGATCTCTATATTACACAAGCGCCCATGTCAGCAAGTGACCCCTCCACAGTGTAAACGTGCTGAGTTATGATGTGGGGTGCTTCATGGAAGCCACTGGGAAAACGGCAAGCTTTAAAGGCTGGGTTGAAGGGGCTGTTGTGTTGAAGGGGCTGTTGTGTTGAAGGGGCTGTTGTGTTGAAGGGGCTATGGCTGGCCATTGGTGGGGGTGGGTGACTTTTTTTTTTTAAAGGGAAAGATTTGGGTGTGGTAGGAGGTCAAAGGGCAGAACTCCATAGAGAAGGGTGCCTGGCAGTGAGGCTGCAAGAAGGCAGCAGACAGCAGGCGCAACGGCAGCTGTGGTGACTGGGTTACAGGGGTGGCCACACCTGCAGGGAGGGGAGGAAGGGGCACCTTCCGACTCTTTCCCTGAGGAGGCAGAGAGGAGGGCGGAGAGCAGAGAAGGCCTGGCACAGCCATGGCAGATGGAGGAGCGAGACTGACAGGCAGGCGGATGCCCAGAGCCATGATGGTGAGGGTGGCAATCAAAACACCCAGAAACAGGGAAACCAGAAGAACCAAAGGGTCCAAATGTTTAAATCTGCATTTCAGGATGAAGAATAAAATGTGTTTCTAAGTGTCATTCAGAGCCAAATACTATAAGCAGAATTAGATTTTTAAGCTATAAGGGTCAAAAAAATATGATTCAATTCACTTCCATTTTCTTTTTTGGAGTAACAGTTTTTATAGTTACCTTAAAAATCATCCTTTTGATCCAGGGTCTCTCAGATAAGAAATCCAGCATGGAAAACCCAGGGTTAGGGCGGATGGTTGACATGCCGACCCAGTACCCCCCAAAGCTGCTGGGCCGGATGTTGTCTGGAAATCCAGGCATGTTCTCCACAAACAGATCAGCCCCGCCCTTCATCAGGCCAGAAACATAGACTCTGAAAAATTCACCCAAGCAGACAGTGAGCCATAGCCCCTCAATTTAAGATAAAAATTTTAGCCAAGCACCAAGTCTTGGTCCAAATATATATATGGAAAGTGCTCTAACTATGTCCATCATGAACAAAGGCACAGCTGCTGAGAAGAAACCTTTGTGCACAGGGCCCAGCATGAATAGAGGGGAAGCAAGTCGGGGGATGACCAAGGCCCTGCCAGCAGGGGAATGGGGCCCGGGCTGCACCAGCTGGCCTGAAGACACTCCCAGACTACGACTCGCAATGGGAGAAAGAAAAGTGCACCCTTGAATTTTCTTTAACATGCCATGCAGAAGGTGCACTGCTGCCTCTGATTTCTGTCGATCCCATTTCCATGCCCACTTTACCCCGCCATGATGTGCTCTGGCCAGCAACTGACGGCTCAGCTAATCCCACACACACCTTCGTATCCTGGCCATGGTCGTTTCTGCCACCAGGACAAAGTCTTCTGCAGGAGACAGCTGGACTCCATTCGGGAACCGCAGCTGGTCCAATAAAACTTTTACTTCCCTGGTCACAGTATCGTACTCCAGCAGGCTGTGGAACACCAAAAGCAGAGGGTTATGCGGGAGAATCCCTGGCTCCCACTCTGGGCCTTCAGGGCATGGGCCTGCAGAAGGTGACTCCACCTCAACCTGGAACAACAGGCCCTGGGTCCCCTGCTCAAACCTGATTCAAGGCTGGCCCCTGGGGGCCCTTCCCCATCCAGAGCAGATCCAGTGTCCTCTCCAGAGAATCCCAAGTTCTCTTGCTGACCTGGGAGCCGGACAGGAGTCCCCCGCAGAGAGGCAACTCAAAGCCCCGGCCTGCCTCCAGGGTTTCTCCTGACTGCCTGGACTTGCACCCTCAGACGGACTGGCCTGTTTTATTTCCTCAGAGAAAACGAAAGCACCTTGTTCCATTCTGTGACATCCATCACCTGCCTCCAGAAGCCACTAAGGTCCTGTACTAGAAGCTGAAATATGATGCTGAAAATACTCCCTTGGTCCCTAGAAGTAACAGGCCCTGCTGAAGCGGCTGGCCTGGCTGGTGAACTCAACAAATGGGAGACCTGGAGCAAGGCCTCACCGCCCGTCATCTGTGCCCTCCATCACCAGAAGCAGGTAGTCTCGTCTTTGCCATTTGCTGCTAGAATCAGTGAAATAAATCTTCCTCCCATCCTGAGTGACCGTAAGATCATTCACAAAGGACATTTTCTTCCCCTCAATGGGTGTCTCGGAGGACAGCAGCAGTTTCACTTCACCTGAAGTTTAAAAAGAAAGAAAAAGATTGACTTGAACTAGGAACTTTCTTTTCAATAATTTCAAAATATTAACCAGCCTGATTTAAAAAGAAAAACGGAAACTTCTCCATGTCATATGTCAGAAGATTCATTCCTTCTTATAGTAAAAACAGTATTAGGTGTTAAATGATTTTTTTTTTAGACTAACTTCATTAAAGGCAGAATCTTTTCTATAAAGATGAGGAATTCTTTCTTCTAGGTCAACTGACCTAGAAGGTCAACTGACTTGATAACATATATTGCAAGTGTTAGGCAGGCTGTAGTTCTATTTGAGAAAAATATGACATAGTCTACTCATCTGCTTTTAGAAAAAAAAAGCAGTAGTATAAGTTTTGAAAAATAATAGAAAGAACATGGACTGAGTGCTAAGCACTCTTGAGGTGTGACCGCCTTTAAACCTTCACAACAATCACACGGGCAGGGTTACTATGACCCCAATTTGATGAGGAAGCTGCGCACAGAGCAGTCAAGGGACCTGCAGTCACAGCTGGTGGCCAGCAGAGTGGAACGGCCCCAAGCAGCTGGCCTGCAGGGCCTACATTCGGGCCCCCGTGCACTGCACGAGACAATGGACTCCTCCCCAGCAGGAACCTCCACTGAGACACACAGCACATACTACAGTCTGGTCAAGGGGACTCATGAGCAGTCAGGGGAAAGAAGAGGAGGAACTACAGGAGAAAACAGAAAAGCAGAGACAAAGGGGAGGGCCACAGAGAAGAAAAAGAGAGAAAACAAATAGACAAGACGCAGAGAGACACACAGAAAAATAAAGACAGAAAGAGGTCTAACTTCCTCAAAATAAGTCCTTTTGAGACCCTGTGGCTAAAATATAAATGCTTGGAGGAAATTAGGGTAGGGACCAAATGCAATCATGGGTAGGGAGTTTTCTGGTGTTTAAAACTAGCTGACTTTTGCAGGCAATGCTTTCAGTACTGTTCAGTGAATAAGAAATATCAGAGTCTTTAGCAGACTGTTGTTAACAAATCCTATTAAGTCTATACATACATATACTGTTTAAAAGATCTAAAATCATCATAGAAGGAAACAATACATTATCACATACGTTTCCAGGGATTTACTTCAAATAGTCCCTTGTATGCATCAGCCACAAAGAGAGTCCCATTGGGCCCTGCACGGATACCCAGGGGTCTCCCACACACAGGCTCATCATCTCGGGTTTCTAGAAAAACAAACAGACGGGGATTGGTAGCTGGTCCCAGATTCTACCTGTGCTGTCCTCAGCATCCAAGTATCTCATCCATCCTTTCCCATACAACATGCTGTACAAGACTATGGCATTAGAGCTAGAACTGCCCTGCAGGTGCTCACTGCACTGCAAGTGCTTACTGTAAGGTGTTCATTGTGGGGTGCTCACTGAGACGCTTATTGCAGGGTGCTTACTGCAGGTGCTTATTGCAGGGTGTTCACTGTGGGGTGTTCAGTGCAAGTGCTTATTGCAGGGTGCTTACTGCAGGTGCTTATTGCAAGATGTTCATGTGGAGTGCTCACTGAAGGTGCTTATTGCAGGGTACTTACTGCAGGTGCTTATTGCAGGGTGTTCACGTGGAGTACTCACTGCAGGTGCTTATTGCAGGGTGTTCACTGTGGGGTACTTACTGCAGGTGCTTATTGCAGGGTGTTCACTGTGGGGTGCTCACTGCAGGTGGTTACTGCAGGGTGTTCACTGTGGGGTGCTCACTGCAGGTACTTATCGCAAGATGTTCACTGTGGGGTGCTCACTGAAGGTGGTTACTGCAGGGTGTTCACTGTGGGGTGCTCTCTGCAGGTGCTTATCGCAAGGTGTTCACTGTGGGGTGCTCCCTGACGGTGCTTACTGCAGGGTATTCATGTGGGGTGCTCATTGCAGGTACTTATTGCAGGGTGTTCACTGTGGGGTGTTCAGTGCAAGTGCTTATTGCAGCTTGCTTACTGCAGGTGCTTATTGCAAGATGTTCATGTGGAGTGCTCACTGAAGGTGCTTATTGCAGGGTACTTACTGCAGGTGCTTATTGCAGGGTGTTCACTGCAGGGTGCTCACTACAGGTGCTTACTGCAGGGTATTCACTGTGAGGTGCTCACTGCAGGTGCCTATTGCAGGGTGTTCACTGTGGGGTCCTTACTGCAGGTGCTTATTGCAGGGTGTTCACTGTGGGGTGCTCACTGCAGGTGGTTACTGCAGGGTGTTCACTGTGGGGTGCTCACTGCAGGTACTTATCGCAAGGTGTTCACTGTGGGGTGCTCACTGAAGGTGGTTATTGCAGGGTGTTCACTGTGGGGTGCTCTCTGCAGGTGCTTATTGCAAGGTGTTCACTGTGGGGTGCTCCCTGACGGTGCTTACTGCAGGGTATTCATGTGGGGTGCTCACTGCAGGTACTTATTGCAGGGTGTTCACTGTGGGGTGCTCACTGCAGGTGCTTATTGCAGGGTATTCACTGGGGTGCTCACTGTAGGTGGTTATTGCAGGGTGTTCACTGTGGGGTACTCCCTGCAGGTGCTTATTGCAAGGTGTTCACTGTGGGGTGCTCCCTGAAGGTGCTTACTGCAGGGTATTCATGTGGGGTGCTCACTGCAGGTGCTTATTGCAGGGTGTTCACTGTAGGGTGTTCACTGCAGGTGGTTATTGCAGGGTGTTCACTGTGGGGTACTCCCTGCAGGTGCTTATTGCAAGGTGTTCACTGTGAGGTGCTCCCTGAAGGTGCTTACTGCAGGGTATTCATGTGGGGTGCTCACTGCAGGTGCTTATTGCAGGGTGTTCACTGTGAAGTGCTCATTACAGGTGCTTACTGCAGGGTGCTCAATACAGGTGCTTTTGCAGGGCATTAACTGTGGGGTGCTCACTGCAAGTACCACTGCAGGTGTTCACCATAGGTGTTCACTGTAGGTGCTTACTGCAGGGTGTTCACTGTGGGCTGCTCACTGCAGGTGCTTATTGTAGGGTGCTCACCATGGGTGCTCACTCCAGGTGCTACTGTAGGTGCTCACCATGGATGCTCACTGCAAATGCTTATTGCAGGGTGTTCACTGGGGGATGCTCACTGCAGGGTGCTTACTGCCAAAATGGCATGGAAAAAGGTAGGTTAAAGAACTGATGTAGAGTATAATTCCATCATATGTGTGGGTGTGGATGTCTATGAACAAAAAGATGTCTGAAAAGTAAACCACTAAAATGTTCATAATAATTACATCTGAAAAGACTAAGGTGATTTTTATTTTCTCCTTTGTACCTTTGTGTTGTTTGTGTTTATTAAAATGCATCATTTTAATAAAAACATTCCAGCTATTAAAAAATGGTAACCATTAGGTCTATAGACTATCAGTTATAAACAGTGAGTCTACTACTCTAGTTTTCCAAAATTTGAATGACTTAAGGGTATTCTCACTTACAGGGCTGAAATTCCTGAGACCAAGGCAGAATAACACTTACACATCCGAGTAATGACAAGGCCACCTGCTTTTCCACAGCAGCACTGTGATAACACCTATTAGCCTCTGAAGTACTGCAAAGGTAAACAGGGACCCCAGTAAAACGGTGAGGGGCGAGGCCCACGCAGTACCAAGCAGGGCTGCAAAATGGGGACTGCAGGTGACCATCAGGCACCATGAGGCCCAAGGACCACCAGGGAAATGAAGGGCTCATGGTGACGTCATGTTCCATCTACTATATGGTCAGAGGTTCTTTTTCTCCTACAGGCATTCTAGGGAAAAGCAGTTCCACACAGTGATCCGACATCTTTCTGAAAGACTGGAAGAGACATGTCAGGGGATTATCACCAACTTACTGCACGGACCCGAACCAAACCGGGCAATGGTCTCTATTTCACCATTTTCAAGTTTTACAACCCGGCCATCTGCTGTCCCAGTAAACATCACATCTGTTTAAACACACAAAAAGGAGGAAGAACAATGTTAGCCTAAGAACTGTGACTAAGCCACCTTCTCCTCTAAGAGGGCTTGTTTATGTGTTCCCCCTGCCCCTCTAGAGGAAATGCCAATTTTGAAGATGAAAGAGAAGCAATTTCTGGGAATACAAAAAATCCTTAAAACTTAACAGCGATAAAACTGCGGGGGCCTAGGGAAGCAGCCTGTGGGTGTGAACCGGACTTGAGAGCAAGGGTGCAGCAGACACTCATCAGTGATGAGAACTGTGAGGATTTTCTCCAGTCCTGAAGCACTCAAGCTGACACTCAGTACTTAGGGGCATGAGTTTATATTCACCTCACATCAGTGTCTGCTACTGATATTGATCATATCCAACTAAAGGGGAAGAACTGCCAGAAATCCTTTAGGAGAAAATTACAGCACATGAAGCGCTTACTTCAGCAGCACATATACTAAAATTAGAATGATACAGAGAAGATCAGCATGCTCCCTGAGCAATGATGATACACAAATTCATAAAACATTCCATAGTTTTCAAATGTATATAGTAAACTCAAGGGTAACCACTATAAAAAGTAAAAAAGAAGTATAACTGATACGCTAACAAAGGAGAGAAAACGGAATCATATAAAATACTCAGTTTAAAACTACAAAAGACAAAAAGAGAGTAGAATGCAAAAACAGAAACAAGAATAAGGGCAAAGAATAGAAAACAGTAACAAATATGGTAGCTATTAATCCAATATATCAATAATCACTTTAAACATAAATGGTCTAAATATACCAAATGAAAGAGAGACATTGCCGGAATTATTCAAAAAACAAGATCCAACTCTATGTTGTATACAAGAAACCCACTTTAAATATAAAGACATATATAGATTAAAAGTGAAGGGATGAAGAAAGTACATCATGTTAACACTAACCAAAAGCAAGCCAGAGTAGCTGTATTAAATTCAGACAGAGAAGACTTCACACCAAGGAAAGTTATCAGGGATAAAGAGGAGCATCACACAATGACAAAGGGGTCAATTCCTCAAAAAGACATAAGAACCTTTAATGTGTATATGCTTCACAACAGAGCACCAATATGTGAGGCAAAAACTAATGAAACTGCAAGGAGAAACAGAATCCACTATCACAGAGACTTCAACAATCTAAACAAGAATAATCACATGATCATATCAACAGATACAGAAAAAAACATCTAGTAACATCCAACACCCATTCACGATTAAAAGCTCTCAGCAAGCTGGGAGTAGAGGAAAACTTTCTTAACTTGATCAAGAACATCTATAAAAAAATCTACATAAAACATCATACTTATGGATGACAAACTAGAAGCTTTCCTGCTAAGATCAAGAACAAGGCAAAGATGCCCCTGTCACTACTCCTTTTCACTATCACACTGGAAGACCTAGCTAATGCAATAAGACATGAAAAGGAAACAAAAGGTACACAGATTGAGAAGAAAGAAATAAAACTCTCTTTGTTTGCAAGTGACATAATTGTCTAGGTAGAAAATCTGAAAGAATCAACAACAACAAAAAACCCTTCTGGAACTAAGCAATTATAGCAAGGTTGCAGGATATTGCAAGATATTGACTCACCTTCCTTTATACTAACAATGAACAAATGGAATTTGGAATTGAAAACACAACACTATGTACATTAGCATCCAAAAGAATGGCATGCTTAGGTATAAATATAACATAATATGCACAAGGTCTATATGAGGAAAACTACAAAATTCTGATGAAAGAAATCAAAGAACTAAATAAATGGAGAGATATTCCATGTTCATGGATAGGAAAACTTAATACTGTCAAAATGTCAGTTTTTCCCAACCTTAATCTATAGATTCAATGTAATCCCAATCAAAATCCCAGCAAGCTATTTTGCAGATACAGATGAATTAATCCTAAAGTTAATATGGAGAGGGCAGAGACCCAAAATATCCAACACAATATTGAAGGAAAAGAATAAAGTCAGAGGACTGAAACTACTCAACTTCAATATTCACTATAAAGCTACAGTAATCAAGACAATGTGGTATTAGCAAAGAATAGAAAAATAAATCAATGGAACATATAAAACTTTTATCCCAGAGACAGACCCACATAAATATAATCAACTGATCTTTTGACAAAGGAGTAAACGCAATACATAATGGAGAAAAGACAGCATTTTCCACAAATGGTGCTGGAACAAATTTGTTTGCATCCACAGGCAAACAAATCTAGACACAGATCTTATACCCTTCACAAAAATGGAATTCAAATTGGATCATAGACCTAAATGTAAAATACAAAACAAATTCCTAGAAGATAACATAGGAGAAAATCTAGGTCACCTGGGGTATGATGATGAATTTTTAGATATAACACCAAGGTGAGATACATGAAGAAATAAAAAGCGAAACTTCATTAAAATTAAAAATTCTTGCTCTGCAGAAGATACTGTCAAAAGAATGAGAAGCCACAGACTGGGAGAAAATATTTGCAAATGACATGTCTGATAAAGAACTATTATCCAAAATACACAAATAACTCTTAAAACTCAACAATAAGAAAATGAACAACCCAATTACAAAAATGGGCAAAAGGCCTGAACAGACACATCACCAAAGAAGATATACAGATGGCAGTTAAGCATATGAAGATATTCCACATCAAATGTCATCAGAGAAATGCAAACTAAAACAACGAGATACCACTACACGCCTATTAAAAGGGCCACAATCCAAAACACTGACACCACCAAATGCTGGCAAGGACATGGAGCATCAGGAACTCTAATTGTTAATGGGAAGGCAAATGGTACAGCCACTTTGGAAACGCTTGGTGGTTTCTTACAAAACTTAACTCTTACCACACAATCCAGCAATTATGCTTTTCAGTATTTACCCAAAAGAGCTGAAAACTCAGGTCCACACAGAAACCTGCCCACAGATGTTTGTTCCAGCCTTATTCATAACTGGCAAAACTTAGCAGCAACCAAGATGTATTTCAGTAGGGAACTAAACTGTGGCACATTCATACAATGGAATATTATTCAGTGCTAAAAAGAAATGAGCTATCAAGCCATGGAAAGACATGGAGGAACTTTAAATAAATGCATACTACTAAGTGAAAGATGCCAATCTGGAAAGGCTACATACTGTATGAGTCCAACTACATAACATTCTGGAAAAGGCAAAACTATGGAGATGGCAAAAAGATCAGTGGTTGTCATGGGTTAAAATTGGAGGATGGGATGAACAGGCAGAGCAGAGAGGATTTTCAGGGCAGTGAAAACACCCTGTATGATACCATAATGGTGGATACATGGCATTTGTCCAAACCCATAGAATGTATAAAACCAAGAGTGAACCCTACTGTAAACTACAGACTCTAAGTAATAATGACGTATTGATGTGGGTACATCAGTTGTAACAAACGTGCCACTGTGGTGGGGGATGTTGATCATGTGGGAGGCTGTGCATGGCATGTGTGCAGAAAAAGCATTTGATGAAATGCAACACCCAATCATAATAAAAACTCTTTTTCAGAAAATCTCTGTACCTTCTGCTCAATTTTGCTGTGAACCTAAAACTGCTCTTAAAAATAAAGCCTGCTATAACTGGTGATTGCTCTCTCCCAGCACTCCCCAGATTAGTACCTGCCTCCACTGTCAGCAACCTGCCAGCCAGCCCCCAGGGCAGCTTCCAAATGAGGTGGCAGAGATAGCAGCGGCAGGTCCCTGGGCGCCTCCCAGGGGCTCACACCCACCAGAAAGGACCCCACTGTGCCTGGCCAAGAAATATCACCAGCTCACCAAAGAAAGACAAAAAGCTGGGACCTGGTGACAAAGTACAATGAGAAGTAATCCCAGTGAAAAGGAAAAAGGCAGGAAAGTGCTCTCTTTGGGAGGTAAGATCATTGGTTTGCACTTCAACTGCTGTTAAGTTTCAGTTTTAAATAGCAATATTTGATTTTTCACCAAAAAAAGCTAAAGCTTATAAAATTTACACAAATAAATGCCAATGTCTTTTTAAGAGAAATGCAAAGTTCTATCATGATATTTACTTTTCTTGAAACAATTATGACTTTGACAGTCAAGAAAACAAACCAACAGCAGAAATGGACCAGTCCTTGGGGCCTGTGTCAAATAGCAGGGCCTGGGCAAAAGAAGCTGGTCAAACGTCACTGGAAGAGAGGCCACTGACTGGCCTTGAGAGCACAACAGAAGCACCCTGTGTGCACATTCACAGCCACCTACTGCCTGGAGAACAGAGTGTGTTTCGGAATAACAAGCGGCACTTACAAAGAAGCTGCTCAGCAAGCCCGTACCAGATTAAGTTTTAAATTATCTGTGACTATCTGTGCCTTTCCAATACGAAACTTAATTCTCATTTTCACAAACAGAAAATGCCTTGCTCAAGGTTGCTAGAGATGCAAGTATTCAAACCAGATCCAATTCTAGCTCTGAGGTGTGGGCAAGTGTGATATAGATGGTTATCCTTAAGTGTACCCACCAAAGTGAGCTTTCAAACAGACAGACAAAAAAACAGTGGAAATATTGAGAACCATTTGTCTTCACTTCACAGTGAAATCTATACAAAGCAAAGGGAACTAAGAAATGCTGTGCTGTCAAATACCTATTTAACTTTGATAAATAAATTAAACATCAGTATCTGTATTTGGCCTTTTTCCTTTCACAACACTCTGAGCACAACAAAGTGCTCCACAGAGATGAACTGAAAACCACCAAGTGCTAAAACGGCATGCAATCCTGCGCAGATGAGACCAGCAGAAAGAGCCACCAGGCACTAGGGCCTCCCATGTAATGTCTGGGGTCCAAGCCCCATGTCCGCAGCTAAGAAGGACGTGCAGGGCCCCAGTCCAGGGGCAGTGTGCCACCGCAGCTGCTCCCACAGAACCCGCCCCCTCAGACAACAGACAGCCTGGAAGGACCCCCAGCTCAGACTTACCCCCGATATGTGCTATGGACTCCGGTCCAATAAGCTGATTTTCAAACAGCCTTTCTGCCTGTCGCAACTTTGTATTTGGATGCAGAACGCCAAGCAAGAGCGGGGGTTCTTTGAAGCTGCAAAATAATGCAGTTCCAGAGATTTGTCCATAAATACACATGTGAAGAAAACCTGTACCAAGCACCTACTCTCGGTTCTTTCATAAAGATGGCACTTTCTAACAACATCCTCAGTTGCCAGAAATAGAAGGGTTAAGATATCACCTGAGAACATCCTGGGGCCTGTGCCCACCCACCCTCCAGCCTCCCCAGCTCCCCACTCCCATCCAACGCCTCAGGGCAGCTGGACCTCCTCACCCCTGTGACTCACACAGCCCTATAGCCACCGCAGTCCACCTAGGGTGGTGGGGGGCAGTGCCCACGTTTCACACCTGATGGCCCGGCCTCATGCTTCATAGAGAAGACCAAATCCATTCTCCAAAATGCTGCTCTATTATTATTATTTTTTTTTTTACCATAAATTTGACTTTAACTGATATTTTTTCAGTGACTGGAAACATCCATATCCTTCTGTGAAAAATAAACTTTTTGTTCCCTTCTGAAGAGAAACCATGTCCTTCCACAGACTGACTGTGGGCTGAGAGGGCTGCAGCTGAGTCGGTACCCAGTGGGATGGCATGCATGGGGCACAGGCTGTGTCATGGCCCGTGTACCTGTGTGAGACACACCAAGCTCTGTCACGTAACAGGCTTCTGCTTCTGCTCTGTATTTTGGGGCCTATCTTCCTGTTTTTGAGTGTGCCATTCCGAAAGCTGAGCCCAGGAGAGAGGTCCCTGTTGGCTGTGACAGTTCCACTGCCATTCTGAAAGCTGAGCCCAGGAGAGAGGTCCCTGTTGGCTGGGACGGTTCCACTGCCAAAAGCTGAGCCCAGGAGAGAGGTCCCTGTTGGCTGTGACAGTTCCACTGCCATTCCGAAAGCTGAGCCCAGCAGAGAGGTCCCTGTTGGCTGTGACGGTTCCACTGCCATTCCGAAAGCTGAGCCCAGGAGAGAGGTCCCTGTTGGCTGCGACGGTTCCACTGCCATTCCGAAAGCTGAGCCCAGGAGAGAGGTCCCTGTTGGCTGCGATGGTTCCACTGCCATAAGCTGAGCCCAGGAGAGAGGTCCCTGTTGGCTGTGATGGTTCCACTGCCATAAGCTGAGCCCAGGAGAGAGGTCCCTGTTGGCTGTGATGGTTCCACTGCCATTCCGAAAGCTGAGCCCAGGAGAGAGGCCCCTCTTGGCTACGATGGTTCCACTGCTTCTCTTCCTTTCCTTCCTCATCAGGCTCTTCTACTCAACAATCATAACTCACTTTGTACAAACAACTTGCAATCCCCAGTGGGCCCTGCTTCCTTTCAGTGTCTGGCCAGGGCTACATAACCCATTTCCCAGTGCATTTCTTCACCACTCTTTCCACATATACATTCATCTTTCCTGAGATCAAAGGTCTGCAATCACTGAGGCTCCAACCTCTCTCTCCAACTCAAAACTCAACCTCAGCCTCCTTTTCCAAGGCCAGCCCCCCAACCCAAGCTTCTAATCCCCAACTGCAGATACAGTTCACTTCCCCACCTTAGCCAACTGGACTATCTAAGAAGGCCCAGGTCAGTTTATCTTTGGGTAGAATGAGCCATCCTGCTCTGTTGAGAAGGGTTAGAAAGAGAAAAGCCCCTCCCTCAACACATCAGGGGACCACCCCCCCACCCGCCCAACGCCCCTCCTTTGGAGACAGGATGTCCTCAGGCATGGCTCAGGCAGAAAAATGCATCTGAGGATCCACTAGCACACTAGGAATTACAGAGCTGACATTCCTGGGGCTGACTAGAGTCCCCAGTCCTTCACCCATTCTCAATCCTACCGAGCAAATTGTGTGTTTACAGCACCTTGTGCCTTCACTATTCTAAATCCAACAACAAAAAGTTCACTCAGCTACACATGTCAATCTAAGGTCAGAACCGTGTCCTCTACATTCTTAGTGAATTGGATCCAATATAAAGCCTTAATTTTTATGGATGAAACACTATTCAGTTAGTATGTTATATTCACTCTTTAACTAGATATGATTCTTATCTGAAGTTTTTCAAGCCTTACATGGACTAACTCATTTACAATAAGCTTCAGATGGCTTCACCCCATCAGCAGTTGCAAGGGGAACCAGGAAATTACTGAATCAGACAGCACAACCCTCCTGCAACTAGGTCAACATGGAAGTCACAGATCGTCACATTGATGAGAGCCTGGCTCTGTACACTATAGTTATAAACACGAATCTATTTCAGGGGGCCCTACATATACAATACTTTTTTCAAATTATAATGGACTGCGTTACTCATAGATCTCTATTGGTGAAAGGTAACTCAGGAAAAAATGAACACTAATTATAGGTTTTGTAGAAAATCAGTTACTTATAAAATTTAAATGAGGTAACTGAAGCTCCATTCATGTGTATTTTTGCTACTTGAAATGAATTATCGTTGACTGTCTCTAATGATTATTAAGCTTCTCTAATTTTGAATTTTTGTTTTTGGTTTATGCAGTTTTTTTAAAACAATGACAGGGAAAATACCATGCATATTTACTGAGTAACATCTAATTCAGCATAAAAACCCAAGTACTAAAGAAATCACAAAACTGCGTTTCTCCTAACTTACCTTTCAGATCAGACTGATTTAATCACCCTCCTTTCCTTGGGAATTATTTCAGCCTATTACGTTTTGTCAAGCAACCCCTCCTGAGGACCGCGGGGCAGCCTACCTGAGAGGCTGTGGATCTATAGGAGATTCCAGCAGCATCATGGCTCCAAGCAGGGGAACAGTGAGAGAAACAGCCAGCATCAAGAAGGTCACTCGGAAAACTCTGCCGCTAAAGGAGCTGCCAGAAATAAAAGATACAAAAGCAATCAGCTGAGTCTCAGACAGTGACAAGGTTGGCCGGTCCGAAAGCCCTCCTAGCAGGAGCAGGGACACTCATCCAGTTTCTCCACTGCAAGGTGGCCGACCTCTGGCCTGTGATTAAACTTCAGCACTGTTTGCTAGGATTGGCAAACACACTTTTGTTGTTGTTCTTCTTTTTAATCTTCCAGCTTCCCCTGTGTGGGATACATTGGATCAGTTACTTTCCAGATCTTGAATCCTCTAGCAGGGTTTTAAAGAAGGCAAAATCAAAGAACTGATGAACACAAAATGTCATGGGGAAAAAGAGTTCTAATGATGTAAATGATACACACTCATCCACAGAAAAGGTGGGTAATTCTCAAAATCTACGATTTCCCGTGCATGGATTCAAAGCAGCAACACTCAGTACTGTGCAGCCCTAAGATTCTCACAGATAAAAGAGACAACTAAATTCTTGAAAGAAATGGAAACAGAACAACTTCCTGAGGATCCAATTCCCCAATCACTTTTCCCAACCTACTTTTAAGAAATCAAAAGGAAATCCCAGCTCTTCAACCTAATAGAAGTCTGACAGATACTGACAGTTATCTACACAGGATCTATAAAATTATAATTCAAAGTCACCACTCCTAAACCCTTGGGAAGCTGTGAAAGCTTCCCTGGGAATCCTGGGTGAAATTTTTGGACAAATGACCAGTAGTGCCTTAAATATCTCTGAACCAATCTTCAAATACAGTATTTCTCACCTGGCAAACAAGTGAAAACATTTGGCCTCTTCCTACTAATAAACCTCATAGGATCATTACTAGCTTACATGAATTGAACTCAAATATACCAAATGCTTGACATTAATATTAACTTAAAACAAATAAAATCATGAGTTCCTAAGGTAGAATTTTTTTCTTCCATCAAAAAAATTAAAGTGTTGACAAAGGAAAAAGACTCACACTTAACAAAACAGACTTGATTTAAGGGGGCAGGGTTTGATTTTTGACAGAAGTGTAGTCTTCTGCCACTTAGACGTGTTAAACTCTGTTCCGGATATGGTGTAGAAACATATAGGCCAAGTCCTCTTTCCCAACAACCGGCCAGGGAACTAACTGCAGGCCAGTTTCTCCACTCCAAAACCCACAGTTTCCCCCAGTGTGAAACGGGGTGTTGGGCAGGGTAACTTCCTGAACATGCATGATTTTAACAAACGAATAAAGCAGAAAAGAAAATAAATCCCTCTATTTCTACTGGGGTAGGTGGAAATAAGACAAACGAAAGACCAAGGGGAAGAAGAGGGAGCAGCTTTCACAAAGTGTCCCTCGCGTGGACAGCACCTCTGCAGAGCGCTGGGTTCTGCCACCAACCTGAGTGGGCAGGAAACAGAGTCTCCCCAGAGCCTCCAGAAACAAAGCCCTACTGACACCCTGATCTTAACACAGCGAGACCTGCCCAGGACTTCTGACCTACGGAACAATTATATAATAAATTTGTGTTGTTCAGGACACTCATTGTGTGGTAAATTGTTAATGGCAGCCATAAAAATTAACAGTTTTCTAATAAACTAGTTTCCAGCACCCTAGAAGTGGGGTGTTGCTGTAACAAATATCTAAAAAAATGTGGAAGTAGCTTTGGAATAGAATTGTGGGTGAAGGAAGGAAGAATTTTGAGGAGCAGCACAGAAAAAGCCTAGACTTCCTTGAACACAGTAGTAAAACTATGGATGTTAAAAGACTCGGCTCGTGAGGTCTCAGAAGGAAGAGAAGAGCATAGCAGGAAAAAACTATCGCCTTGGAGAACACCTAACTGGGCACAAAGACTGTTGGCACTGCTGGGGAGGGTGCAGAATGATGTCAGGAGCATGGGATTGGAAACTGGAGCAAAGTGGATCCTGTAACACAGTGGTAGAAAGCTTGGTTGAATCATGTCCTGCAGTTACGTGGAAAGCAGAGCTTCTAAACACTGAAACTGGACCCAGGTGAGGACATTTCCAAGCACAGTGATCAAGGCAAGGCCCGGTTTCTCCTGCGGTTTCTCCAGAGCAGAACAGGCCCGAGAGCAGTGCTAACCACTGCCTTCTTCCTTTGGCATTTCCCTTTGCTGATGAGAATTCTGTGTCTATTTTTCTTCTAATAATCTTCCAAAAATGAATTTTGTCCCTAACTTCCTCCTCTTCACTCGTAAGGGGTTCAGAGCTCACCCCGTACACCTGAGGCCAGGTAAAAATGCCACATAGACAGTCCTTACCCCTTTTATTGGGAAAGGAGGTGGTCCAGGCCGTACAAACCCAAACAAAATGCCACAGACCCAAGCAGGGAGAGGCCAAGAGAGCCCAAGTTCCTAGAAGAGGGCAGGTGAGAATGAAGGGAAAAGTCAGGTCAACCTCTCCCTCCCAGTCCTGTCTCCAAACCCCAGGACCAAATAATCTTCTTCTAATGTGACTGACTTAACATCAGTCAAGGGTATAAGCACCACAGGCATAAAAATGTCTACAAAGCACAGAACTATGACTTGACACAATGGCAGGCTCAGGCAACCTGAGAGGTCTGCAGCAGGGAAAGGAGTAAGGGCCAGGAAAAGAGGAATGGCAAACAGTCAAAATGAGAGTGTGCCAAGAAAAGTGCTTTACGTGGGCAACCAGATGGAACCAGGTCTCTCTCTCTTTCACAAATGAGGCAAGTGGGCAGGGAAAGGCTCAAGCGGCTTTCCCACAGACAACGCAAGAGCTGAAAAAGCGTGACTGAGAGCCAGATGTGACTCTATGGCTGCAGTCACCATTAGAAGAGCTGCCTGCCAAGAGCAAGAGGAGGGAGGGGAGGATGCCCAGACCTAGAGCCCTCAGAGCTGGAGTTTGAAAGCTCTGTGAAAATTCATGGTGATTTGCCTATTCTAGGCATTTCACATAAGCAGAATCATACAATACGTGTCCTTTCATGACTAGCTTCTTTCATTCAGTGTGGTTTTCTAGGCCCATCTAAGTTGCAGTATGTATATGTACATGGTTCCTTTTACCAGTTGATTACATATGTATATACCACAACTTGCTGCCCACTCATCTGATTTTTTGTTTTTTAAATATAAAGACACGGTCTCAGTATGTTGACCAGGCTGGAGACTCCTGGGCTCAAGTGATCCCCCGTCTCAGCCTCCCAAAGTAGCTAGGACTACAGGTGTGCATCACACCTGGCTAATTATTTTACTTTTTGTAGAAAGAACATCTTGCTACGTTCTCCAGGCTGGTCTTGAACTCCTGGCCTCAGTCTTCGCACCTTAGCCTCCCAAAGTGCACCCTGAAATGAGTAGGCATGAGCAACCATGTCCAGCCCCACTCATCTGTTGAACATTTGTGTGGGAGGGTAAAATGAGAGTGATTACTTAATCGGTACAAGGCAAACACCTCGCTTTTACGGGGTGATAAAGTAGTTTTGAAAGCAGGGAGACCTGGTGGTTGCCCAACATTGTGAATACACTAAATATCACTGAACTGTGCACTTTAAAATGGTTAATTGTATGTTATGCGAATTTCACTTCAACTAAAAAGAAAGGTGACAGTGACAAGAATGTTCTAAACTTAGATTGTGGTAATTACTGCAAAACTGGCCATTATACTAAAAATCACTGATTTGAACATTTTAAGTAGGTTAATTTTATGGTATGTGAATTACATCTCAATAAAGATGTTAAAAAAAAAAAAGTCAGTGACTCCACTATGCAAACTGCCACACCAGTGGCTAGGACACTCTTCAACCCAAGTGATTTTCTTGAAGTGACCTAAAGTCTTCCAACACAACAGAAATGAAGTACTTGTACAATAAAGCAGGGCTGGTTACAAGTAAATGACAGAAACGCTTCTGACAGTGTGAATCCCAAAGAGAGACAAGCACACGGAAAGGTGGATGGTGAAGATGTGTGGCTGCCAGCCCTGAGAGCTGCCCTCACTGCAGTCTGGTACTGAGTCCAACAGGGATGTTCCTGTCCTTAAAGGAAGCTGATGCCCTCACCTACCCCACTCCCAGTAGAGGAGAGTACCTCTAGGGAAGGTGCATTGTATTTTTACCTTATGACTGTCACTACAAAAAGTAACAATCTGGCCAAAAGCGCTACTTTGTTTGTCCTTGCCTAACCTGATTCTACCTAAGGCAGATCTTCCTCATTTGTCTTGACTCCAACATTGTGACCTCTACTTTACCACACTGCAGCTTACATTTTTAAAATCTTGATGTGGTAATCTGATTCAGAGCTGGTGGCACCCCATTTAAATATCTGGTTGCCCCTTCACACAATGAAGTCTCAATTATGTCCCAAACAAAAAGTCCAGCCAGGACTGAAAGCCACGGGGCTTACAGCCAGAAAGGAGGCCAAAAGTCCAGAGACAAAGATTTGTGTCCCAGTGCTGGGGGATCTAGCAGTAACACTCTCTTAAAGCTGGAGAAGAATTTAGAGGCCACTCAGGCAACTGTTCCCAAAGGCAGCCAACTTCTGGATGGGTTCCATCAAGATGACCTGGGCCAGAGATTCTGGTTTGGTAGGTGCAGGGCGGGCCTGCGAACTCTTTCATCCGTTGTTCCTCATGTGCAGCTGGACACCACTCACTCTATCCAGCTCCCTTCCCAGTCAAAACTTCACCAACATCTCCCCAACCTCACCCGATCAGCATCCAGCCTCCACTGGAACGTTCTGTGCTCACACAGTAGAAATACTAGCTTAAATTTAAACAAAACTCCTTGAGCAGCACTGTCCAATAGAACTTTCTGCAATGATGGAAATACAATAGCTACTAGCCATGTGTGCTTCCTGAGCACTTGAAATGGAGTTAGCTTGTTATATAAACGAGGTAAGCCCAGCTCCTGGACCCCTGCTCTGGGTGCCACACTTATTTTAGCCCAAGGTTCGTTAACTTTTTGGCAGGCCCTCGTCAGTGTTGCTTCCTCTAAACTCACAGTTAACTACAATTCTTCTGTCTTTTCTTGGTGTCTGCCTCCCTCTTACTCTTTTTTTAACTTAAATAAAGGACACTGTATCGATCCCTATCCATTTTCACTGACAAAGCACTGCAGGTTCCCAACCTGTGCTGACACATCCAGGAACGCTGGCAACTTATTTCCCAGGTGCAGTCTGAGAAATCAGTTTGTTTGCCCCGATCTCTCGGAAGAGCCTGGAGGGATGCCCATCTCCATGAGGACATCTGCACCCTGAAATTGCCTACACTCTCTAAAGGCAAGAGCACAACGACAGTGATGCAACAGGATTTGACAACTGCTGTTGGCTGGGCCGCGATTTACACAATCTTCTGTAGATTCACCAGCCAATTTGATTTTGAAAGGTATGCTCTAACTCTGCACCCAGGACATCAGGGCCTTGGGTCCTGAACTGAAGTCCAACAAGCAGACTCCAAGAGATCAAAATTTACCTGTGATTGTTGTGGAAAACCTGATAGCCCCAAATCCATGAGATACCAGCAATCTCAAGTGTCAAGGTGATTCCTGAAGCCTGAGAAAGCCAAACAGCATCAACTCATCTTTTTTAGTGACAGCATCTTGAATTTGTTCATTTTTCACAATCCTTTAAACTGGGGCTCCTAGATTCATCACTTTATCCTTGAAAAAAAATTAAGAAATCAAGAAACAAGTTTAAAAAGCTATCTGAAAATACACACCTGGGGCAAAGCTGAGACAAACACTCCAGTTGCCTGACTCCTCATGAACTCCTGAATGCCCCATCTGTTTCTCCATACTTCCTCCCTTACTCTTCAGTCTTCAAGAGGAAAAAGGAAAATGGACCTAGCAGAGACTTTTAATTAGACTAAAATCCTTCAGTTTATTGTAAAAGCAGAATTATATGGAATTTAGTGTACTGAAATATATTAAATCCTCAATGTATTTATTCTGCATCCCTAAACAGTCATATACGGACATTAAACAGTTCTCTTCCTAGATAGAACTGTGTTCCAAAGAGAAAGGAACAGTTCCACAGAATACAATTAAGTTTCTAAAGCATTTTGGGAAATCAATGTCAAATAATAATTATAAGCTTGCACTGGTATGTTAAAGTGCTTAGCTCATCTATGTTCCACACTGAATAAAAGAATTTACCAATCAAATTCTCCATTATATCTTAAACACAGTAATTCAAGAGCTTTGGCATAAAATCTTATTTCCAAAGCATAATTTAAAAAATACACTTCTCAATCATTGTCCAGCTGCCGGTTCTATCCTTCTTCATTCATTTCTCTTTTGACTCTATTCTCTGTAATTTCATATAAATTAACTCGCACACACAGACCTCAATGATCTCATCGGCAAAACAAAGCAAACACCACTTTTCACGCCAAGAGTTGGGAGACCAGCCAACATATTGCTAGGGGTCCCTACCACTGCTAAAATCTATGTCTTAGTTCTGTCAGTTTAGTAACATGTCTTTCAAAGCTTCCTTTATTCTATTTAGCACATCTAAAGTGCTAAAGTTTATTCTAACAGTTTCGTATTTTTATTTCTGAATTTAGATTCCTTTACTTCACCCACTATACACAGGCTTCCCTGGCTTATGTTGAACCCTTGAGTTTTAAGGTAATCAAGAATACTATTACATGAACTACTAGAAATGACCACAAAAGAAATGAAAAATATAGGAGAGCTGCAGAAGAAAAATAAGAAAAACAGCTACATATTACAATAATAACCGCAGAAAGGAAGGGTGGTGACAAGACCTCACTTTGAAAGAGATCATTACAAATATACAGAAAAGGGATAAACAAACAAGGACAAACACAGGGAAACAGGAACAATGTTCATGGACAGGGAAGTCAAGGAAATAACGTAAATGTAAAAGGCACACTGGAAAAGATCAAGCAGTAAAAGATGACTTTAGAATCAGATTTACTTAGTCATTATGAAAGAAATCCCCACAGAGAACCTGAAAAAAACAATTAAGTCTACTGCTCTGCCCTGGGGCCAGAGGTGTAAGCCAGCAGACTTGAGAGTTGGGACCACCTAACCAGTGCTCTCAGGGGCTGTATGCCCTGGTTTTCAAGGCACTGCACCTAATGACAAACTCAGGCCACTGCTCTTTCATTTCTCAGGTACAAATGGCTTGTCTTCAAGATTTCCGTAGGAAAGTGTTGCCAATTCTTGCATGTCCATTCTAAATGGCTCCTCAACCATCAACAGATGATTAATTCACAGTAAGTAGGGTGACCAAATTGTCCCAGTTTGCCCAGGTTTAGCACTTAAAGTTCTACATCCTTGGAAACCCCAGTCCAGGGCAACCCAGGATGGTTGGTCAGGATATATGGGAGCATCTTCCCGATCTTTTCACTGGCCCAAGGTCAACTATCACCGCAAAGTCTTCTCTCTAAATTGCTTCTCTAGAGCCTAAATGCTCCTCCCTGCCATCGTTCTCCTTTAAATGTGTTCCTCTCATCATCAGTCAATAAACTCAGTCTACAGGGGCAAAAACTGCCTCTCATTCATATGTACCCCACCACCTCTCAGCACATTACTGAACAAATATTTCCAGTACTTCTATCAAATATAAGTCAATCTGTTCCACAGCTTCAAGCTTGGTCTGTGGGGCCTCTTGATTCTCCCTGAAACTTAAAAGTTATTAAATTCAGGACACATAATTGAAAAGCGAATTTCAAGTATCTTACATTGAAATCTATATTTGCGGATCATGATTCAGTTTTTAGCTAACAAAACATAGCATTCTTATATTCTAGAAGATGGCAGAGGAGGCTAAAGGACAAAACCTGGTATTTCTGAGGTGTCAGCAACTACAGTTTCCTATGTTTCTCCATCCCTATCGGGAAAAACTGCAAGGCTGAATTCTCACAAAAATTGCCTACAATGTCACTTCTGTTCTCCACTCTTTCCAAGAACCGCGGTGAGGACTGGTCACACAGCGTGAAGGGGGCAGGTGCAGAAGAGCAAGTGTAGAAGCCATCTCTTCGCCGGATAACGAGGCAGGACCCCAGCATCTCGTGGGACCTCCTCCCTTCGAGAAAGTGCGAGCGGGGGACCAGGAGGACGCAAGACACTGGCCAGGTAGCTGTGCCCAGGGGGATCAGATGAGCCAAAGGAATGACAGCGCGAGGGGAGCGAGGGAAAGGCGAGGAAGCAACCGCGCTGCAGGGTGGGGCAGGAGTGAGGGGAGGGAAGGCGCAGGAGCAGCGCGAGACGGTCTAGGGTCCCGGAGAGCCGAGGATAACGCCGCGACTGGGCGCTGGGTGCACCCGAACCTCAAAGACCTGGCAGGTACATCCGCCTTGTCGGAGTCTGCTTCCTCCTCGGAAAAATGAGTTTTTCCTGGGGATGAAACGAGAGGGCTCGGACAAGGCGCTCTGCACCACATCCCCAGGTTACTGTTACTGCCGTCGCCGCTGTCCAGGAGGCTCGCCCTCTACTCCTCGCGGCCCGGCTCCAGCGCCCGGTCTGCGAGTCCGGCCTACCTGCCGTCCTTAGCCTCCGGGGCCTGGCCATCATCGTCCGTGACGACCTGCGGCCGCAGAGGCCGGCGCTGTCGCAGCCCGTCCGCCTCGCTCATGGTACGAGCGCCAGCCTGCCCAGCAGCCACCACCCCGCAGTGAGCAGCAACGGCTCACGCTCCAGGCCCGCCCTCCCCGGCGCGCGGAAATGACGTTGAGCCCAGGGACCAATCCGCAGCGTTGTCCCGCGCCTTCCGGCCTCATGGGCGGGCGGTCTCCAGCGCGTCGCTCTTCGGCGCTCGGAGGCGAATTTTGAGCGCCCGGGAGCGGCGCTGGGAAACCGCTCAAAGCGAGCACCGGGAGCTGCTGAGGTCCCCGCCCGTCTCGGACTCCGGAGCCCAGAACACGAGTGGTTCCACCTTGGGCTCGCCTAGCTCAGTCCCTGCGCATGCCGCCTTCGTCTTACGTTTCTGAGGACGGGAATGCTCATGACGCACTTGGGAATTGCTGGCCCGAGATGTTGGCCACTTTTATCGTTAGAGAGGATGGCGCTGTTTATGAAATGTCAGCGACCCTGCTCTTACGGGCAGCGTCAAAAATAATGCATTCACACCCTTGGAACGAAGTCACCTCTGCCTGAAAATTACGTCCTTCCCCGACTCATCCGGTTAAGGGGAAAACGGGCTAGAAAATGTTTCCCTCTGGTTAAGGCCAGATGTTGAGTATTAAATCTTTTTGTGACCGTTACAACAGACATTTGATAAAGTTTATTAAGTTTTGATAAAGTGTATTAAGGGTTACCCTTAAGCAAAGGCCAGGTAGAAGTAGAAATTATCACTAACGAAGTTTAAGAAAGCATAGAGTGGGATCGTTCTTTCAACAGTATTGCAGTGAACCAGAAATGTTCCCAGGTGCTGGGAGATGATGGTGGGCAAATCACAGACAAGGCAGTTAAGCTTATGGAAATTAAGCTAGTGGGAAAGATGACTTCAATCAGACCATCGTCATAAAATAGACATGTAAAATTATCAAACGTAATAATTGCTTGAAAGGGGAAGAATTGGATCTTGTGAGAGCCTTTGACAGGCAAAGGGATTGAAAGAGAAATCGAATCCGGAGGAAGTGACAGGGAGGATTTCCAGGCAGAAGAAATCAAAGCCTGTTACCAGTGGCACGAGGAATCATGTCTGGAAAAGCCACGTTCAAAATGCAGTGTTACTAACAGAAATAATTTCCTCTTGGAGGCATTCCTGATAGAAACATGCCATTACCTTTTTAAGTGCTAGATGGCACTAGAATTCCATGTGAATGTTTTTTGTTTATTCATTCAAAGAGCTGAAGAACCAGCTTGAGGGAAGTGGAGAGCTGTGCAAATCCAGTTCTCCAGAGATCCCAGGTAATAATTCAAGTCTCGGCAACATTTTACTTCATTCTGTGTCATTGAGAATAGCCAGTACAGCCATTAAATCAGGGATAGTGTTAGCAAAGTGCTGTATGGTCTGACACCTTCTTGCCTGTCTGGACTGTCCCTCTTGCTCTGCAACCCCCATTTCAGACACTCAGGATAACTTACTATGTCTAATCTCATGCCTGGCTGTCTTTGTCCTTGAGGTTCCTTCTTGCTGTGATACACTCTTCTTCACTTCCACTTGGCCAATTATTTTTATCATTCAGGACCCACTTCAAGTATCCTTGCTGAAAATTCTTCTCCCGGTTTCCCAAGCAGAACATCTTCCTCTTTGTCTTCAAGGCACTTTAAACACGCTCCAGCCGTAACATTTGAACCCATTGCATTGGAGCTATTTGTGTTCCATGCCCAGTGTTAAAGCCCATGCACTGCAAACACCCAGGGACACATTCATAAGAAAAATAATGGCAGGCCGGGCGCGGTGGCTCAAGCCTGTAATCCCAGCACTTTGGGAGGCCGAGACGGGTGGATCACGAGGTCAGGAGATCGAGACCATCCTGGCTAACACGGTGAAACCCCATCTCTACTAAAAAAATACAAAAAAATAGCCGGGCGAGGTGGTGGGCGCCTGTAGTCCCAGCTACTCGGGAGGCTGAGGCAGGAGAATGGCGTGAACCCGGGAGGCGGAGCTTGCAGTGAGCTGAGATCCGGCCACTGCACTCCAGCCTGGGCTACAGAGCGAGACTCCGTCTCATAAAAAAAAAAAAAAAAAAAAAAAAAAAAAAAAAAAAAAAAAAAAAGAAAAATAATGGCAGTAGGTTGGGTTTACTGAACTTGCTGCAGCAAAGAAATGCACCAGAGGACCTGTGAGGCTCCTCAAAATGGGGGAGTCATGGGAGAGTCCTTGTGGGGTTTGGGGGCTGGAGTTAGTCCATAGATAGTCTTGCTGGGGATTGGTCAGAATCCGTTAACAAGGGGAGTCACTGGAGGAACCAGCGACCTTATCTCTGGGATATGTAAGTCCATTCGGAGTTACCAGGAGGTCAGCTCATGGGCATATCATGAAGCACGTAGGTAGTTGGTGTTACAGTGGTCTGAGCTAGATCATTTGTGCTGCATAGCACAGGTTCAGTACAGTTTTTCTGTTTTCAAGTGATGGTGAAGCCTGCTTTGATTGTTGTATTTGTTTCAGTTCTCAGTTCTCCCACCCCACCTTCCAACCCAGCTGCCAACCAGACCGACTTTCTCATCGTACTGAAGCCAGTTATTGGAGTGGGACCACCATGATTAATTTAATCAGGTTTCTCAGCGCCACTGATATTTTGGGCTAGATAATTCTTTGTTAGGAGGTGGAGGGCCGCCTCTCCTGTGCGCTGGTGTTTCAGCAGCATCCCTGGGCTCCCCCCACTAGATGGCAGTAATATCCCACCTAGTGGTGATGATAAAAGATGTTGCCAGACATTGACTGATACCCCCTGGAGGACAAAACAGCCCTTGGTTGAGAAGCACTGGGTTAGACCAACCAGAACCCACACCCAACCCTGGCATTGGGGATGAGGCTCACTTCCATTGGAACACTGGCCCACGTGGAGGGCATTTATCTCAACAAAAGCAGGCTCTGCCAGCATGGAAGAAGAAGCGCATGATGCTGGCAGGGAGCCCACAGTGTGCCTGGCAGTTCAAACAAGAAGCAAATCCTACTTCTAGTCCAGTGCTTTTTCCCAGTCCCATACTGTTTCAACTCCTTCCACAGAGATCTCCTGAAAGGCTGCCAGGTGCCAAGTGCGGTGACAAAACAAGGGTGAAATACAGTGAGCCGGCCTGCACAGGCGTTATCATCTAGGAGGGGAGAGAGGAAGTGTAACGAATGACCACTATAAAGCACTGCTGCAGAAGAGCCACCGCATGCCTTGGGCTGCGAGGAGGAACAAGTGCCATTAGATGGGACTGACCAGAGATGGCTTCTTGGAGGAAGGGGATTTGCACCAGGATTTAGATTAATAAGATTATAATTGGGGGATTAGGGTGATAGAGAAGAACAAGAAACAGGCTAAGAGGGAAGAATGTGGTGCCCAGGGATTGTTAAACATGGGGGCGATGATCCGGGATGGACATCAGGGTTACTGAGTGATCAAGAAAGAATAGCCACAAATATATATACCTGTTATGTACCCACGAAAACAGAAAATAAAAATAAATTTTTTAACAAAGAAAGAATAGTCTGAAAAGGGCAAAGCAGGGTGGGAAGTAGCTGATCCCCTTCTTGCCCATAAGTCCAAGAGAGCACAGAAGACACTGCCAACTCGGAAAAGGGTTGCAAGGGAAGTTGTTCTGTCATGGTGGGAAGCTCTGGTTTTAATTCAGGTGGGACAGTGGAGACAGTAAAGTTAGGCAATGTGGACTAGTTTGTTCACCGCAGGAAAAGCACCTTAGAGATCATGCAGCTACAGGAAACAGACATCCGCCAAAACTGGCAGAGGATGAGGGAGGGATACATTGGAAGGATTTGGGGATACCTTATGGAACTCAGACTCAGAAAGTACAGCCAGGCCTCACAGGGACTGGAACAAAGACCTGGCAACACAGGGGCAGAGTCACCCTCTGCCTCCTGGTGCCTCACACTGTCCTGTCTCTGCACCCCTCCGTGCTCACATGGCACACGCTGCTGGGCTGGCCCCTTCTTCTCTTTTGCTGCCCTCCCCTGGAGAGCTGGAAAAGATCAGTGTTACTCATCCAGCTGTCAAAGCTAACACAGCCATAAGCAGTATTTTGGCACAAGATAAAAACAAATATAGAGATTATTTTGACCTTTAGGAAAGTTTTTGCATTTCTGATAAAAGGGACAAATGGGACTAGCGCTGCCCCTTCTTCTGCCTGGAACCCAAGAGTTAAGCATGGAGCAGCAGCATCTTAAAACCACAGGAATACACCTTAATGTCTAAAAAACACACCCAGAAGAGCCTAGGTCCTTAATGGTGCCCCTGAGCTGTTCACCAGAGCCAGCAACCACCTACCTCTGGGCTGCCTGTCACATGAGAGAAACAGTCCTTTATGCATTGAGGCAGCTTTCAGGGGAGCAATTTGCACTGCCCCTCAGGGCCAACAGGCTAGCATTGTCTGCCTGGACATGTCCATGGTTAAAAAAAAAAAAAAAAAAAAAAAAAAAAAAAAAAAACATTGCCTAAGCCCAGCTCTCCCTGGCTCTCCCATTTCAAGTATCCCACACCAACTAACTATGGTCTCCTTCTCCAAGTCTAGATTCCTGGACTGAGAATCTGATGTTCCCAACTTTGGTGAGGCTGATGATCCATGTTAGAGGACAAGACCCCGTGGTCCATTGACCATTCCATGGGAACAACACAGCAGCCTCGCTGTTGTAGGCAGAAGGGCAGGACAGGCTCACTGAATGCATGGTCACCCCATGAGAAGCAGGGAGGAGCAGAGGTGAGCATTGAAGAGAAGCTGGCCAGGAAAATTGCCCTAATTGCCTATGAGGAGGATTCTTAAGGTTGACCTAGACTTGGCAGGAAAAGTGCTCAGGAGGAAAGATGTTCAGCAGTCACCTCCACTATGGGCGTGGACATTCCTGTCTGTCGTTGAAAAGTGAATGGCCAGTCCCTTTGTTCCCTTTGGAATCTTAACACTGACATTTCATGATTAGCACAGATCACTCATTAATCATGTTTTATTACATCCAGAAACCATCTCCTGAGAGTTATTATACTTGATCCTTGAACAACATGGGTTTGAACTACGCAGGTGCACTCATACAGGAATGTTTTTTCAATAAAAGTTACACCTGCCTCCCCTTCCACCTCCTCCACCTCTTCTGCCTCTGCCACCCCTGAGACAGCAACAACCCCTCCCCTTCCTCCTCCTCCCAGGCTACTCAGTGTGAAGACAATGAAGATGAAGACCGTCATGATGATCCACTTCCCCTTCATGAATAGTAAAAATATTTTATCTTCCTTATGATTTTTAATGGCATTTTCTTTTCTCTAGCCTAGTTTACTGTAAGAATACAGCATATAATACCTAGGACATACAAAATATGTGTTAATCCAATGTTTACAGCTATCAGTAAGGCTTCCAGCCAACAGTAGGCTATTCATAGTTAAGTTTTGGGGGAGTCAAATGTTATACGTGAATTTTCAGCTGGACTAGGGGTTGGCACCCCCAACCTCCACTTTGTTCTAGGGTCAACTGTAATCATTTTCATTTTGATTATTCCTGTCCTGCTTTTTTTCTGATGGTTGAAAAAACTTATGCATATTTGTAAGAGTTCAGTGTTTCTTTGGCTCTCAGTAATGAAGAGATGAGTTGTTTGGGTGAGGTAATGTCTGTCTTTAGGAAGGGAATTGGCCCAATGTGTTTGTTCATTCAGAAGACTGTGTGGCAAAAGTTTGGATCTATAGGAACAGAGAGACTAAAAAACCCAAGATTACCCAAACTGGTGGCTCTTACCAGAAAAGTTCCACCCTGTTGCAAAAGAAGTTGGCAATGTTAATTATCTCAAAAGTTTTCCAAACTCAGGTGCTTACTGGTAACCTCCTAGGGTATGGGACACCCAGATCTCTTCTGTCCTCTAATTCTGGGCTTGTTTAAGGTAGGCTTCTTGCCCTCTGGCTTGTCACCTCCATGGCCAGGGGTGACTCCCTGTGGTCCACTTCCATGGGCACTAACCAACAGCTTTTCTTGTATCTGGAATAAAGACTGGCACAGGTGGGAGCCTCAGTTTCACGATTAGCAACAGCTGCCGGAACAGAACCAAGTGCAAATTCAGGCACCCACATGTGGCAAGTTTGGGGGATAATGGCATTCCTCTAGCATGGCTGATAGGGAGAAAGTTGACAGGCAGGCCTCCACTCTCCCATGGCCTTAGAGGGAGAAGAGGCAGATGGACAACTGAACAAAAGCATGACTCTTCTCCCCCAGACAGATAAACTGAGCCTGTCTTCTCTGTTTCTTCCCTTTCTGCCCTCCAGAGAGCAGAATGGGTGAGGACCCCCTCATCTCCTCACTCTGATGTTTGTGAACCAAGGCAGCAGGAAGGAGTGCTTTCGTGTCCCACATAGGGCATGCCTTCTTCATAGGTCTGCCCTGTGCCTTCATAGCAGTTCATTCCCCTCGCGCCACTGCGGAACTCCAGAGCCTGGGCCAGCGCCTTTGTCCCCTGCCTTTCTCCACCAGGCCAAAGCTCTGTCTGTCCCACACATCAGCTAGGTCAGTGTGACATCTGTTCACTCTTCATTCTACAGATATCACTGTGCACTTGCACATGCTGGGCACTGCTATAGGCACTGGGGATTAAGATTGGTGTTATTTGCCGTGTTTATCAGTATGTGACTACAGATGCAACACCCTCACTTCCACTTCAGTAAGTGCCACAAAGCTCCTCAGTCTTTATAGGGAAGCAAATCTGGAACCCAAGTCATTTATGAACTCACAGGAGGAAGGTCTCCTGAACTCAGTAACTGACTTTAAGCATTTGCACTTTCTCAGGGGCCAAGTTTCTCGCTCCACTCTTCGTTTACATGCACACATCAGAGAGGCAACCCTAAGGAGACAAACACCTTCTCCTTCCCTTCCCACGGCTCAGGTCCTGCTTCTCCAGTTTCCTTCCTCTGAGTGCCCTGTGCCAGGAGGTCATGACAGTGTTGGGCTCCATAATGAGAGTGTGGGCACCTTCACAATGGCAGCAGCTGGGCTCAGAGGCATTCCACGGAAGGGAAGAGGAGCTGTGTATGCCAGGCAGCAGAGGCAAAGGCTTCAACTGGGCATCATGAATTGTGGCTGTGCTTGATTGTGTCACCCCAGAGGGGCCGAACTTTAAGACAGTGGCTCTCAACTTTGGCTGCATGTTGGAATCATCTGGAAAGATGCTTGCGTGCCACCCCAGAAATTCTGGTATCACTAGTCTGGGGTACAGCTTGTGCATTGGGAGTTTTACAATACTTTTAAAAACTAAATTTGAAATAGACTAGCACTTTAAAAGCAAATAGGAAATAGAGAAATACATACAGCATTCCAATGTGGGGAACCTGAGTCCAGTGTCTCTATGACTGGAGACCTTGGAGAATCACTGCCACCACCACTTTGCACTGGGGACGTGAGGGACTGCCCACCTGCAGGAGACACCTGAGAGGCAGCTCTGGGCTGGGAGGGGCTGCAGAGATGCAGGTGAGATGCTGACGAAACACCCCTCTCCTCTGCTGGGCTGGGACTCTGCAAGGCTGTGATTTAGCCATGGGGACACAGATTATGATCAGGAATGGGTGGGGGTGGCATCTGAAATGCTGATGTTTTGTATCATGACCTTGAAGGGGGTTACCTGAGTTTTGTTTTACATCAGCTTGTTAAGCTATATATTTATGTACACTTTTCTGAATAAGCTTGTACACTTGTACACTTTTCTATATAAGTTTGTTATATTCCATCCCCTCCCCAAAAGTCTAAAAAATAAAACAAAAACAAAAAACCTATTACCTAGCTTGAAAGTTTTCTCTATCCGGTCCCTATCTTAAGTTGAAATAGAACTTAGGCTTGGTCAGTGATCTCCAAACACTAGTTGACTGGACCACGGCCTGGCCGACTGTGCGAAACACATGGGGAGTTGTTAGAATTTACAGATTGCAGACCCCAGCCTCCTGAGAGTGGAAGGAGTTGAAACAGTATGGGACTGGGAAAAAGCACTGGACTAGAAGTAGGATTTGCTTCTGGTTTGAGCTGTGAGGCACACTGTGGGCTGCCTGCCAGCATCATGTGCCTCTTCTAACATGCTGGCAGAACCTGTTTTTGTTGAGATAAATGCCCTCCACGTGGGCCAGTGTTCCAATGGAAGTGAGCCTCATCCCCAGTGTCAGGGTTGGGAGTGGGTTCTGGTTGGTCTAACCCAGTGCTTCCCAACCAAGGGCCATTTTGTCCACCAAGGGACATTTGTCAATGTCTGGCAACAATTTTTATGATCACAACAAGGTAGGATGCTACTGGCATCTCTGGGGGGAAGGCCAGAGATGCCGCTAAACATCAGTGGAACATTATGCAATATTTTCCATTTAGATGATGACTAATTAGATAGTTCAGACTCACACTCCAGGATGATGAGCCTGGTGTGTAACCACTTTTGTTTTTTTATACAAGGTCTTACTCTGTTGCCCAGGCTGGAGTGCAGTGGCACAATCAGGGCTCACTGCAGCCTCAGCCTCCCAGGTTCAAATGATTCTTCTGCCTCAGCCCTCTGAGTAGCTGGGACTGCAGGCATGAGCCACCATGGCCAGCTAATTTTTTTTTTAAATTTTAGTAGAGATGTTTAGCAGAGGTCTATGTTGCTCAGGCTGGTCTCGAACTCCTGAGCTCAACCAGTCCTCCTGCCTCAGCCTCCCAAAGTGCTGGAATTACAGGTATGAGCCACCACACCTGGCCTTGTAGCCATTTTTCCCCTGGGTGTGTATGCTGCTTCCACAGGAGAAAGTTGAGATGCCAAGTAGTATTTCTTTCTTTCTTTCTTTCTTTGCATTTTTTTAAATTTAAGTTCTAGGGTACGTGTGCACAACGCGCAGGTTTGTTACATATGTATACATGTGCCATATTGGTGTGCTGTACCCATTAACTTGTCATTTACATTAGGTATATCTCCTAATGCTATCCCTCCCCTGACCCCATGACACGCCTTGGTGTATGATGTTCCCCTTCCTGTGTCCAAGTGTTCTCATTGTTCAGTTCCCACCTATGAGTGAGAACATGCAGTGTTTGGTTTTCTGTCTTTGCGATAGTTTGCCGAGAATGATGGTTTCCAGCTTCATCCAGGTCCCCACAAAAGACATGAACTCATCCTTTTTTATGGCTGCATAGTATTCCATGGTGTATATGTGCCAAATTTTCTTAATCCAGTCTATCATTGATGGGCATTTGGATTGGTTTGAAGTCTTTGTGAATAGTCCCGCAATAAACATACGTGTGCATGTGTCTTTATAGCAGCATGATTTATAATCTGTTGGGTATATGCCCAGTAATAGGATGGCTGGGTCAAATGGTATTTCTAGTTCTAGATACTTGAGGAATCACCACACTGTCTTCCACAATGGTTGAACTAGTTTACAGTCCCACCAACAGTGTAAAAGTGTTCCTATTTCTCCACATCTTCTCCAGCGTCTGTTGTTTCCTGACTTTTTAATGCTTGCCATTCTAACTGATGTGAGATGGTATCTTATTGTGGTTTTGATTTGCATTTCTCTGATGGCGAGTGATGATGAGCATTTTTTCATGTGTCTGTTGGCTGCATAAATGTCTTCTTTTGAGAAGTGTCTGTTCATATCCTTCACCCACTTTTTGATGGGGTTGTTTGATTTTTTCTTGTAAATTTGTTTAAGTTATTTGTAGATTCTGGATATTAGCCCTTTGTCAGATGGGTAGTTTGTGAAAATTTTCTCCCTTTCTGTAGGTTGCCTGTTCACTTTGATGGTAGTTTCTTTTGCTGTGCAGAAGCTCTTTAGTTTAATTAGATCCCATTTGTCACTTTTGGCTCTTGTTGCCATTGCTTTTGGTGTTTTAGTCATGAAGTACTTGCCCATGCCTATGGCCTGAATGGTATTGCCTAGGTTTTCTTCTAGGGTTTTTATGGTTTTAGGTCTAACATTTAAGTCTTTAATCCCTCTTGAATTAATTTTTGTATAAGGAGTAAGGAAGGGATCCAGTTTCAGCTTTCTACATATGGCTAGCCAGTTTTTCCAGCACCATTTATTAAATAGGGACTCCTTTCCCCATTGCTTGTTTTTGTCAGGTTTGTCAAAGATAAGATGGTTGTAGATGTGTGGTATTATTTCTGAGGGCTCTGTTCTGCTCCATTGGTCTGTATCTCTGTTTTGGTACCAGTACCATGCTGTTTTGGTTACTGTAGCCCTGTAGTGTACCTTGAAGTCAGGTAGTGTGATGCCTCCAGTTTTGTGCCAAGCTGTATTTCTAACAGCTCATTGTGAGTGAGTGAGTTCAGGGACACATTTTGTAAGATTCCTCCTGAGTCCTGAGATGTAGTCCAAGTTGTCTGTCACACCAGCTGACTCAGTCAAATACTTGTATTGGTTCTTGCTCCTTCCCTGTTCTACACCGCTCATTCCTCACATTTGTTCCTAGAATCACATCCCTAAGTAACGTACCTGCATGTAAGCCTTTATATCAGGCTCTGCTTTCCAGGCAACCCAGGCTAAGGCAAGAGATACAGAAAATAGAATGCAAGAAATTTCATTGTATGGGAAGTTGGGGTCCTCAACAAAAGAAGAGAGAATAACAAAAATGATATTTAAAGAGATAATGGTTGAGATATTTCCAAAATGATGCAGACATCAATACAGATCTAAGAAGTCCAAAACTGATACAAACATCAATACAGATCTAATAAGTCCTGCAGAACCCAAGCAAGATTAAAAAAAAAAAAGTCAAAAAATAAAACTGCAAAAACCAAAGACAAGGAGAAATATTAAGAGCAGCCAAAGGAAAAGTGGTAGATTACCTTTAAATGACCATTCGTTAGTTTGACAGCCAACTTCTCAACAGAAGCATGGGAAAACAGATACCAACGGAAATGAGATCATTGTAGTGCTGAAAAAAATAATTACCAGGTTAGAGTTATATACCCAGTCAAAATATCCTTTAAGAGTGGTCATGAAATAAAATACTTCCAAGTAGACAAAAATTGAATGAATTTCTTATCAGCAGACCTTTATTAAAAGAAATGACAAAAGTCCTTTCAGGCAGAAGGTTAATTATTCCAAATGGAAGTTTGGAGGTATAGAAATCAAAAAATGATAAATATATGGGTAAATCTAAGTTAATATTGTCTATATAGAACAATAATAAGATGCATACAACTATAATAATACTGCCTTGTAGAATTAAAAGAGAGAGAAAACTAAAATGCATGATTTATAAGTTGGAAGAGAGGTTTATATGTTGTTAAAGTGAGTTCTTAAAGTCTTTGTATTCACTGGAAATAGGGTAAGGTACCAATTAATATTAAAGGCTGCAACTTGTAATCTAGGGTAACAATTAAAATAGTAAGAGTTTGTAACTTCAAGCTAATGGGGAGAAGGCAAAAATTAGAATAATAAAAAATAGTCACTCTAAAGGAAAGCAAAAAAACAGAACATAGAACAAACAGGGCAAATAAAAAGTACTGAGTTAGATGCTGGATTTAAACCCAAATATATAAATAGTTACATTAAATGTAAGTAGACTAAATGTATAATTTAAATGGCAAAGATTGCCAGAGTGGTTTAAAAAACCAAGGTGAAGCTATACGCTGTTTAAAAGAGACACATCAAAAACATAAGGCTACAATAAGATTAACATTAAAGGAATAATCCACTGGACACAGTGGTTTCCCCCTGTGTGCCAGCTACTTGGGAGGCTGGGGTGGGAGGATTGCTTGAGCCCAGGAGTTCGAGACCAGCTGGGCAACACAACAAGACCCTGTCTCAAAAAAAAAAAAAAAAAAGAAAAAGAAAGGGATGGAAAAAATATTCCATGCAAATATCAACAAAAAGAAAGCTGATGTGACTATACTAATATCAGATGAAATATAATTTACAGCCAAAAGAAAACATATTTAGAGATAAAGGGGGACGCCTCTTTTAGAGTCAATTCATCAGGAAGTTACAACAATTTTCAGCAGCACCTAATATACAACAAATAGATAAATACATAAATAATTGTGCTAGATAAATATATAAATAGATAAAGTTTCAAAATGTCCAAAGCAAAAACTGATAGAACTAGAGAAAAAGAGAAATTCACAGTGGAAGTGGAGACTTTTAACAAGTCTGTCTCAGTAAGGGATGAAACACGTGAGTAAAAGTGAGATGGGACATGGATTTGAACAACATGATCAGCAAACTTGACCCAGTGGATACGTAAACAGTCTTCTACCCAGTAATTACGGAATACTTCTTTTCCATCTCGAATGGGACCTTTCTGAAAATAGGCTGAGGCACGCAGCAGGCCTCAACAAACTTCAGAGCACTGAAGTCATAGGAGAGCATACTCTCTGAGCACAGTGCAAATAAGCTAAACACCAATAACAAAAACCATAAAATAACAAAAACCATAAAATAACAAAAACTAAATGTTTAGAAATTTTAGAAATAGGCTGGGCATGGTGGATCACACCTGTAATCCCAGCACTTTGGGAGGCCGAGGCGGGTGGATCACCTGAGATCAGGAGTTTGAGACCAGCCTGGCCAACATGGTAAAACCTCATCTCTACTAAAAATACTAAAATTAGCCAGGCATGATGGTGTGCACCTGTAGTCCCAGCTACTTGAGAGGCTGAGGCAGGAGAATAGCTTGACCCAGGGAGGTGGAGGTTACAGTGAGCCGAGATCGTGCCACTACACTCCAAACTGGGTAACAGAGCAAGACTCCATCTTAAAAAAAAAAAAAAAAAATTAGAAATATTTTTCCAAACAATCCATGATGCAAAGAAGTCATAATGTCAAGTAGAAAAGCCAGAACTATACCCCCAAAGGGCAGGTACCTCTGCAGACCTGGCCCTGGCACAGGATATCTGGGAGCATGTTGGACAGCCAGTCTGTTTGCTCTGCAGCAATTTCTTTGTGGAATAGCAAAGGGGTATTGCAACGATGCCAAATAAACACAGAACAGGATCCTAGAAGCTGAAGGAGGAACCCTTGCCCAGAAGCCCTGGAGCAGCTCTGTTTGTTAATTATTTCTGTAGTAACCAAGGGAACATTGGTGAGCTCCCCACAGAGTAACCACAGGTCAGCATCAAAGTAGGCAAGTAGCTGGCCAGCAGTATTTCACAGCATCTTTGCTTTTCTTCCCGAATCTGCAGTTTGAGAGAGGCGGCTTGCCCTGGGAACTCTGCTGATAGGGCATCATGCAGCACAGTCCAGAATCCCTTTCTTTTTTGTCACACCCTCTGTACAATATGAAGTAGGAAAGTTGTATTCGTTTGTATTCGTTTACTGCTGTAACTAAATATCATAGGATGAGTGGCTTAAACCACAGAGATCTGTTTCTATGGAGGCCGGGAAGTATAAGATCAAGGGGCTGCCAGATGGGTGTCAGGAGCAGAACCAGACCACTGAGATTCCACTTCTGTGGCACTGATTCAGTGTGTCCTGATGAAGGACCAGCCCACCCTAGCAGAGTGATGACCCAGGGACTGGACCATGCTCCTCATGCATGCTACTCAGAGCCAGGTTTGCTCCCTCGCTCTTGCCTGTGCTCTAGCCCAGTGCCGCCCGTGGCCTCCAAGTGATGGTGGCAGTGTGCCTATCTGACCTGCTATGCATGGCCTCTGGGCACTTGCAATGCAGCTACTGAAGACTGGGAACCAAATTTCTACTCTGTTTAAGTTACAGCTAAATGGCCACGTATGGCTGATGCATCAGTGCAGTCAGCCATCCTTGGTAAGGCACGTGAGCTCACCAAGGAGCAGTCAGCGCTGTGAGTGTGAACCCTCCAGGAGAAAAGGCCCCTTCCAATTTTGTCCGTAGGATTATATTCAGGGAAGAAAAAAAAAAGAGTAGCATTATTGGACCAAAAAAATCACCACAAACAGAAAATGAACAAAATAAAGCTTTATTTGAACTCCCTCCCCTACAGATCATTCAGATGCCCGGGACCATGTCCAGATTCCTCTCAGCAACATGGAAAGCTAAGCCATTTCACAAATGCACAGCCATAGCTACACTACAGCCCCCCATGCCCAGGGCACAGACCTTTGTTGCTAAGTCTGTAACAAAAGAGCACCACTCAGTATTTGTGTGCGCTGCAGCCAACACCACCTCCTGGGCATCACAGGCTCACTCACCCAAGAGGCCAGCACCGCCATGACCGAGTGGGTACTCAGTAGCCCAGACACCCCCCCAACACCGGCACTGCCACAAGGCCCTCAGGGGTAGACTGTGCGGCAAAGAGGACACACTCTCCCTGACCTAAGGGACCCGGCTCACTGGGCCTCCTTCCCCTGCCAACCACCAGCTCCTGCGTGCCTAGCTGGGAGGTAAGCACCCACTGGTGGCATGATTTCCATTATCTTGCTAATGTTGACAGCACCTAAGTCACATTAAAACAGAGAGAGACCGGATTCAGATCTCCAAGTCTCATCAGTGGACCTCAGTGGTTCTCACCGCCCCAACCACAGAGCGAAAGTCAGGCAGCGTTTACCAGGACTTGGCTCTGACCAAGTTAGTGCTCTAACAAGTCACCTGAGTTTCAAATAGCTTCCCTGAAGAGCCCACCTATTTGGAGAGTGTTGCCTCTCCTATCAAGAGGCATCTGGGGGCACAAAAATCTTTCTGGATCACAGCTTGAAGAAACAGAACATGATTGGAGCAGCTTCAGAACTAAGGTGGCCACATTCACCCCATCACTTAGGAGTTAGCTCCGCTATACACAACCAAGCACAGGAGAAACAGTCACCAGGAAAGGATGCTGGAGGCTTGGAAGTTCTCAAGGGAGCTGTTTAGACAGAGGTACAAACATCTCCAATTCAGACTTCCAAATACACTAACAATAATTTAAAATGTGGCCTCTGATCCTCATGTTTCCCACCAGTAGAGGCAAAAAAGAAGATTTTCATAACTATATGTTAAAAAGAACATGTTCAAGTAAATCCACACACTACATGTGAGTGTTGTATGCTGTTCTTCCACAATACAAAAGTATAAAAATACGATTTCTGCCCTTTGTATCTAGACACATCTGGAGAAAACATGGTTGCTACTAGCTAACTAGCTCTGTGTTATCTGAGCAGGCGCACTATCCAAGGGCCTCACCTTCCTGTGCTGGCTCAAGAGGGCAGAGAAATGGAGATGGCAATGCCTTTTCATTCCAGGAGACCAAACTCAGGATGACAGAGCCAACCCTAGCATGTTGCATAGCCTCTCCACGGGTGATACTCCTGGGACCTCCAATGGATGGGAGAAAGGGCTCTCAGCCCAGCTTCACGTGAGGGCGGTGTGGGTCATGTGTGGGGTGGGGGCTGCTTCTGGGACTTAAGAAGATGCCAACCTCAGGGGTACCCTCTGGGAAGGACAAGGCAGGGCCTGGGTGCCCGCCCTTCCTAAGAGCCCCTCAAAGCGCCAGCTCACTTAGCAGCAGCCTGCTTGTCCTTGCACTTCTGGTAGGCACTCAGGATCTCTGTGATGATGCTGGGGTCCTCCAGGGTGGTAGTGTCCCCCAGCTCCTGGGCCTCACTAGTGATGATCTTCCTCAGGAGCCGCCGCATGACCTTCCCAGACCTGGTTTTTGGAAGACGTTTCACCACCTGGCAAGGAACAGGCACGGTATTAGAGCGTGGATGATGCCCAGCCTCCGTGCTAGTATGGACTGCATTGAGATGAGAAGGGCTCTGCTCAGGGGGGATGCCCTCCCGGGGATCCACAGTGGATGTCTAAGCCTCCACCCCCAGAGAATGGTGAGGCCTGAGGTCTTGGCTTTATCCTCCCACTATCTGGACCTAAGCTGAAACCCACCCCGATGCCCTCTGCCAGGCAGGGTCCACCCAGGCTGGGTTCACCCCATACTGCCGCCTGTCTGTCCTGCCACTGTGCCACGTGCAGGCACCCAGGTGGCAGCAGGTCCAAGCACCCACTGGGTGCCTCATCTCCATTCCCTGGCCTGGGACTTAGCGGGTTTTGTCTTATGTAAGAGGTGAGAACTACTTAAGAGAAAAATTTTGTCTTAGTGTCTGAAAAGCTAACATGGAGCATGCTCAAACAACTACAGCCCATTCACTGCAAATGGCAATACATTAAGAGCTGTTGTTTGGGATCTTTGACAGTCACTCTGTCTTTTGAAATAGTTCAGTTCACCTAGGGCGAGTCCGGGTCTCCTGAAACTCTGGTCACTTGGCCAAATGTGTCAACTCTCGTAATACCAAGTGGAGCCTGGCCCTGCTGCCTCCGAGGGCCACCAAACCCAGAGTCACTGCGTGCAATGTTCATAAAGGAGGAAATGAAAAACCGAGGGCTGAAGAGGCAGCCCAATCCTCCCCCGATTCTGACCCCCTGGGGTGGGGATCTGCGATCTCCCTCACTGCCACCAGGAAAAGTGCTCAGGAACCACACAGGGGCTGGAGAACCCTGGTACTGTCCCCATGTCTCTAATGAAAATCCCTACGATTCTTCACCAACAGCCCCATTTCTGTGACTAGCCTGCACATGCCAACACACGAGAGCAGAAGCCTGCCTAGGTGACCTCCTGAACAGGTGAGCTGGCTGGGCATGGAACCCTAGGTGAACTCCTGGACAGGTGAGCTGGCTGAGCTTTTGGAGCTGCTAAGCTCTTGGAGCTACATCTCCTGCCCTCTCCTCTCTCTCTATGACAACACAGCGACCCACCAGCCTCACCACCAGCCAGGAAAACCAAACAGCTAGTGTCAGTTTTGATGGTAATTGGAAAAGAGTAATATGCTCCTAAAAGATCATTGTCACTTAACAATTGTGGGAAGCACAGCAGCACAGCCCCACCTTTGTGGGAGGCCCACTCACCAGGATCTCATCAGGCACAGCATATTTGGCAATCTTGGTGGCCACCATGGACTTGAGCTCCTGCACCACCACATCTGAGTCACCTGCACTATCTTTCACCACAATGAAGGCAAAGGCAGCTGCAAATAAAGTCAAGTTTGGGGATGTATTAAATACTAGACAATGAGCCAAATCCCGAAGCAGGGTGCTATGCACAGACTGCCAGAAATCCAAAGGGCTTTTGAATTCTATGTTAGGGACATTGTAGCAGCTGGTTTCTTTAGTTGCAAACCCAAAGACGCACTTCAGTTTCACGAAAAGTGGCAGCGATTCTAACAGCTCCACAGATGTTCCAGGTGAGTGCACATGTGTGGCTAAGAGCTTGGCATCTCAACTCTAATGCTGACTAACTGTGTGTGACCTGGGACATGGGACCTCCCCTCTCTGTGTCCTCATCTGTGAAATAACCCATAATGTGGTTTGCTAGAATGAGACTTCCAAGAGAAGGTGCACAGATGCACAGCAAGTGGGCACCAACAGCCTTTGGGGGCGTGTGTGCAACATGGTACCATGGGCCAGGGTGGCTATTTCAGTTCAATTAAATCAGCAGCTCCCCGCCTGCATGAGCCACACTTCAAATGCCATTCAGCACCATGCACAGCCAGAGGCTGCCACCCTGGACAACACAGACGTGGGGCAGCTGAGAGTTCTGCCGGGCAGCACTGGCCAGCCCACATTTTAGCATAAATACTAGGTTTCGTTTTTCAGTACCTGGCATGTTCCAGGAAGGATGTTCCAGGATGTGAAGAGGGATCTAATTTGATTGCTTTCCATATAAAGAGTCGCTTGTCCCAGCGCCATCCCTGACAGCCTGCCCGTCCCCACTGGCCTGTAAGGTGCTCTGTCTCTCCCACGAAGTTTCTATGTATGTGTGGCTCTCCTACTGCTCATCTGCCCCAGGGCCATGCCGCCTTCACCCATTCTTCCCCTGGCATGTAGCACCTAATTAACTGTGTCGTTTCCTCAGTGATCATCTTTCTTGCTCTTTGTCTGTCTCTCTCCTCTACTCTCGACCCCTCCAGCACGCTAGCTCTATGGGGGCAGAGACCTTCTCACTCACTGCTGTGTCCGCAGCATCTAGAACCATGCCTGGAACACAGGAGGTGCTCAACACATGGTTGTTTAGTGCATGAATGGATGATTGGTTTTCTGAACAAGCTATGATCTGGAAAGACCTACAGCCTTTGCCTGAAAGGCCTTCCCATATCCACGTGGCAAACTCCTATTCATCCCTCAAGACGCAATTCAGCCACCTCCTGCTCTGTGAAGCCTTTACCCATGAATCTAGTTTATGGCACATGCTGTGCGGGAACAGCTCTCAGTCCCCCTGCTGCCACCCCACTAGGTTGTTAGGTCTTGGAGGGAAAGAACACTGTTTTTCTCATCTTGGTCGTTGATATGGGATCAGAAGTGGGCCTGGGCTGTTGAGTTCTGAGGATGGTGCTGGAGGGAGGAAACCTTCCACATGGGTGGAGGAGCCAGTTAAGAGCCAGGAGGAGGCAGGCAAGGCTCAGGACACTGGAGACAAGAGGGACAAGAGCTTGGCCAGCAGCACCAGAGGCTTGCTGGGTCTACCAGGGGCTGCCCTTTTTCAGAGCTGGTTCAAAACCGAGAGAGTGGGGACAAATACACGATACTCACAGGCGGCTTTACAGCCAACCAAGAGCTGTTCGTCAGCTCTTCATAATTATAGAATCGATACTCAAATTCATTAGAAATCAGGAAAATCATCATACCCATGATACACAAATTCTCCCCACACATCTGGCAGACATTAAGAAGCCTGGCAACACCAGACTTGCAAACTCCACACATGCAAAACGTGCCCTGGGCAGCAGCGTCCACAGCAGACCATGCCCCAACACCACCCCAACAGACCTAAGGCTAAGCTGCCCTATGAAAGATGGTGATTGCGATGCCCAAACATTTGTCTAAAGGTCACTTCCACTGTCCTTTCCTTGATCTTGCACTTACTTTATGGAGTTCAATACAGGGGCTTCTGAGCCCCCAGACACAGTGGACCATGCACGGACCCCTCTCAGTGTCCCCGGGGAGTACTGGCTCAGCCACTGGACTCAGACATAGATGGGGCTTTCCAATCCCAGGACACCCCAGTGCCCTGTGGATCCCCAGCCCAGAGACGTGAAATGCAGGAGTCCCCAGAGGAGGGGCCCAGGCTCCTGTCAGAGCGAGGTTTGAGGACTAAGTTATCCTAGACACACCTGAGAAACTGTCCTCATCTCCGTCCTCTCTGACCCTCCTGATCACATGTGGACATCACCGGGCAGGGGTCCCCACCAGCTCTCTCCCACATCCCAGCCTTACCAGCACAGTCTTTTCATGGCAACCGAAAATGCTGTTTGTAAAGCACTGAAACAAATTCTCAATCTTGCAATGGGTCAATTTAAAGAAAGCATTTAAGTAAATAATGGAACAATGGCACATAGAAGTACAGGGAGGCAGGTGACATCTGGGACACACTCTGACACAGGGTGGCCTCCCAGCGGGAGGGCAAGCCGGACCCCAGGCCACTGGGCAGGGCGGGAGAAGCCAGTCTGCCCAGCAGTGCACTGGCATTGGATCTGTGTGTGTCCAGGTCACGCCAGGCCAGACAGTGTGCCTGGATGGACCTGGCATTGCAACACCTGGTTGCTCCTGCCCCTTCCCAGACCCAGACACTGAGAAGCTGGCAGACTCGAAACAAAGCGTGGCCTTGGTAAAGAAGACCATTCTAGTCCCTCATTCTGCATTCCCCTGGCATGGCGCTGTGCAGTGGGAACCACAGGTCAGATTTGTCCAAAGAGTCCCAGGGCAGCACACAGCCTGCACGCTCCAGAGCACACTCCAGCACACACGCGTGGTGGCTGCAGAGCTGGCTTGAGTGTGATGACCAAGCCCGTGAGGACACATGAGGCTGGACATTTTCTCATAAACTCCCTGTAACAGGGCTGGGCGATGTCTCCACCAGATAAACCATGGACAGAGGGGGAAACCCCTGAAGCTTAGCCAAGCCCAAGTGGGTCACGGCCACTGTGGATGCGTGTCCTGGAAGGACAGCAGAACCAGGGCATTTCAGAAACCTGACCGAACACGAGTGCTGTTCAGGCCCCTCCCCTGCAGTTTCCACTTGAGAGAGAAGAACACCGGGAGCTTGGCCCACAGTATCCCCTATCACCCCACTCTCCAGAGTCTGCTCCTCGTACAGAGGTGCCCATAATGGGCATGGGGTCAGGAATCAGGGAGGAGCTCTTCTCCAGGACACTCACCTTCTCCTTTGATGTCGTGGGGGTAGCCAATGACAGCACTTTCCGGCACTGCAGGGTGGTCGGCCTGTGTACAACAGAGAACAAAATGACAAAATGTGGCAGCCCCTGGTGCTAGAAGTGACTCAGACCAGGGACTCCCACCCGGACTTGCAGGCCCATAGGGGCATCATGGAGGTGCAGGAGTGAAGGGGGAGGCCCAGCCTGTGCTCACGATGGCGTCCTCAATCTCTGCGGTCCCCAGCCGGTGGCCACTGATGTTGATGACATCATCCATCCGCCCTGTGATCTGGTAATAGCCGCCCTCAGTTCGGTGAGCCCCGTCTCCAGTGAAGTAATAGCCTACAACAGCAGAGAAATTCAGCACCAGGAACCCTGAGCCAGGACCCACGTCCCCACCTCACTAAGCATGAAGCTCTGCAGCCCAGCACACGGCTGCAGTCTCGCCCATCGGCCCTCCTTGCAACTCCGATGCTTCCCTATGTTCTAGAGCATGGGCAGGCGGCTCCAAGACATTGAGACTTCGGGGAGCAGAAGGTATACAAGCAGCACTTCCATGACGCTTCTCCAAAACACTGAGTCTTGTTTACAAGCTTGAGACTGAAAATGACTGGTTCCAACAAGACAGAGGAGATAGCACTCATATAAATTTCCAACCCAAGGACAAAAAGGGAAACTAGGAAAAAAGAAAAGTAAACTGGAAGAAAACTCCCAGCCTTGGTGACAGTCTTCCAAGGTACTTCTCCACCCTCCCTCCCCAGTAGCTAACAGGATCCTACCACAGGCCTGGCTGCAGGGCAGGACTTCACACCCACACCTAAGTAGCCCCAAGAAAGTCCCCGAGCAGGGAATCAAGCCCACTGTCAAGATAAGGAAAGCCAGGGAGGTACAGCAAAGGGAGAGGGGGTCGGAGTCAAACTCTGGCCTCGGGAGCGCCTGTTCCTGGCCACTGTGCTACGCTGCACTCAAATCCCATTAAAAATGTTTTCTGAGAATAAGATTCCAGCAGTCAGCTGAAAAGGAATGAGAGGGTCCCTGACAGCCTGCTCACCTGGGTAGGCCTTGAAGTAGGCGTCCACAAATCGCTGGTGGTCGCCATAGATAGTCCTGGCCATGCCTGGCCAGGCCTGAGAGATGCACAGGGCCCCGGAGACGTTGCTGCCCTCCACGACGCTGCCCTGTAGACCCCGGACATGCACGTGAGAGAGGGCAGGCTCTGGGTGACAAGTGTGCCAAAAAAATGACAAGCCCTGCCCTCAAGGGAGCTGTCCATAGCTCTCCCCTCTGCCCCGAGGAGGGCCCCAAGCCGCCTGTGTGGCCGCTAGCCAGTGCATGATACCAGTGCAGTGAACGCTGTGAGGTCAGCAGCCTCCTGCCAGGTACAGACCTGGGCACACAGGAGGGAGCTGGGCTGGGCAGGCAGGGATGAGGGAGGGCAAGCACATGGCCCCCATGCGGGGAAGGCCCATACACACCTTCTCATCCATGAGGACGGGGACGATGCCAAAGAAGGGCCTCATCGCCATGCCAGGGAGGATTTCCGCCCCTTCTTCCGAGGGCCGTGGTGCGATGCAGATGCCACCCGTTTCTGCAGGTATGACAAGGAAGAAATGCAAGATCGGCCCGGACCCAGGGATATGCGTATCCAGAGGGGGGTTGGGTGGGACTGTCCCTATTGTGGGCAAGGAAATGCCTCAGGGGCACAACAATCTTTGAGGCAAACCAGATGTGAGTCTGGTGCCCTCCACGGCGGATATGAGAAGGAGCCCCAAGCTGGCCTCAGCCCCCGGAGCTCTGGCGTCCCACAGCCAGGTACAGGCCTCCTCGCCATGTCAGGGCCTTGCTTGAAGTAGGAAAGGGCAGAGCCCACCCACTTGCACATGAAGACGGGGAAAGAGAATTGCTTCTGGGCCCGCGCCTGTTCGACACGAACCCAGCAACGAAAAAAGATGCCCTCAAATCCTGCCGTCACATTATTTCTCTGGCACTCGCCTCTATCAGGGAAATGCCCCAGGGACTCAGCTAGAGAATCTCTGCCCCAGGTTTTCCCAAATGGATGGGACTGTCCCATGGGAACATCTCATTTTCTGGCTTGAGGATGAGCCCTCAGATAGTTACATTCATTACATCTGTGGTGGTCTCTCTCCCCAAGCATCCTAATAAATCAGATACCCAAGAGAAGGGGGACAAATCCAAACAAAATGTCACAGGAAAATTCCTTTTCTCACTAAAATTTAAATTTAGACTCACGCTTCCTTAGAAGATAGGGCCTGTCTCATTAGATGTTCCCCTGTTCAGAAAGGGGCACTTGGAAGGGACACGGCCCTTGAGCTCCTGCTGCACACCAGGCCTTGGGCAGCAAGCTGGGCTGTGTCGCCTCAGTTCACCCTCACCCAGGCCTGTGGGGGGCACCCCCACCTCACAAAGGAGGAAACCGAGGCTCAGAGAAGTTGTGACATGAGGTCCCATAGCTGGGAAACAGCAGCCAGGCGACCTCTGAGTTCCCTCACTCTAGGCCCCAGGGTTTCCGCAGTCTCGGGTGTTGACGTGTCTTCTATTGCACCTGCTGTTGAGAGCTCGGACCCCAGTCCCAGCCTCACACCCGACCCTGCAGACCCAGCACTTAGACTGGAACCTGTTCCCCAGGCCTCCTCACCTGTCTGCCACCAGGTGTCCACCAGCGTGCACCTGCTGTCCCCCACCACCCTGTGAAGCCACTCCCAGGCCTCGCAGTTGATGGGCTCTCCCACTGAAACCACACAGGAAAGAAAAAGATGTTAACAGGCTGCAAATAAACCTGAAACCAAAAGTAAGTTTTGTGGTTTTTTTGTTTTTCTTTTTTTGTTTCATTTTGTTTTGTTTGGTTTGGTTTGGTTTTTGTTTTGTTTTGTTTTTTGAGACTGAGTCTCGCTCTGTCACCCAGGATGGAGTAGAGTGGCATGATCTTGGCTCACTGCAACCTCCACCTCCCAGGTTCAAGCAATTCTCCTGCCTCAGCTTCCTGAGTACCTGGGATTACAGGTGCCTGCCACCACACCCAGCTAATTTTTTGTATTTTTAGCAGAGATCGGGTTTCACCATGTTGGCCAGGCTGTTCTCGAACTCCTGACCTCAGGTGATCTGCCAGCCTTGGCCTCCCCAAAGTGCTGGGGTTACAGGTGTGAGCCGCCGTGCCCAGCCAAATAAAGAGATTTTTAAGGAGAAAACAGCTCTGTAATTTTTTTTTTTTTGAAGAACATACAAGGAGACCTGAAAATGCAGTGAGACATATCATATTTATGGTCATCAAAGAAATGCACATGACTGTGACGTATTTTTATCATTAGATGGTTGAAAATCAAAAAGCCAGCAAGAATGTGGGGAAAACAGGATTTCACAGACACCAATAGGAAGGTAGTGTGGTTCAGCAATTTTGGGGAGCAATCTGGATGTTTCTCTTAACATTTAAAACTCCATACATCCAATACAACTACTTTGAGCAACTGCTTGGGGCAGAATCTACTACGGCAGAACACCTCAAAACATGACCCCTGACGTACACCCCACAGAAATGACTGCAGATGCCACCAGAAGTGGCCATGTAAAGGGTGTCCTCAGCAGCTCTGCTCATGCCAGAAACCACACACATCCCTCAGGAGTAGGTGGCTAAATACAACATGGCATGCTCCTGCAGAGGAACGCCACACTGCAAAGAAGATGGCGAACCTCCACGACCCACGGCGGCATGGGTGAGTCTGAGGCACGATGCTGAGAAAGGGAGGGGTGTGCTGTGTGATCCCACCCAACTGAGGTTCAAGTGCAGCCACATCTGTCCGTGGTGATGCAGGCTACACTGTGATCACGGCTCAGGTAACTCCTGTGACTGGCAGGAGCCATAAGGGGGCCTCTGGGGACTGGGAATTTCTGTAGCACTTATACATGTAAACATCTCTCAAGTTGAACACTTAACATCTGTACCCTTTAGTATACATTATATCTCAATAGAAAGGAAAAAGATACACATACACCCTAGCATTCTCAGTGTCTATCTTATGACATTTCCACACCAGGCCAGCACTCAGCCAGAACTCTCCAGGCTAGACGCACTGTCACTAAAACACTGACATATTCTCGTGCTGGTGTTTGCCCCTTGCTCAGGACCACTCACAACCCACAGCCTATCCCGGCAGCGGCCCCCGCATCAGTGCTGCATGATCAGTGCTGGCCACATGGGCGGCTCGGTGTCTTATGTGTCACACCTGCACTCAGAACATCCACAAGGGGCAGGGAGATGCCCTGCAGCACTGGTGGACACGCTGGGAGACTGCGACAGCCTGCACCCAGCCACGGGGATGTGACCACACGAGCCAGGGCAATCCCCACAGCAGGGCAGATCCATGTGGAAAAAATGCAGATTCTAGGATCTTAAAACAAACATTACAGCATAATAGCACAGTGTGGTGACTTTGGTGTTAAAGAAAACATCATTTAACAGAGCCGCAATCCACTACAGGAACTGAATTGCGGAGACGGGACCGAAGGCGCAGGAGCAACAACACCTGGAGCAGAGGTCAGGGAAAATCTTAGCTTTTTTTTTTTTTTTTAGAGAGACAAGGATCTCGCTCTATTGCCTGGACTGGAGTGCAGTGGCACAATCATGGCTCACTGCAATCCTGACCTCCGGGGCTCAAGGCTCCTCCCATCTCAGTCTCCCAAGTAGCCAGGACTACAGGCATGTACCCCCACGCCCAGCTCCTAAGGACATCAGCTTTAAGTTCAATGCTCCAATTTCTTCTTTTCACAAGAGCTTATCCATGTATTACTTATGAAATTGAAAGTTTAAAAAAGCTTTGAGAAATACACTTCTAGGGGGAGGGTCTTGAGTAAGTGGGATTCTGACGACTCAATGGATTAAATGTCATGAGGGCTGATCCTAGCTGCCTGGAATGGGTCTGGGCTCTGGAATTGCACTGACAAGTGTGCCAGCACAGTGCTGGCCCTGGCCAAGGTGTGGAACACACACTGACCCCCAGCACTGCTCCAAGGTGCTGGGAGCCTCAGGTGCAAGACATCACAGGACGCCGCGCTGCCTGCCAGCATTGTATACCAAGAACAGCACAACGAGGTGTGTGATTGGCACCTGGCCTCCCGCAGGGTTCTGCGGCTAGAACCGGTTATGCAACAGGAATAGGAATGTGCCTATTGACCAGCTAAATACACAAAACCCAGCTGAGCCTATGCTGGGGGCTGGCCCCCTGGCTCAGAGGTGTTCCAGGTCTGTGGGGACAGAGGCTGCTGGGATACACATCACACTCTAATGCAGCTGCCAGAGCACACCCCTTCCTGAAATGCACTTAGTGTGGTACCCCTTGTCACTGGACCCCGTGAATCTTCCTTCAGCAGACAAATCCCATGAGTGTATCTGGAAAACCAAATCTTGGCCTTCAGCCCTGTCCCCACCTAATGCCTAGGGCCCACTCATGTGGCCCTGCTGACAACACCTAGAGAATCTGGGAGAGTGTCTATGGCCCTGACCACCCCACTGTTTGTTCCCAGTTCCCAAGTACTGTATGGCCCAGAATCACACCAGCCTCTCAAGCCCAGCTCCAGCATGCCAAGAGAGACCACCCAAACTCACCACTTGCTGTGGTTTCAATGTTTGTCCCTTCCAAATCTCATGTTGAAATGTAATTGCCGTTGTAACAGTATTAAGAGGTGGAACCTTTATGAGGTGATTATGCCAAGAGGCTTCTACCCTCATGAGTGGGATTGGTGCCATTATAAAAGGGTGAGTTCAACTTCCTCTTGCTCTCTCTCACCCTCTTTTTGCCCTTCCACCGTGGGACAATGCAGCAAGAAGGCCCTCACCAGATGCCAGCACCTTGATGTGGACTTCCCAGCCTCCAGAAACGTGAACCAATAAATCTCTGTTCATTATAAATCATCCAGTTTCAGGGTATTCTATTACAGCAGCACAAAGCAAACCAAGACACACCATCTGGAAAGGAGCTCCATGCTCTTTCTGAGAGGTGGAGGGACAGTATGGCAAGGGAAGCAGAGTGAGCCAGGACCCTAGGACCTGCTGAGGGTACAGGGTGGGTGCCTAGAGCCCATCAATCAGGTGGGGGGCAGAGTGAGTTTTACTGACTCTAGAACCAGGTACTGGGTTCAGCACAGGGTGCCCCACTTGCTGAGTGACCTTGGGCAGGTTCGCTGACCTCTCTGTGCCTCCTCTTCCTCCTCTGTAATGTGAAGCAATATCTGCTCTTTGCTCAAAGGATGTGAAGATAAAGGCATTTAATACATATTTGCTCTTATTAATAGTATTCAAACCCCTCCTGCTTTTTAATCTAGAAAGCTCTTTGAGAAAAGAAGGTTTTTACTGTTAAGGGGAAAATAAGGGAAAAGAGGAGGAGGAGTCATTGGATGCCTGCTATTCCTCAAGAGCTCTCCCCGTTAATCATCTCCATGCTAAACATTACACTAAGGCTCACATCTGACCCTCTGTGGCATCCTCACCACCCTGCAGGTAGGTCTCATCCCCATCTCACATTTGAGAACAAGTGGTGAACTCTGCAGGGCACAGCCCCAGCTGCAGTGCCTCTCAACCTGTGGCCCAGATGCCCGCATGGCCTCGTGGTCACCCAGCGGTAGCAGAATCACATGTTCACCGCACTGCCTTCCCACGGATGCATGTGGTAGAATGGGACACTCTTCCGTGGTCACTGCCCTGCATGCTTCCCCAGTGAAAAGCCACCAAGCAGGTGGCTGACCACATGTGACCACACATGTAAAGGCAGACATGAAATGTGGCAGGGACAGGAGAGGGAACAGCAGTCACCAGCACCCAGTCCCTCCCAGCACCAGCCCGAAAGACAGACACCGCCGATACTGTCGAAACCATGACACCGTCACCTTTCCAAAATATTTCCACGTGACTTGGCAATATCCATCAACATTACCAATAGGCCTAAGCTTTGAACTGTCTGCCTGGAAACATCTACAGTAGCAGCAGGGCAAAAGCGCAGGATGGTATCCACTCCACGGACTTGGAGACAATCAAAAGGTCTAACAACGGGGCAGTGTTTAGCAAACTGTAGTTATACTATTATTATTATTATTACTATTTAGAAGACTGAATCTCACTCTGTCACCAGGCTGGAGCGCAGTGGTGCAATCCTAGTTCACTGCAGCCTGAAACTCCTGGGCTCAAGCAATCCTCCCACCTCAGCCTTTGCCACCACACCCAGCTAAGTTACACAATTAAATCCCATGCAGCCACTAAAGAAATGACTTGGCCCTTAACTTATTGAGTGGCTAAGTATTCCTAATGAAGATTAAGCTACAGAAATTGGGCACAGAAACGATGGCACAGAAAATGTCTGGAATGTTTTTCCCCAGACTGGTAACTGCTGCCAGCTCTGGGGAGGGGCTTATAGGTGGGAAGAGGTGCTTTCTACCAGATCCAGTCTGGCGTTGCATGAATTCACACATACAAAGCCGGGCAGCTTCATGACTGAAGTCCTGCTGAAGCACGTATTGGCTCTGAGGGTCTAAGGCAAGTGCACCCTCTCCTGCTGCAGGGCAGGCCACTCACCTGACCCCAGGGTCCGCAGGGAGGAGCGATCGTACTTCTTCACCCAAGCATCACCGTATTTCAGCAACAGCCGGACAGCCGTTGGAGCGCCATAGAACTGATTGATCTTCAACCTCTCTACCGTCTCCCAGTACCGACCTACAGAAAGGCCGAAATTCACTGTCAGCAGGAGAGCTGACATGATCTACTTTAAACTTAGAGATCAGCCAAGACTTCCTGAGTGCTGGGCATGTGCAGACGTGCATATGTCCATATAAAAAGGATCCCTCCCAACCCCCCCACCAGTGAAAGACAGAAAGAAGCCCCATAGGACAAGTCTCCAATGGCGGCTCTCCTCCCAGCACTCCCCAGATCCATGGGTGGCACATTCAGCAGCAGTCTTCACCTGGCTTAGGGTGATGGCCTAGTTCAAGGCGATACTATGTGGATTTAATAACCCGTGGAGCATTAACACAGAGCTTTCACTCGGTCACACTTACATGGGCTCTAAAGTGGTGACTGGGGCTTCCCCTCGTGACAGCAGAGCTGCCACTGTGTGTGTCCCAGGGAGCAGGGCCATATGCCCAGCATGCACACCCCTGATTCCTGTAAACCCACCATCCACACCATCCCCTCCACATGGGACACTGAGCTTCCAGGGGCTGAAGTGGTGGCCTGAGACAGCACCTGGGCCATGGCCCTGAATCCCTGGTCTTGCCCCTACAACTTCTTCCTTGAGCACACCCAGACCCCAAAGGCAGGGATGGAGCACTGGGAGGTGATAACACAGTTCGTGCACAGTTGTCAGCGCCATGGAACGCTGTGGCAGCAGCCTTTGGGCAGAGCCACCATGGCCTTCTTACATTAAAGCAAATATTTGAAGACACTGCTGTGTGGGAGGATGATGCCCAAGGGAGCCAGACTTCACCTTGTTTTCAAAGTGATCTCAATGTAATGGAGATGGTTCTAGGCCATGCATAACATGGTCTGAGGGATGGCCCTGAAGGTTCAAGGGGCAGGGCTTGGGAAACAGAAGAGGCAGGCTGCTGGTCCTAGCCTCGAGAAAGGGCTGGATCTGGGCAGGCGGCCTAGAGGTGAGAAGGATACCAAAGTGATGGCCCGAGGCCGGCAGTTTAAGTCAGAGGGCAGGACTACAGGAGCAGGGGCCTTGAGATGTCCTCCAGCGCCAAGTCAGACTCCCTGCTGCTGCCCATCAGATCTTTCTGAAGACCCAGTGCCTGGCCCCACCGGGCATCTCGACAGCAGGACCTGGAGAGCCACACCCTCACCACAGCCCAGGTGTCCCCCTTCCATGAGCCTCTCCACAAGCCTCGAGCCTCAGGCTCTCTCCCCCTGACACCAGCATGGGGTCCCAAACAGGGTTCACCATCCTTACCAGCATTGGGGTAAACTGGGGTGCTCTCAAAAAGGACACTGGTGGCTCCATTGCAGAGAGGCCCATACACCACGTAGCTGTGTCCTGTAATCCAGCCAATGTCAGCCACACAGCCGAAGATGTCACCTGGCCGGTGGTCAAACACAAGCTGCAGAGACAGGAAGGGAGCATCAGGAGCTTGTCCCCCCACTCCACCATGTTCACCAGGTCACTAGGAAATCGGCATGCATATGCTGCAGGCCACAGCTGTGAGAGGCAGCTGGCTCATCAAACGGCCTCCAGCAGCAGGACAGGTGGGAACACTGCAGAGTCCGTCTAGTTGTATGTTTAACACGTGGACACCTTTTTGCATTGCCTTACGCCACGATTTTTTAAACCTCTTAAGAACTACAAAAAATAAAAGTCAAAAAGGCCAAGAACGGCATCAAGCATCATCAGCTTCGAGAAGCATGAGAGGACAGACATCTGAATCCCCTTTATTCTTCCACAGCAGCTCATTGGAGCCTGATCCCATCTCAGGATCCAACTGCCCATATGCAGGAAACACAGAGGGCAGAGGGACAACAGGCACAACCCAGACCAAAGGACACCAGAGAAAAATGGCTGGACACGACAATGGCCAAGTGTAAGGAAATGGGGGAGCATAGGCTTAAAAGGACTTAAAAGACATATCAACAATATTTTAGGCCGGGCTCAGTGGCTCACACCTATAATTCCAACACTTGGAGAGGCCAAGGCGGGCGGATCACTTGAGGTCAGGAGTTCGAGACCAGCCTGGCCAACATGGCAAAACACTGTCTCTACTAAAAATACAAAAAAAATTTAGCAGGGTGTGGTGGCAGGTGCCTGTAATTTCAGCTACTCAGAAAGCTGAGACAGGAGAGTCACTTGAACCCAGGAAATGAAGGTTGCAGTAAGCTGAGATCACACCACTGCACTCCAACCTGCACAACAGAGTGAGACTCCATGAAGAAAAAATACATATTTTAACGGGCAACAGTAAGCTACAGTGCCCATGGACACACATACGAGCCACAAAACTATCAAAAGAAAAACACAAGGCAGGGGCGCAAGACGCATCAGGACCTGTTGGACGGGGCTGCAGCCACATGGGCCTGGAAGGGGCTTCTGAGAAACGGGTGGCCTTTCACCTCTTGACCAAAGTGGCATTTGCCTTATAATAATTCATTAAGCCACACATTTAATTTGGGTGGTTTTCTGTATCTGTTCTAAAAAGAGTTTTAAAAAATCTTTGGGTGAGTGGCCCTTAGTGTCCTGCTGCCATGTTACATGGTCAGATTCTCTGGGAGTTTCTAGACAGTGCAGTGGGGGCTCGAGGCAGCCAGGGCCCTGAGGAGCTGTGGGGTGGGGAGACTCGAGGGGCCCTGCCCCAAATAGGCCAGGAAGAAACACTGACCTCTCACACCTACAGGCCTCGCTCTGCAGCAGGAGGACTTCTGGCCCTGCCCCTGCCTGGAGCCCTGCCGAGGGCCCAGCACCGCCCCGCACAGGCCTGTACCTTGTGGGTCAGGGCGGCATACAGCAGGTAGCCTGCCTGGGTATGGACAATGCCCTTGGGCATTCCAGTGCTCCCTGAGGTGTACAGCATGAAGAGCACGTCCTCGCTGCCCATGCTCTCTGGGGCGCATACAGGGTCCTCCTTGGCCATTTCCTGGAAGGGACAAGAAACAAAGAGCCCACCGAGGGCACTCAGCCTCTCTGAGAGCACCACTCCCCCTCCACAGCAGGACTCCGCACACGGGATTCAGAATTCACCTGCTCTCATCTGTCCAAGTTCAATTCCAAATGTGGAAAGGACACAAAACAAAAGGGTGGGTGCAATCATTTGTGTTACAGTAAGTGTTCCAATCTCCTTGTCGTATTGGAGTTTTATCTTCCCAGACAGTACTCAAGCTCACCAAATACCACAGAGGAATCCTGGGCACCTCTAGGGAACCCAAATTGAGAACTACAACCCAAGAAGTCTCAGAGCCAGCTAACTTGATATGACCTCTCCTCAAACTGTGCAAAGTGAGGTAACCCACCTGCTCCAGCGGGATGTCCAGATCCCCCATGTGGACCTTGTTGTCTGTCCTGTGAGCCACCAGGACATGCTGCACGGTGGGGCAGTGCTTCACAGCCTCGTCCACTATTTTCTTCAGCTCCATCACGCGCCCACCCCGGAGTCCTTGGTTGAAGGTGATAACCACCTTGCACTTGGCTAACAGAGACAACACAGACATTTCTGATCAGTCTCCTCCTGACTTTGGCCCTCATACCTCTGACTCACATAGGACATCCAGGCCTAGGACTGTGAGAAACTCAATCCAATCTTGAGTAAAAGACTCAATGGAAAAAGTGAGGGGCTGTCTGCTCTCCAGCCTTTGTGTGCCATGAAGAAGCACCAGGCCTTTGTGCAGTTCTGAGGCTAAGGGGAAGGAACCAGAGATAAATTACTTTGAAGCTCAACTCTTCCTCCTTGAGTCAGCAGCAAAAAGACAATTTGCCAACCAGACTTCCACCTTTCTCTCCTGTCTGCCCAGGAGCAAACCCCAGGAAAGGGGCCATCATGCCACCTGCAGCAATCAAGGTGACAGAGAAACACCGAGAGTCAGAGACCAAGAAAGCTGGACAAACAGAGGCCAAGCCCAAAGGTGTCCCATGTGGCCAGGCCCTGTCTAGAGTGACATGTGTGGGCCAAGAGCCTTCACTGTCCAGAGATCAGAAACTACACCCCAGTGGATGATTGGGAGCTAACTGCCCTCCTCACCTGCAGGAGAAGGCCCTCCTGATCCCACACCTGCTCTTCAATGACCAATGGTGCTCAGCCAGGCCCAGGGGGAAGCCAGGAGGACCCTAGCTTCCATGGTTAACTTAGGGGGAGGCCCAGAGCAGGGAAGAGGGGTGCACGCACAATGGGCCTCAAGTCCCCAGGAAAAGGAGGTGTCTGCCATGCAGACACCTTCCCCAGTGCGGGATGACCCAGAGGGATCACAGCTGCAGAGGGTTACTACACAGCCCCTCAGGAAGAGCCTGGGACAAATGTCCAGCTGTGACCCTGACTGGCAGGGCCTCACCCACATCCCTCAGGCCTTTCAGTCATTTTGCACCAAAGGTCTCTTGCAGAGCTATGGACAGAAGTGCTTGGGAACCCTCGACCAATGACTCTCAATAGTTGGGGTACAAATCCTCGACCACCCTTTGGTGGGTACAACTCCCCACCCTTTGCATCGAGCCATTTGAGGCATGTGTGCCACATTCCTGTCCAGAGCCTCTCTGCAGATGAATCTCCGGTCACCCGCTGTGGCCTCACTCACCACTGCCCTACCACACTTCCAAGACAGACTCTGGTCTCAATGTTCCCTTTGGGAGAGTCCTACCTAAATAAATCTGAAAGCACTTTTGCATAACATGCCCACCCTTTCTCCTCCTGAGAGCCCTGGAGATGTCATGGCCATGAAGGTTCCCTGAGAATTCTGCAGCACACACAGGACCATCCAGGGATCAGAGAGATACTCTAGGCTGCCACCCCTGCCTGGCACCAAGAGCCATGGCTACACACATTCTTTGCCCTTCAAGCTTCAGCGATAGCTCACCTGGGGAAACCAAGTCAGTTGGGTGGAGCCTATCAGAGACTTTCCAGACCTACATCCCCGAGCAGGGGTTGGTCCAGGCGAGCCCCCTATGGGCGAGGAAGGGAGATAGTGCAGCAGGAAGGAATGAACCTTTCTCAAGGGGATGGGAGACAAAGAAAGCTCATGGGGATGAGGATCTTTCATGAAACAGTGACCCCAACCCATGCAACATGCTGAAACCACACTACACAGCAGGCAGTTCCTTCTCTGCCTCCCAAGGCACACACCTCGCTCCTGACTCGCACCTGTCCAGGGCCTCCCTGCCCAACAGGCTCTCCATGAGAGGCCTCCAGGGGGTACCCAGGAGCTTCTGAGCACCATAAGCATGTCTGGCCCACTGGTGCCCTCCAAGGCTGGGCCACAGCATGGGTGCTGGCAGGAACCACGTGTCACTCTGGGAGGATTTGACTTTCCCTCCCTGGATTTGAGCAGGCACCAGCATCTGCGTTCATTTTCTGCTGCTTCCATAAAAACTCAGTGGCTCGGAACACTCATTTTTAGCTCACAGTTCTGTTGTCTGGACAGGCTTGGCAGGGTTCTCTGCTTAGAGTCTCACAAGGCCAAAGTCAAGGACGGGGCTGGCTCCTATGTGGTGGCTCTGGGGAAACATCCACCTCCAGGCTCATTCAGTGGTTGGCAGAACTCAGTTCCACGCGACTGTGGGATTAAGGTCGCCCTTTCCTTGCTTACGGTCAGGCAGGGGTCATTCTCAGCGACTACAGCCACCACCTGCCCTGGTTCATGGCCCTGTTTATCTTCAAAGCCAACAATGGCGGGTAAAGTTGCTTTGAATCTCTCTGACCTCCCCTTCTGCTTCACTTCCTCTGCCTCTACTGGGAGCAAGTTCTGTGCATTTAAGGGCTATGGGATTAGATGGAGCCCACCTGGATATCCCATTGCCTTACATCTGCAAAGTCCTTTCACCATGCAAGTGACATGGCACAGCTTCCAGGGGATTACAGTGTGGCCATCTGAGTGGGTCATTATTCTGCCCCCACAGCCTCTCTCAAAGCCATTCTCCTGACCTCTATCCTCCCCTCCAACACTCTCTACTCCTCAAGCAGCCTAAAGCAAGAAGGAAGACAAATGAAGAGGGATGGTCCAAGCCTGGAAGTCAGGCCAGGGGACGGAACTCTGGAACTGCGCCTGCTGACTGAGGTGGCTGCCCAGACATGTGATACCCTGGCGGTCAGACTCACAATATGCACCCACCTCCCAGCGACCAACTGAAGATGGCTGCACATTCTTTCACCTGCTCTTATAGAGAAGCCGGATCCAGGTCTCCTCTCCTTGAATCTGGAATGGCCACAGACTGGTTTGGCCAATCTAGTAAGGCAAGAGTGATGCCAGGCCTGTGCCAGCCTGGCCTGTAGGACACTGGCAGTTGCTATTTCCTTCCTCTTGGAGCCATGTGCTGCCATGTGACAAGCCTGACTGCTGAGGCTGCAAGGCTATGAGGAAGCCCAAGTCAGCCATGTGTAGAGGCCACATGGAGAGAAAGAGAGGCCCGCCAGTCCCCAACCCTTCAAGTCAACCTGACTAATGTCCCAGATGTCATGGAGCAGAGAACAGCCATTCCCCGTCCCCATCTGATTCCTGTTCCACAGACCCATGAAATAGAATAATAAAATTTATAGTTTTCAGTTGTTTTAAGCACTAAGTTTTGGAGTAGTTTGTGACACAGCAATAGAAAATCAAAACAGCCCCTCATTGACTCAAGAGGACACAGATACCCATCTTAATAGAATCTTGTCCCCAGGAACCTGGCACCTGCAGAGTTGCACAAGGAGGCTGAAGGATATCAGGGCAGAGTCCTCTTCAGAACAGACTCCTGGCCCCTGCCCTCTCATGCTTGGTTGTTTAGCAATTCTGAGGTTCTGGGAGCACCCCAGCATCCAGCTACTAAATCCCCATATGCTGAAGTCACCAAGAGTCAACTGCTCTTGCTTGTTTCAAACAATCTTAACAGAAGCACTGGGTGACCATGGCCACACCAGCAAGAGACAAAAAGGGCAGCTTAGCATAATGCTGAAAGCATGAACTATGGCGGCAGAATGTCTGTGTTCAACTCCTGGCTCTGTCACTTACTAGGTATGTGACCTTAAATAAGTCACTTAAACTCTCTGCGTCTCAGTTTACTCATCTTTAGAAAGGGAACAGTAACCTCCCAACAAAGAAAAGACCAGAACCAAATGACTTCACTGGTGAAGTCTATCAAATATTTAAAGAATTAGCAACCAATCCTTCTCAAACTCTTCCAAAAAACTGAAGAGAAGGAGATACTTTCAAAGTCATTTTATGAGGCCAGTATTGCCCTGATACTAAAGCCAAAGATTACTACAAAAAAAGAAAACTAGAGACAAATATCTCATATAAACAATGATGCAAAACTCTTCCACCAAATGCTAGCAAACTGTACCCAGCAGCATATTAACAGAATACACCATGACCAATCAGGACTTACCCTAGGAAAGGTGGTTCAACATGCAGCAATCAATCACTGTAATACATCACACTACTCCAATGAAGGAAAAAACACACCTCAATTGACGCAGAACAAGCTTTTGACAAAATCCAATACCCTTAGATGATCAAAAACTTAAAACCAGGAATAGAAGGGAACTTCATTGATAAAGGGCATCTGAAAACCCACAGTTAACATCGGTAAAAGGCTGAAGCCTTCCCCCTAAGATCAGGAACAAAACAAGGATGCCCACTTTTTACCACTGCAATTCAACATTATAAAAGAAGCTGTTGCCAGAGTGATTAGGCCAAAAAAAAAAAAAAAAAAAAAAAAAAAGAAATAAAAGACATCCAAATTGGAAAGGAAAAAGTAAAACTATCTCTATTCACAGATGACATGATCTAATATGTATAAATCCTAATGAATCCACAAAAAAACTATTTATTAGAGCTAATAAATCAGTAAATTTGCAAGATACAAGATCACTATGCAAAAATTAGCTGTATCTCTATATATTAACAATGAACAATACATAAAGGAAATTAGGAAAACAATTCCATTTATAAAAATTCATAAAAGAAAAAAATACTTAGGAATAGGTTTAGCCTAGGATATGCAAGACTTCGACACTGAATACTACAAAACACTGCTGAAAGAAATTTTAAAATACCTAAGTAAATGGAAAGATATTCCATGTTTGTGGATTAATATTGTTGACAAGGCAATACCCTCCAATTTTTCTACAGATTGAATGCAATTAAAATCCCAATATCTTTTTTTGCAGAAATGGAAAAGCTAATCCTAAAATTCCTATGAAAATACAAGAAACCCAGAAGAGCCAAAACGATCCTGAAAAAAGAAGAACAAAGTTGGGAGACACACTTCCTGGTTTCAAAACTTACAAAGCTACAGTGCCAAAACAGTTTGGTACTGAGATAACAATAGATAGATAATCATATGGATAAATGGAATAGAATAGAGAGCCCAGAAATAATCCCTCCCATATATGGTCAAATTATTTTCAACAAGAGTACCAAGTCCACTTAACAGGGAAAAGAATAGCCTCTTCAACAAACGGCACTGGGACCAATGGATAGCCATAGGACAAAGAATGAAACTGGACCCTTACCTCACACCCTGTACAAAAATCAGCTCAAAAGTAAAGACCTAAATGTAAAAAGGTAAAACTTACACTCTTTGAAGAAAACATATGAACAGGGAGGCCGAGGCGGGTGGATCACGAGGTTAAGAGATCGAGACCATCCTGGCCAACATGATGAAACCCCGTCTCTACTAAAACTACAAAAATTAGCTGAGTGCAGTGGCACACACCTGTAATCCCAGCTACTCGGGAGGCTGAGGCAGGAGAATCACTTGAACCCAGGAGGTGAGGTTGCAGTGAGCTGAGATCATGCCACTGCACTCCAGCCTGGCGACAGAGCGAGACTCCATCCCAAAAAAAAAAAAAGAAAGAAAAAGAAAACATAGGAAAAAATCTTCACAACATTGGATTTGGCTATGTTTTCTCAAATAATACAGCAAAGACACAAGCAGCAAAATAAAAAATAGATAAATTAGACTTCATTAAAATTTAGAACTTTTATACACCAAAGTTTACTACTGAGAAAGTGAAAAGACAACCCACAGAATGGGAGAATATTTGCAAATTATATATCTGATAGAGGTCTAATATTCATAATATATAAGTAACTTACATACTCAACAACAAAAGACAAACAAGCAATTAAAATATGGGCAAACAGCTTAAGTAGACTTTTTCCAATGAAAACATACAAATGGACAACAAGTACATAAAAGATGTTCAATATTATTCGTCATTAGGGAAATGCAAATCAAAACCACAATGAGATACCACTTCATTCTCACCACGACAGCTATAATTTTTTTAAGTGAAAAACAAGATGCAGAGAAACTGGACCCCACATATACTATTGGTGGAATATGTGGTGGTGGAAATGTAAAATGGTACATCTCCTTAGCACAACAGTTTTGCAGTTCTTTGATAAGTTAAACATGGAATTACCACATGAGTCAGCAAGCCCACTCATAGGTACATACCCCCAAAATTAAAAGCAGGTGTTCCTATACATGAACATCCATAACAGCTCTATTCACAATAGCCAAAAAATAGAAACAACCCAAATGGCCATCAATTAATGAATGGATATTACTCACTTATTAAAAAAATGAAATACACGTGCCACAACATGGATGAATGGAGAATGTCTGCTTAATGGGTGTAAAGTGTACATTTTGAGTGATGAAAAACTTCAGGTATTAGTGATGATGATGACTGCATAACACTGTGAATGTACTTAATGTGACTGACTTGTACGCTTTAAGATGGTTACAACAGTAATTTTAGGAGAGGGGAATGATAATAGTGTTATTGCATAAAATACCTATGAAGACTAAGGTAAATTAAAGGACATAACCTTTGTAGAGTGCTTAGAACAGTGCCTGGTACACAGTTGGTATTACAGAATTCTAGAGAGAGGAAGAAAAAGAGAAACAGGTGGCAGCATCAACCTTGAACGTGGGGGAGGAAACCCTGAAAGGAAGTGGAAGGGCTTCCTAGACTTTTACACAGAGGGAGGTCAACAGGGGTCTGAGAACTCTACCCACTAGTTCTATTTTCTATGAGACACAAGAGTTCTCAATGACCCCTAGAACCTGGCACCTGCCTTGCAAAACCAGCTCAAAGGACTCCCTCCAGGAGATAGCAGGGAGCAGAGATCAGACTGCATGGACATAGGGCCACCATCCCGACACTCAGTCCTTTGACAACAGCAAAACAAGGAAGTTATTGTTCTGCACAGTGTCCAAAACACACTGACCCACATGCAGACAGAAAGATCCCCTTCACCTGACTCCAGATCCCCAAAGATGGTCCACCCCTTCGCTCCTCAGGATAGAAGGCTTCCAGTTGTTGACCTGCGGGACCTTCCCTGTGTGTCTCCAGCGTCATCCCACCTCCACACTTCCTTCCTGCTGCACTACACCCGCCTCCGCTAGGCACTCATGCTGCGCTCCTCCTCCACTCGGCCTGTGCCTCTGCTGTTCCCTCCACCTGGAACTCTCCCTTTTTCACCTGGCTAAATTCAATGCACTCAGATCTCAGCCCACAGAACAAATTCTCATTTGGCCATGTGCCTGTCCCTAGTAGGATCTGTCATTTGTCTGTGTGACATTTTATTAATGTCTGCACTCTGATGGTCTCTACACTGATGGCCAGGCCCCCAGGAACAAGGATCAGGGAACTCCAGGATTCCTCCCTCCCCACGCCCTCCTCCTCACCATCATTGATCCTCCCAGCCAAGGACGCCGCACTGAAGCCAGCAAAGATGACTGTGTGGACAGCTCCGATCCTGGCACAGGCCAGCATTGCTGCCACAGCCAGTGGGGACACGGGCATGTAGATGGCAACACAGTCCCCACGGCAGACTCCATGCCTCTTCAGCGTGTTGGCCAGGCGGCACGTGGTCTCCAGCAGTTCCCTGCAGCACAAGGAAGAGAAAGCCATCAGAGATTGAGGAGCGCCAAAACGCAGAGCAGTTTGGGGTGGAGCAATACTGCAAATGTTATGTCATATACACCCAGCCCAGTGCCAGGATAACAGGCACTTGAATACTTAATGCATGGAAAGTACTTTTCCAGAAAAAGAAAAGTTTTTAACATTTGTAGATTGCTATTGGCAGAGATTCACTGCCACATTGCTAGGGTGACAAGGCTATCCTTAAGTCCACTTATGGCAGGGTTTTGTTAAGGGAACAGGAGTGTAGGGGAGCATTTTAGAATCAATTCCATCTTAAAACTAGCAAGGCACATTCTTTGCCAGTCACGACCCACAGTCCTAAGATGTTTACAGCTGAGGAAGCAGCTTAATACCTGCAAAGGCGAACTCTTGCAACAACAGAATGTCCAGATGCCCCAATATTGCATAACATATGCTTTTAAGATGATTATAGGCATGCTTTGATGTACTTATGCACTAAAATGCCAAGGATAGCTTTCTTTCAATCAACAAAGTAATAAATGTCACTTTGTCAGCCTACCCGGAGGGAGACATAGCTTTGCTTTTACATAGATAAGACCCCTATATAAGAAATAAACAAAACAGAGGCATTCCTCCTCTTGCTGAGGAGGCCCTACTATGTAACTGAGAAGCTTTCAATAAACTATTTCTTTTCACTGAGCTCAGCCACTCGCCTTGGATTTCCTTCCTGGCAAAATCCAAGAACCTTCTCCTGGGGTCTGGATGGGGACCCCTTTTTCCAGCAGCAGCTTCTCAGGGGCCATAAGTGTCTGAGGCATAGATCATCATGCTTCCAAAACTTCTGAAAATGTTTGCCTCCAAAAGAAAGACTGATCTCATAAGACATTTAGTCGAGAAACGACAGGTCCCAGATTTCTGAATCAACACAGTCGAGGGGCACCAAACAATGCCCTCAGCGGACAGGCCCCCAGGCCCAGAGAAGGTGGACCCCAGCTCTGCAAAGCCACAGTGAGTCAGGAGTGAAGGCCGCACGCAGGGCAGCCACATCTCCCTGCTGCCCCGAGACAGCACGGGCAGGTAGAGCAAGCACCCTGCTTTCTCCTCAAGCTAGGGGACCATGGATGAGGGGAAGGGAAAGCACTGGGCACCCGCCCCGCCCCCATGTTGTCCCCCACATCGCCTACCTCCACGGGGTGTGCGTGCCCTTCCTCTGGCCACTCTGGGGCCTAGCACCAGGTTTACCCGCCAATCAGGGTGCAGCATCTCTCTGGGCAAGCTGATTGGTTCAGGGCTGACACGTGACCCAACCTGGTCCAGTCAGAGTCAACCATACTCAACTCTGGGAAAACCTGGAGCACGGGAGAGCTGCCCACTTGCCCGCCATGCAGCGGGAAGTGGAGGAAGTGGAAGCGATCCCAAGGTTGTCTTTCCTTTCCGGGCCTCCTCATCCCTCTGAATCTGGACCTGGCAATTGCATTAACCACTTTCCCACTCTTGCTGTACTGACTTTAATTAATTATTTGCAATAAAAAGAGCTAACACATAAGGAAGAATGAGGGGAAGCTAAGGCCCCTTCTCTCTAGGCGGGGCAGGCCACCAGCCCGCAACCTCTGCCCTCTGCAGAGGCCCAGAAAGCAGACCCTCCTCGGGCTTGCAAGGCCCCTCGCAGCGTGTTTGCATAGCTCTCCTCTGTTCAAAGGGTAGTCAAGGAAAGGGCTCCCGAGAACAGTGAAGCTCAACGAGGCCACCCGGGAAACCACAGCAGAATGAAAATGAGCTCTCCGCATCACAGGCAGGGGCCTCAAGGAGGCCTTTGTTTCTTCCCAAGGCCATCTGCAGAGGGGACCACATGAGAACCAGCCCGCAGTTCTCCCCGCAGCCAGCACGCCTGCCCAGCCTGGCTCCAGCGGCCTCTTCTGTGGGATTTCATCGTTTTTCCTTCAGGCTTTCAGAAGGAGGACAAAGGCGCCATTCAGTGGCGCCCCACCCACCCCTTGCCAAGGTTTGTGATAAAAGACAGAACACTCCCCAGGAAAACCCCCAGCACCAAGCTCTACAGAATCTAGGGCTCAGCAACACTCCTGCTACTCCGGGGAGGAGGCTGGGGTGGCCTGTGACCGGCTGAAGAGGGAGCCGTGGTCAACAGCAGGGAAGAGTCACTCAACATCCTCGGCCAGATTCCGTTTTCATAGCTCTGAGAGCTTAAGCCTCACTGCTACGAGAGATGAAGGCTTGAATGCATGCTCAACAGTAAATGGCAATGAAATTCAGTCCCTGTTCTGCAGACGGAGGGCAGCAATCTGAAGCCAAGAAAGGACACCAGACTGTCCTAACAGAAAGGCCTGGGGTAGCTTTCTGTAGTCGCTGCCTAAGCATGGGAGCTTATCTTTCTGAGCTGCCATGTGACCATCTGAGAAACAGCAAGCACCCTCCACCTTGTACAGCTGTCACAAGTATTAATAAGAAGCAAGACCGACTTGGAAGTCTGCCAGACATTCAGCAGGAATCGTCTTTCCCGTCAGATGGAAACTCTCAGAAATCTGTGTGTGAAATCATTTTCTAAAATGACAAAAATCAGCTAACTCACTTCAGTGAATTCCTAAGATGTTAAAAATCCCATTCTAGGCACCTTGGGAGTGAGTGGGGTGTTTGCATTGGAGAAAGAAATTGACAGGGAAAGTGTCCTCCAGGAGCACAGCTCCGATGGGGAAATGACGGCACATGTGAAGGTGTGCAGGGCACTGAGCAGCTCAGCTTGGTGGTATAGCCACTGGGGGTGGCAGGGAAGAGCAGCAGGGAGAGCCTTCTGGGTAGATAAGCTGTTGGGAGGAGGACTAGGGCAGAAAGAAGAGTGGATTTTCCCCATAGGGGCAGACGTCACCCACTCATTGGAGCTGGACAGCTAAACGACAGCCTCCAGGGAGGGTCTAGAGACGAGGTTTCCCTGGAAGACTGAGGCCTCAACATGGGCCCAAGAGCTGAAGCAGGGTCTGGTGAGTCCCACACTCTTGCTGCTGAGTCCAGAGGAGAGGCTTCTGATAAAGGATTTGATCCAGGTAAATCTCAGAGCTCTCTCCCTTCCTATTTTCTCTGGTAAGAGAAATACCTCGGCAGAGAAGTGGAAAGGATCCTTGAAGTGGAAAGGATCCCTGGACGTCAGGCGGTGCAGCCTCCTTGGGGTTCTGAAATCTGGCAGCCACATTTTGGCCCACAGCAGCCCAGCCTCTGCTTAAACATCACACTGCCAGAGCTCACCTCATGGGACCACCTCTCTGTCACTTTGATAGGGAAACAGTCTACCAAAAATTGGACCAAGATTTGCAACTCTTCAAACTCTACCCCTTAGTCCTACCTCAGACCTTTAAAGCTTCCCAGAATAAATCTAATTTCTCAATGACAGCCTTTCAAATTCTTGAATACTCCCCACCCCTCATCCTCTTGGAAGCTTTTCCTCCCCCAGGTTCTCTGGTCCAGCCCTCCATGACGGCACTCAATCTCGGTAGACACCCCCAGACTTCCAAGTGAACCCCCACATTCTCATGGTGCCTGCCCAGAGCTGAATGTGGGTACCCAGACCCTTGACCTTGATTCTATATTTAACCATGTTTTTATTTTTTATTTTTTTTTTAAATTTTTCTGAGGTGGAGTTTCGCTCTTGTTGCCCAGGTTGGAGTGCAATGGCTTGATCTCAGCTCACCACAACCTCCACCTCCCAGGTTCAAACGATTCTCCCACCTCAGCCTCTCGAGTAGTTGGGATTACAGGCACGCACCACCACACCCTGCTAATTTTGTATTTTTAATACAGATGTGGTTTCTCCATGTTGATCAGGCTGGTCTCAAACTCCCCACCTCGGCCTCCCAAAGTGCTGGGATTACAGGCATAAGCCACTATGCCAGGCTGACCATATGGATTTTTAAAATACCTGACAGGTGGCTCAAATTCAACATGAGATCACTAACCTGCACCCTCCCAACTCCTAATACATGTAGCAGATGCCCTTTAACTAGGGCTTTCTCATATTATGGCCATGGAAATGTTTTGTGTTTTTTTAAATTAGGTTTTCCATTTATCCCAATCTAATTCTATCTCAATTTCTCCCATCTCTCCAGATGACTTTTTTTTTTTTTTTTTTTTTTTTTTTTTTTTTTTTTGAGATGGAGTCTCGCTCTGTCACCCAGGCTGGAGTGCGGTGATCACTGCAACCTCCACCTCCCAGGTTCAAGGGATTCTCCTGCCTCAGCCTCCTGAGTAGCTGGGACTACAGGCGTGCACCACCACACCCAGCTAATTTTTGTATTTTTAGTAGAGACGGGTTTCACCATGTTGGCCAGGCTGGTCCAGAACTCCTGACCTCAAGTGATCCACCAGGCTTGGCCTCCCAAAATGCTGGAATTACAGGCATGAGCCACCACACCCAGCCAATTTTTGAAGCCTGGATTTTTAAGTTTAAACTCTCATTTTTCATTAGCAATATCCTCCAGGCATATATTATTGGAAAACACGGTCAGCAAACCTAGGTCTTCAAATCATCGAAACTAAATGTTGTTCAAGTAAGTGATCCTGCCATTCCAAGTACTCAGCAACTATTTGAAAGCACGTTTTTGGATATTCATAATTTCTCAGACTTCCACAAACCGAAATGTTACTGTTTCTGTATCAGAAAGATAACGCAGCCACTCAGTGACTGATGCCTTGGGCTACAGTTGCAGGAAACAGTGGCTTCCTCACTACCTGCAGGATCCTCTTTTGTGGCGCCCTAGCAGGTCTCCAAAGCACGGGGATGTGCAGCTTTCTAAGTCACTAGAATGAGTTAGAGTTTTACTTTTAAGTCCAAGAAGAAATATAACACTTGTCGTTCAGGTACTGAGCAGGATATTTAAGTTTGTCTGCAATGTAGACTCTGCCGGGTCAAGCTTTTGGTGTGGATGTATGCAAATGATGTGCAGAAAAACACAAATTTGGTCTTGTGTTCCTGGTGCTCAACACTAGGAAAATGCTGACTGGCCTTGGGGAAGGAAGAAGACTTATTATCAACTCTTAACATCAACTGGGAATAACTTTTATCAATGCTAAAGATATAATCTGACTGCAAGTAATTGTGACCAACATGATAACTGCCTGAACTCAGACGATACAAATGCACCACTACCCCCCACCCCCCGCCTCGGAATTTAAAATTAGTCCAAAACAGGAAACAGCTGGAAACAGAGTTCAGAGAAAAGAGAAGAAGAAATGCACTGGTATTTATTTTTTCATCTATCTTTCAATCAGAGCTAGCTTCGTCATGGTTAATATTGAAAGTATCTTTTTCTCCTAGACATTTCCTGATGAGGGCCCAGGGTAAGTCAGTCCTGTGTGTGCTGTCGTGTTTAAGAAATAAACAAATTGAGGCTGGGCATAGTGGCTCATACCTGTAATCTCAGCACTTTGGGAGGCTGAGGCAGGCAGATCACTTGAGGTCAGGAGTTCAAGACCAGTCTGGCCAACCATAGCAAAACCCTGTATCTACTAAAAATACAGAAATTAGCTGGGCGTGGTACTGCACGTCTGAATCCCAGCTACTTGGGAGGCTGAGGCAGGAAAATCGCTTGAACCCGGGAGGTGGAGGTTGCAGTGAGCTGAGATCCCACCACTGCACTGCAGCCTGGGTGACAGAGCTAGACTCAAAAAAAAAAAAAGAAAGAAAAAAGAGAGAGAGAGGGAGGGAGAGAGAGAGAGGGAAAGAGAAAGAGAAAGAGAAAGAAAAATTGAGAATGCATGATTGCTTACTGCTTACCATTATTCTGGCACTCAGTATTCATGAAATAAACACTAGCTAACAGACTTCTTTGTTGTCCATCAAGTGCAAGGTCTGCTTGGGTAGAGATTTGGGTTTTGCTTATTGCCTTCTTCCCAGCATCCACCTAGCTCGTATAAGGTACTCAATAAATATTTGTTGAGCAAATGGGCACAGCAGGTGAACCTGAAGGGGAAGGACCTCAGCCAAGAGCGACACCCACCCTGTAGACACCCTGTGTCCTCCTTCCCCTGAGGTTAGGCTGTTGTCACCTTGCATCACGCTGGCATGAAAATGTGCTGCTGCTCTGAGAAGCAAATGGGAAGGACCCCCCTCTGAGAAACCAGCCTACGGATACTTTTCATTTTCTTCTGCCAATAAGGGAAGTAAACCCAGGTAATTGTCTTGATATGTGAAGGCCTCTGAAAGACACGAAGCATTTCCCCGGGCTCAGTCACTTCTCTCCAAGCACTGGTGCTGACGGGGGCTGGGGGAGGTCAACTCCATGGTCTAGATCCAAAACTTGAAAGGACATTCCTATGCTGTCTCTAGAATTTGATATTTTCTTCTGCATGCTGTGTTAGGAAGATAGAGGTAGTAAGAGAAGAAAGGATCAGCCTTAGGGAAGGGAAGCCTGGCAAGGCAGACCCCTTCCCACACAGGAGGAGCGTGGAGGGCCACGCAAATCATGGATGGCCAGCTCGTGTCTCATGGACCCAGGCTTGGGGAACAGACTCCTTCCCACCTGGCAGACTCCTCTGGCCCTGACATTACTGTAGCCACTGACTGTCATTCAATGGTGGTAAGATTTGCTCACTCTGCTCTTTACTACCACTGAGAGAACAGAAGACCAGGAAGTCAGCTAGCAGGGCTCATAAACCAAGTATGAGATTTCTTACATCATTATTTGATGTCATGGCCATGACATTTAGCAAAGAGAAGTTGCCGTGAAAACATAAAGTGGCAGCCGCACTTGAACGTGAATGGTCCCCTGGGCCAAGGTGAGCCCAGGCACAGCGAGGGCCCCCAGGGGACATAAGCTGAGTTGCCAGTAGTGATGCCAGCTCAGCCAGTAACAAGATCACTAAAGCTATGTGTGTTCTAAATTCCTTATGGAAAATGAAAGTCTCTTCCCTGAGGATTTGCTATAGACTCTGCGGAAAGTACTGAATCTGCAAGTTGATCACTCAGGAGTCTCATAGGAGGCCAAACAATGACTGATCAGAGAACAGGGTTCCCAACGCAGCACCCCACACCACTGGGGCCTCAATTGTCTAATCTGTGAAATGGCCTAATAATAGGACCCACTACCAAGGTGGTCGTGGAGACCAAATATGAAGTTGCAGACACCTTTGAAGGTGACCTGTAAACAGTGGCCATAGTGACTGCAGAAAATACAACAAGACATGGGAAAAAGAGAATTGTTGAACACTGATGGACCTTTAAGAAAGGTGGGCACCTCAGGTGCTGCCTTCTCAGGAGGGCAGGTGCAAAATGCTGGCTTGCCTTATGGAAGCTGTAGTCTCCGTGTCACCAACTCAGGGCACATGCGCCTCAGCTGTGTGAATGCCTTGCAGGAAGCCCTCACCTGCACAGCCCGCCTGCTCCATGCCCCCAAGGCGGGTGCTGAGGGCAGGAGTAGATCTGAGAAGGATGCAGAGCCTCCTACAGTTGGGGTTGCTGCCAGTCTGGGGGTTCTAGGCACTCAGTCCGAGGCCTGTGCTTCCAAAAGGCCAGAGGGAAGGCAGGTCCACCCCACATGCTCTGCACAGCCTACCACCATCTGCCATGTCATCCCGTCACTGCTCCCCTGCTGGCTACCCAAGCTTCTCCAGCATGTTTGCCTGCCACTATGAGCACAGGAAACCTCCTCTCCAGGCCCATGGCCTCCTACCTCTTCAACATCCGGGGGGTGTTCCCTCCCCTGCCTCTCCTCCCACCTGCCCTCACCCCACCCCCAGTTCACAGCCCCATCCTATGGAATGAGGACAGAACAGCTATCAAGCAAGTATCCTGTACCCGGGGCTGCTCCCATGGAGCAGGTTCCCATGGAGAACCCACTTAACTCTCACAAAAGCCCATGGGCTCCGAGCTCCCATTCCCTTCTTCACTTTCCTGATGAGAAAATTGAGGCACAGAGAAGTTGAGCCTCTTTCTCAAGGCTATTCAGCTGAAGGAGTCAGGGCTGGATTCAAACCCAGGCCCAGCTCCAGGGGCCTTGCTGTCAGCCAGCTCCTCAGTATCAGAACCACTCCTATTGCAAAGGCGCCCAAACTTCAAAAGATTTGCCCTCTGCCAATGCTATAATTATTCATCTAACATTTTTCTTGAGTTAGTTTACTTTTTTAATATAAATTGATTCTAAGAATGAACCAAAGGCTCTGAACCTGAGGCTGATTCTCTGTTCAAAAGGGCAAGAAAAGTGCCCAAAGCCCCCACACTCATGGGGGTTCAACCGAGCCTTTCTTCTTGTCACCAGAATGGAGGACAGGGCTGAGGGTGGGTGTGGAACGGTGTTTTCCTTAATCATTCAGTGTCTGGCTCCTCGCTCAGGGCCACCTGCCCAGGGCACACCTCCCCAGGCACAGTCAGGTCAAATCCCACATCCTTAGTTTTTCTTTTCTCCTCTGACCAGAGCCCAGGATGCAGTCAGCTTCTAAGAAAGCCTTGTAGGATGGAAGTACCAGGCCAGCCTCCAGAGAAGCTCTGTCCTCATTCCTGTTAACGCCTGGTTTTCCCTTCGACCTCAGCGCTTGGCTTTTGGCCCAAGTCTTTCTGGAAAGGAAGTTCTTTTTCCAGATACAAAGCCCAGCTCACATGACTGCAGGAATCAGGTGTCAATGCCTGAAGAACTTGGGAGGCTCCTGCAGGCTGGCAGCCCAGGACAAGAGCACACTGGGGGACTCGGGTCCTGGAAGCCAGCCCTGAGAATAGCTGGTTCCCTGGCAGAACATTCACCCCTGGCTGGACAGACTTGTTTACCTCCTGGGAGAAAGCCACAGAAGTGAGTCCTTTCCCTAGTGGAATTTGGAAAGGGATGTAGGTTTTAACATTCTGTAAACATTCACTTTCCCCTGTGGTTGAAAAAAAAAACCACAGGAGATTTTGCAGGTGCCACTCCAGGTTTGCACGCCCCACATGCCCTCTGTTCCGTCTCTCTGAATGGCTCTACCAGAGCCCATTCGGCTGCCACAGACACAGCACAACACAGGGCAGCCAACTTCACACAGAACGCTGCAGAGCCTGGACGCAGGTTGGGGGTCCTTCTATTTATCAGGCCTTCCTAGAAGTCCACAGAACATTCCAGATTAACACCTAGAGGAGAATAAGCCCTGGAGGGGAAGTTCGCAGACATAGCCACACAGGTGGAAATCCAGAGAGCACAGTCGCTTGGCATACCTGCCTCGGGCCCAGCGACTTTCCCTGCTTCTTGGCAGCAGCCTAGAGAAGCATCAAACTCCTACAAAGAACAGGAGGCTCCTGCTCCCCAGTGCTGTGCTTGATAACAACCAGTTTCTCAGCAAAAGAAGGCCTGACTTACAACATTTGCCAGTGATCACTGTGCCAAATATTTCCACCACTGATTTTCAGCTCCTGATAGGACTGACTGGACAAGGCGTTGGGAAGATATGCACACACAACTACTCTGCGGAGCCCGTTCGACAGTAACCCCAGCCTGGGAGCCTGCAGCCCGAGTGCCCAAACCACCCAGCCCCAGGAGCAGCCTCCTCCTCTTTCTTTGCAGCCACACCCCAGAAGCTGCCCAGATGCCCCACCCCAGGCCACCCTTAAAGTTCACTGGAACTAATTTTCCCCTTTATAAAACAATAATTGTTAATAATTTATTATTTCATTCCTTTTATTTAATGATTATTCATTTAATGATAAGTAATTGCTGATAAACCCTGTTATTTAATGATTATTCATTTAATGATAAGTAATTTGGCCAGGCACGGTGGCTCATGCTTGTAATCCCAGCACTTTGGGAGGCCAAGGCGAGCGGATCACGAGGTCAGGAGATCGAGACCATCCTGGCTAACACGGTGAAACCCGGTCTCTGTTAAAAGTACAAAAAATTAGCCGGGCGTGGTGGCGGGTGCCTGTAGTCCCAGCTACTTGGGAGGCTGAGGCAGGAGAATGGCGTGAATCTGGGAGGCGGAGCTTTCAGTCAGCTGAGATCGCACCACTGTACTCCAGCCTGGGCAACAGAGCGAGACTCTGTCTCAAAAAAAATAAATAAAAAAAATTAAAAAAACTTAATTTGGAAGGAAGGGGAGAAGCAAAAGCATGCAGCTTTTTTTAGTCCACCCCTTGTGACCTCAAGACCACAGTCCCTCTGATCCTGGGTTTAAGATGACATGGAGGGTCTGCATAAGCTCGGGGCTGGGCTTCCACAGAGGGCACCGTACTCCCGGGCATAAGGCCAAGGGCTGAGAGCACACTCACACTCTCTCCATGGCAGCCCTTGTCCCCAGGCCACTTCACATGGCCTTGCAGCTCATCCCTGTTCAAAGCCACTACCCCAGGGATGCTGGAATCTGCACCAGGCTGAATACCCTATTGGAAGGGGAGCCCTTCCACAAAAGTGGCCCCATTTGCACCGGGAAAACATGCTAGAAACCACACTAAATGTTAGCCTGGAAAACTGTCCCACAATTTAGTTGTGAAGTCCAAAAAACTAATGGGTTTCTAATGTGAAGATAGAAGACTATTCTTATTGAAAACGGGCTGGCCTGCAGGGAATCCACATGAGATGGGCCACCATGGGTAGAATGAATACATCAGGGTGAAGACCAGAGCCTGTTAGTTACAGCAGATTTTGAACAGCTGTGATGGCCAAAGGCCTTTGCACACTGGAGTGACTTTGAGGGTTTGGTCACCTGCATGAGGAGGAAGGACTGCCAGGCTCCATTTGAGTGGCCTGGGATCTGAGAAGGTACAGGTGGGATCCTTCTGTCCTAACAGTGGGTTGTGGAGCCCAGGTATCAGCCCAGTCAGGTTCCACAACCCACCCGCTGGCCTAGAATTGCCTGTGGTCACCACAGCGTCTTCTCCCTCCACATCCACGCCAGCCTGGCATCCTCCACCAGAGTCGCCCTTGCTCCCGAGGTTCTGCCGGTGAATCAGCATCAGACAGCTGCGCATGGGAGTGCCTGCAAGGCGTGCTGCTGCTCTGCTGCTGTGCAGAGCGGCTAGAGGATGCTGGGTTTCCTGGGGCAGCCCCGCTCGCTGTGAGGGTGCCGAGACACAGGTGAACCAGAAGCAATGGTGGTTTCCCGAGTCCTGGACCCAAGCTGCAGGAGAATGTTTGGAATCTCAACAGTGCCAGTGAGGTCTCTGGAGGCCCTTCTGATTGTGCCAGAGGTCGAGGCTGAAGGTCCCCCCAGAGGCTGCTCTTCCTACCTCCCAGGGATTTGGAAGCACCCTGCCTAAACTCCCTTTCCACTTAAAAGAACAGTGGTGACTTCTCTTTTCTACAACTGAATCCTGACAGATTTCTGACAAGCCATTGCTGCGGCATTCCCAGGGATGCATTTTCAAATACAGATTCCCATGACCTTCCCAGAAACTCAGAATGGCCCAAGCAAAGCCTGGGTACTGTCTCACTAGAAACCCTCCCCGGGGGACTCTGAGGCATGGCCTGCAGCTGGAAATCACTGCTGTAAATTCCAGCCAGAGTGACACAGTTGTTAAAGCTGCCTGGCAATTTCCCTGGCATGTTTGGAGACCATGAGGAATTCCTGAAGACATTCATGTCTGAGAAGATCCCACGTGACCACTTCTGAAGTCCCTGTCCACATGGCCTGTCTCCCTTGGTCGAGGCCGTTCCCCTAAAGGCTTCATCCACGCAGAAGCAGCAGGGAGAGTGGGACTGTGCTGGCCCGAACAGGGGGTAGACACATTCACCATATCTGCAAGCGGCCCTGAAACCTCTCTCCAGGCTTCTCAGGGGAACTAGACTGGATTTGCTGATGGGAAATTGTCAAGTCCCCACCCATCCTGACCCCCTACTGTCACAATGTTCAGATGAGGTCAAGACAGCCACAGGGAGGGTCAGGAGAAAGAATGACAGGGGAGGCCCCTGTTGCAAGAGGCCAGCAGCACCGTGCCACCACCTCCTGTCCTGGCACCAGTAACTCCACAGCCTTTGATCCTACCTCCTCTAGCAGCCGACCCTCACTCTCTGAACCCTGCACAAGGGGTCCTGGAGTCCTCTGGCATGAGCCCCCTAAACTCTAGCTGGTGTCAGTGCCTGATGAGTGTCCACTGGTCCTCTGAGGCCCCAGACACCTGGAAGACATGGCCCTGGCCAGCAATATGGCATCCTGTCTGCATGCAGCAGAGTTCAGCCTGGGCACACCAGGACGATGTTTATTTAGAGGTGTGTGGAGGGCCAGAAGCCTCAGCTGCAGAGCCCAGGGGTCCCATTCAGACCTGAACTCCACTTCTGATGGGACTATAGACTCCTCAGTACATCCACCACAGTCAGAGCTGGGGAACCTTTTCAGCTGCATGAACTCCCAAGTTCCTAAAGCTCTGTGGATACCAGAGTCCCCAGCTTTAAAAATCAGGGTCCCAGACAAACATCAATATGAACTGAGATCCTTGGTGTCAGCTCCTGTCCAAGGCCAGACCCACAGAGGCAGTGTAAGGGTGGCAAGGCCAGACTGGACACCGAGGAGATACCAGGTGACTTGAGGAGGATGGAGGGCTCGTGCCCCATCCATCCAAGGCCTTGTGTGCAGGCCTGTTGCCAGGAGTTAGGGGTTCCTGGGCCAGCTGGGAGGTCTAGTCCATCCTCACCCCACTGTCGTACCCCACCCGGGGCTGCACTGGGCACCCTGCCACAGGGGCACACTCACTACTGAATGAGCTTTGGTTTCCATTCCGTGCACTGGACCCCACATCTAACCCACGGTGACACCTTCATTCTGTGTCTGCCTAGCAGGGGAGGAGGCCGTGTCAAGGGCAGGAACTTGGGAATGAAGATGTAGCCCCTCCATGGGGAAGGGATGGGGGTAAGCTGAGCTGAGCTGCAGTTCTGGACTGGTGAGAAAGTTTCATCCACTGGCCCCTGTGCTGCCCACACTGTGCTGGTGGGGACTGGACACGGGCAGGACTGAGGGACCCCACAGTGCAGCCCATAGCAAAGCTGCGAGTCACTTACCCCCTGCCTAGTGCCTGCAGAAACAGGAGGGAAAACGCAAAACAGGAGCCACAAAGCTGTGTCCTGGTCCTCACAGACTCATCTCCAGGCGTGACCCTCCCCCTAGGGAGGCTGTGCCCCCACCAGCCCACGCCCCTCCCCACCTCCTCACCATCACCCGCTAGCTCCCACCCCTCCGCTCTGCCAGCTGTTTCACCCCTTCCCAGAACTGGGCCAACCCCAACAGCCCCTGCATGGTAGCAGGGGGTCACAGAAGCCGGGATCCAGCCTGCGTGGTAGCAGGGGGGTCACAGAAGCCGGGATCCAGCCTGCGTGGTAGCAGGGGGGTCACAGAAGCCGGGATCCAGCCTGCGTGGTAGCAGGGGGTCACAAAAGCCAGGATCCAGCTCCACCGCAGGCGTTTGCTCGCGTGTGGACATAAAGATAAACTCCCTCAGTGTGGGTTACTGCACTGCAGTCTGAAGATGGGGCCTTTCTAAACTACGAAGTGCCAGGACCTCAGCACCCAGGAGAACGCAAGGGAGCACAGACAGCGTGCATAGGAAGACCCCAAATATTCCAGCGGCAGCAGCTGCAGCCCAGGGCTGGAGGAAAGGTGGATGCTGCTTTAAAAACAGCCCGTCCCAAGTAACATGGATTCCTATCAGATTCTGGCTCTAGCATGCAGATTCCAGACCAAGCGTCCCAGCCCGAGTCTCAGAGGCTGCCTGGGCACCCTCCTCTCAGGTGGGGCAGCTAGGCCAGGACTCCACGCCTCACCCGCCCTGGGAGCCCCACAGACCACACCGAGTTTGCCTTCCACGACAGCCGCTGTGTCACACATGGGTCAGCGAGGCTGTTCCCCCACAGCCTCCCGTGAGTTAGGATCCTCCCCCAGCTGCCCTGATGTTTTCATAAGGGAGTGTGCTCATTAGGGTAATTAACTTGGGGGGGTGAGCAGAAGAGCAAAGGGCAAGGGTCACCCACTAGGGACATAGGGAAGGGGCACATTTTAGCTGATGCACGTGTCCTCCCAGGCAAAGTCCCACTGAGTACCGTCACCCCTGAAATCACCACCCACCCACTCTCAGCCCCAGCAGCCTCGGGGCCACCCATGTCTTACCCTTCTTCAAATCTGAAACCCTCTGCTGGCCTTCCTTCACCTGGCCCCGACCTGCGGCTGCAACGGACCCTCATCTTCCAGGCACCCCTCTGGTTTTCATCCCACGTGTCCCTCTCCACCCCCAGCAGCCCGGTGGAGGAGAAGTGTGACTGCATTTTGCAAATGCGCAAACCAAGGGTGGGAGAGGTGGAGCCACAGGCTCTAGGTCCACAGCCAGGGTCAGGGTGGATAGAGCACAGCCTCCTGCCTCCACCAGGTCCAGGGCTCTGGCCCCTCCCCCTGCCAGGGTCAAGGCAGGCAGGGCACAGCATCCCGCCTCCACCAGTTCCCAGACCTTGGCCCCTCCCCCTGCCGTGTCCTCACCAGTCCCCCACTCCTGCCCTCATCACACTTCCCCTTCCTCTGCCTCTCAAAACTCAACCCTCCACAAAGCCTTCTCCAACTAAGTGTCTGTGACAGGACTTCCTGCTTCCTGCTCCCCTCAAGGGACCAGCCACTTCTGTGACCCCCCTAAATGGCTGTGTTTGAAGATATCCAGGGCGGACAACAGAAACAAGCCTCTCAGAGAGGTGGCCCCAGGCTCAGTCCCCGCCCCACCTCAGCTGTAGTGTGTGGCAGCTCCCTCTCCCTAGGGTGAACAGACAGGCCCTGTCTTGCACAGCCCTGCGGGCCTCCGTGTCAGGTGCCAGGCTGCACAGATTTGCAGTAAAGCCCCATGCCCAGCCCAGCACGCCCACGGAGAAAGCCTTCCCTCAATCCTCTGGGACTCTGAGGCAGCTGGGGTTGGGGGAGGCCTGACATCCCCTCTGCTCCTCTAGTCAGGGGCTTCTCACTGTGCAGGACCCTGCCCAATAAAAAGGCCGGGAAATAACAGTCACAGAAATTACCCCCACCAGCGGGAGTTTCCACAGGGCAACAGCTCCCGGAGTGGCACACAGTGACTGTGCTTCCTCGCAGACTCGGGGCCCAGTTCTGCCCCTCCGTGTTTCATGCACGCCTGCCAGGGCTGGAACACTGGGGCCATCGAATCCCTCCTTTTACAGATGAGGACACTAAAGCCCAGAGGGATGGGTCTGAGGCCACAGGACAAGCCAGAGCTAAAACCTGGTCCTCTGGCTTAAGACACTCTCATTTAAGTTCAAGTTCAAGTTCACACCCCCTACAGAGACCCTCAGAGAAGAGGTTCACTGATTTGGAGCCTCTGCAGGCACCCCCAGCCTGGCACCCACAGTCCGGTCTCTCCTCTCTGTGGGGGCACACCCTGCTGGCTGAGAAGATCTGGACCTGCACAGGGCCCCAGGCTGCTTCCTGCACCTGGAATCCAGCCCTAGCCTGGAAATTCCTGGCCCAGACCCCAGACCCCAGACTCCAGGCTCCAGTCAGGGAGAAACACACCAGCTAGGCAGCAGCCATCTCAAAGCCTCATTCATCTACCTGGGCCACCGCTTTCCCGAAAGAGAGGAATTTGCATTTCTCCACATGGCCACCCCCCAGGGTCTCTAGAACCTGCCCATGCGAACTACAGTGTGAAGGACAGTCTTCTAAAACAGGCACCGGCCAGGTGCGTTGGCTCACCCCTGGAATCCCAGTACTACTTGGGAGGCCATGGTGGGCAGATCACTCCAACCCAGGAGTTCCAGACCCACCTGGGCAGCATAGCGAGATCCCATCTCTACAAAACATAAAAAGCTTAGCCAGGCTTGGTGGCACACACCTGTAGTCCCAGCTACTGGGAGGCTGAGGCAGGAGAATCACTTGAGCCCAGGAGATCGAGGCTACAGTGAGTTGTGACAGCACCACTACACTCCAGCCTGGGTGACATTTTTGAGCCCCTGTCTCAAAAATAAATAAATAAAAATAAAATAAAATGGGCATCTGCTGGAGAAGTGCAGGTAAACAGCCAAAAAGAACCACTGCCCTCCCAGAGTGCTGCCTGGACCCACAACCTCAGGGCCACCAGGCCCACAGCCTCTGGCAGGCACTGTTCTGCTCTGGGCTTTCAGCCTGCTGCTTCACCAGGGGAGAAGGGCTGCCTCAGCTAGCTCTGGGCAGAGGAAGGCTGTAAATGGAGCTGGGACCTGGAATTGGGCGGCAGACTGCCCTGGGAGATGAGTGCAGATGTCCCAGGCTGAGCCCTTCACCTCCCAGTGGGAAGTGAGCGCTGCAATTATGAAGGAGGAAGCGGGGTAAAACCGCAGCAGGGAAGGGGCTCCTCCTTCCCGAGCCCTGCAGCCAGCCAGCACGAGGCCCAACGTCGCTGCCCAGTTACAATGCTGAAAACAGCTCTGGAATCCAGTGAGTACTCAATAAATAGCAGCTACATCATCATCACGGCTATTCTTACTTGCTAGTGCGTTCAAGCTGTCATCTCCCTGTGCCTACTTTACAGTCATCTCCATTGTGACAATTACGCTGGGTGTACAGATGGGAAAGTCACACCCGGGGAGATTAGGGAGCCACACAAGGGCACAGGCCAGCAGCAAGATGGTACTGAACTAGAGCTACAACGTGCCTCTTTCTGCAGACCCTGTACCCCCGAGGACCTGGGGAAGCAGGGACTGCAAATCCTGCACTTGCAGGGTAAAGGCCATGGGCACCCGTCCCAGCGCTGCATCTGCCTGTGTTGACCCAGCGTCACCTGTGCCTAAGGTCACGGTGGGGGTCAGAGTGGGGAAGTTTCCTTTGCCAGGTCACCTGGGATTGTAACACACAGACTTCCTCACTGCCTGCAAGCTTCCTGCATCGCCACCGGCATCCCAATCTCTACCAGCCCCAAGGGGTTTCTTTAACAGGCCCAGGCTGCTAGTCTGTACATTGATCTTCCAGCCGAGGAGGCCTGCAACCCTCCTAGGCACCTTAAGTGCTGTGGCACGAGGCCCATGGGCAGGAAAGCACTGTGTTCAGTGGCAGTGATATGTCTGCTGGGAGGACAACCAGCACCAATGTCTGGGGGCTTCCCTCAGAGAAAGGAAGAAGAAAACCTCACATCAGAAACTTAGCACGACCAGGACAGTAAGGAACTCACATCCCTCAAATACTAGCTGCAATTACAGGTAACACTTTTCACTCAAACAGTAAACAGAAATGGTCACCTCGTATTAAGCCTGGCTAAAGTCTGCAAAACCATTTTGGAAGAAGTCTGTTTATTTTTATTTTTTTATTTATTTTTTGAGATGGAGTCTGGCTCTGTCACCCAGGATGGAGTGCAGTGGCACAATCTTGGCTCACTGCAACATCCACCTCCCGGGTTCAAACGTTTCTCCTGCTTCAGCCTCCCAAGTAGCTGGGACTACAGGCGCACATCACCACACCCAACTAATTTTGGTATTTTTAGTACAGACAGGGTTTCACCATGTTGGCCAAGTTGGTCTCAAACTCCTGACCTCAAGTGATCCGCCCACCTCACCGTCCCAAAATGCTGGGTTTACAGGCGTGAGCCACTGCGACCGGCCCCTGTTTATTTTTGGAGACAGAGTAATAAGTACTTTGCCAGGGCCATTTCAGTGCCATGGACCTGAAGCTGTCCTTAGTTTTCACAGGCTGGCTGCAGTCCTGAGAATTCTCACATGGTTTATGTTTAACCACACATCTCCACAGGGCTCCAGCCCCACTCACAGACCGAACCGCTGCTTAGCATGCACTCAGTGCACCCACGGGCAGTGTCCAGCCGAGAGGGCATTGCATACGGCCCGCCGGCCCCAGGGTTCAGGCACACCTGAGAGACTGATGGAGGGAAACTGGCCTTTCGGGGAGTGCCATGGCTGGGCCCGCCCTGCCGGACCTCCAGGTGCAGCTCCTTTAGCCCCCGACCCCCAACAGAAGGATTTCGTCTTTTACTGAAGAACAACTCCCGGGGCAGCAGCCTCAAGTTCCTTCTCAGAAGGGGGTTTGTTCGCAGGCAAATGGAGCTGGGCCCACCATGGTGAGGGGCGGCTGCAGCAGCTTGGGTCTTCAGAGCCCCTGCACTCCAGTGTGCAGGGGCCACCTGGGGGGCCGCTCAGTTGTCCACTGGGGCCCGAGGCTCCTGGGCAGCAGAATGCTGCTGGCCTGTGGGCCACATGGCATCTGCAACCAGGGACTAGAGATAAGAAATGCATGCTATATAGGCTGTAAGTCTGACCGGTGGGGAGACGGGTCAGCAAAGGAGCCCTGGCCGAGGCTGGTGGAGGCTGTGATGGGCCTGAGGGCTCCTGGGGGCCGAGGGGAGGAACAAGCAGGACAGGGCCCACTGGGAGCCGCAGCAGATCCACTAGCATCACTTGTCTGCATCCAATAGTCGGCGTGAGTGCAGTTTTAGCAGGTTTGGTGAATTTGGTCTGTGATAAAATTGGAGTTCAAGAAACAAACAGGAAACTACAAGTGCCCCTTCGCCCCAGGTCACCCGAGTGGCAGGGCAGTGACTACTGCTCTCAGGCTGCCCAGTGTGGACCTGCCTGTCAGAATGCTCCTCCTCCACGTTCCCTCGCTCCCGTGTTCCAGCCACGTGCACCTTCCTTCTACTTCTGGGACCCCTGGACCAGGTCTGCCCCTGTCTCCTCAGGACTGCTCCTCTTGGCCCATAGGACCTCAGCTGAAGCATTGCCTCCTCCAAGAGGCCTTCCAGACTATTCAGCTCACAGTGGCCACCCAGCCATGCTCTGCCATGTGCTTGGGGATTGTTTGTTACTGCAACATACCCCAGCCCATATCGACACGAAGGCACCCAGTGAAGACCTGGTAAGTAATTGGACAAGAAGACCGTGGAGCTGCCCCCAGGAGAGTAATCACGCTGGATGATTGTGTGTGATGGGGACTTAGGAACTCACAGTTTAGAGGCACAGTGGGCCTGAGGCATCTCTGTAAGGGTAAGGTAAGCCTCAGGCAAAAGGGGTTTGCATGGAGAACAAAGGTGCTGCACCGACACAGCAGCTCCTACAGGAAGCAGCTTGGGGAAGACCAGTGCAAACCCCCCAACGCACACAGCATCTGAAACATGCTGGGCACATAGAATATGCTTAAGGAATCAGAGACTAAAAAGATCAGCTTAAAAACAAAATAACTCTTCTAAAGATGATTTTATTTATCGTCCCACCCTCACAAGGCACTGAGAGTGTGGCCAGGCAGGCTAGACCGGCTTTTACTGTGTTTCATTCTGCTTGCGTTCATGTTTACTTTTCCTGGATAAGAGAGCATTTGCGAAGCCAAAATGCACTCCTTGAGACTCACACAGCCCCTCCCTGACAGCCACTCAGTACACAGGACCGGGCTGGGTGCCTCCCTTGCACCTTGAACATTCGAGGGCACACAGTACCTGTAGGTGATCCTCACTTCCGTTCCAGGCTCATCGCGCTCCCAGATCAACGCAACGCTCTCCGGGGACTTCCGAACATGCTGGTCCAAGCAGTTGACTGTACAAAAAGAGGGTTTGCAGATGTTACACTTGGTGCTTTTGGAGTGAGAATTCAGCCAGGGTGAGGGATTGGAGCGGGGGTCTATTTTGCTGTGGCTCTCTCTTCTCCCACTGACAGGGACCTTGTCCTCATCAGTGATGATGTTTCTACCCCCTTGCAAGGAGAACAGTGAAAAAACATGATCTCAGAGGTATAAGGTGATGTCCTGCAAATATTCTGAAGTGGTTGCTTCACACTAGTGGACCCAACCCTGGCTGCATATTGGCATCTCCTGGGCCACCCCTAGAGACCCTACCCAATGGGCCCTGGGCCTTCAAAGCCTCAAAGACACCATGGTTGGTTCTGATGTGCAGCCAGGGCTGGGCAGTGCAGCCTGAGCTGTTGGAAAGAACACTCAGCGCAAACAGGTCATTCCTGTTTCAGGGCTTGGCTCCTGCAGTTCCCATCTGCCCAGTGCTTTCTTGCCCCCAAGGTTAAAGGCGCAAGAAGGGATGAGGACCCAACTCCCCAACGTGTTCCACCAGTACCCAGTAAACCAGCCTTGTTCCAAGAAGTGGCTCGTGATGGGGAAATGTCCTCCTGGTTTTGCAGAAGGCTCAGCTCCCTCCCTCTCCATTACCCAAGCTCCCACACATGACCCTCCAGCAGAAACAGTCAGCTCTGCGGCACACCGGCACACTGTGAGACTGAGGATTAGCAGCACGGGCTCCTCCGCCAGCAGGCTGGTCACTACTCATTAGATTCCAAAGCTGAGCCCCTTCTGACAACCCTCAAGCCAGCTCTCTTCACTCACTGGCCCATCGGTGGGTCCCCGGGTATGCAGGGACACGAGCCCCATGATTGGCTTTGGGGGCAGCAGCACCTGCCCACCTGGTCTCTCAGGTCACCCCTGTATCCTGTTTGTAAATTACACCTCAAAAAATGTAATAAATGAAGACAGATGCCAGGAAAAAATTATTAATACTAGCAACAGACACAGGAAAGTTCTTTGAACTACTATTAACAGAAAAATAAAAGAGAAGAAATGCCCCCAAAATAGAAGAAAATAAAAACAAGAAGACAAACTAAGAAGGGGCTCAGTGGCAGACCTGAATTTACACAAGGAACCCGACATCTCTGTGTGTGTTGGGGGAGTGGGCACGCTAACCTCTGTTCACTGTGGTCATGCCAAGTGCAGCATTAACCCCACAATGTTTTGCTGGGTGTTGGGTAGTCTCTTAGGAGCAAAGAGAAGCAGCATACAACCCTGAGATGGTTTAACCCAACCAGTCCTGGGTGCCAATCCTGATCAAGGCACCATGCTGAGCACTGAGGGAAATGCCAGGGCAGATTCGAAACCCCTGTCGTGGGTGCAGGAGACAGATGCAAACGTAAGAAACATGCAAAGTGACCAAACACATAAGGTCGGTGGTGGCAGGCTCATAACACTTGTCCAAACAGGGAAATGGAGCTGAATTTACCCTGGGGAGGCAAACCCTAGGAAGTTAAGAGCAGCCTGGGGCTGAAACAATAATTACTGCAAGAGCCTCCACAGAGCGAGCGCCCACACCACCAGCATCTCCCATTACGGATGGGAAAACAGAGGTCCTGAGAAGTTAACCTGCCCGCCCAAGGTCACACAGAGGCGGAGCTGGATTCAACACAGGCAGATTGGCTCCACAGTCTGTCCCACCATCCTACCCTCCAAAGTCACCTGATAACAGTCCAATTCTTCACCAGGCAGTGGAGAACTGCTCTATGCAACAAGTGGGAGGGAAGCAAGCTTTGCCAGTAGTGGGGGAAGAGGGGAGGAGGGAAGAATCAGGCTTGGTCTTACAGACAGGGGAAAGAATAGTGAGGCCAATTCAGGCAGGCGAGAGGAACATGTAAACCCTGAAGGAGATGGAAAAACAACACAACTGCCAGGGAGAAAATTAAAACACAGGTACAGCCGATATTTGCCAACGTGGTCCCTAGGCTGAGTCCAGTATACAGATGTGCTAAGCACCCTGACCAGGGTGTGTGGGCGTGTGTGTGTGAATCCAGCCCAATATTTACAAATCAAGAGATTTCACATGAAAGCGATGGACTTCTGGCTTCTGAACAATCAGCAGGAGATCATCCCTCCATAGAGGGTCCTATACACCGCCCCCTGCCTGTCACCTCCAGTGACTCTGGGCAGCTATGACAAGCCTGGGAATGCCCAGCTGAGGTTAGACATTGTCTGCACCCACCAGCCCCCCCAGGAGCTGGTCACAAATGCAAATTGTCAGTCCCACCCAGACCTGCTGAGTCCCAACCAGCCTCATAAGAAGCCCCAGGAGATGTGAACCCACTCTCACATCTGAAAAGCTCTGCCTGACACACTTGCTCCACTCCAAATTTGATCCTGGAGCCCCCCAGAAGAGTGGCCTGCCCAGGCGTAGATGAGAAAATGCCTCTGAATGGCACAGTGACCTACCCAAGGCCCCAGCCAGGACGAAGCAGGAAGGGCTGGAACCACGCTGGACACTTCGCCTTGGCATTCATCTCATTGCTTCACCTGCTCCCACAGCAGCTAGGGCACCAGGACACTTCTCTCAGAGAGAGTGACTGCCCGACTTCAAACAGGCCCTCACAACCTCCCAGCCCAGCATGACATCCTGCACCATTTTATACCAAGCAGGAAGGCAGAGCTGAGGAAGGTGGAGAGGGGCAGGCCAGCCCCAGGATGGACAGCACCCAGGTGCAGCTAGGTGGCCCGTGAGATAAGCCACGTGTCCCTATCTTTCCAGGACTGACAGGTGGCCTGAGTCCAGCAGATCAGAACGGAGCCCCAAACACAGTGTCCTCCAGGTGCCTCACCACATGCAGAAGGTGCTCAAAAAGTGGCCACCAAGGCCCCAATGACCTGCCTCTCCCTGCTGGCCAAGCCACGTCTGGTGAGCTCCCCTGCCCTGGGGCCTTTGCTGTGGCTTCTCCCTGCGCCGTGCCCTCCTCACACCCACACTGTAGGTCTCAGCCCGACGCGCTCACTCTCCCAAGCACCTCACTGTCCGGGACCCTGTGCACCCCCCAACTCTTCCAGATGCTCACTGCCTGCTGTGCTCCCTAGGGCGCTGGCTGAGTGTCCTGCTGGGGTCTGGGTTCAGGTAGCCTAGTCCAGAGCACAGAGCCGAGAAACAGACCACTTGCGTCCTCGAGCCAAAGGGTCCTATTGGGGTGTAACTGGCGACAGGTGGTCCCCTCACACCCAAGGGAGGGAGCAGACCTCTTCTTGTCTTTGTGGCTTCATCCCTCAAGTAGAAGACGCTCTCTTTTTTGGCCCAAATCCGCGCTTCTCAATCTTGAGTGGCATCAGAAATCCCCAGAGGGTGTGTTAGCTGGAGCTGGTGTGCCCCGCCCCCACTCTGGGCATCTGCATTTCTAACAAGATCCTAGTGATGCAACTGCTGCTGGTCCTGGGACCCGACTGACGATGCATGCACATGGACTTGCATGCATGTCCACTTTCTACACAGATGCCAGATTTCCAGTGGTTTTCCTTTTCCTCTGGGACAGGGGTGATTACACACACTTGCCAGCCTCGTGAGCCACTGGCTGGCAGCCTGGAGTCATCACTAAAAACTCAGGGTCCAAAGTCCAGCCCCTGTCCAGCCACTCACTAACCACAGACAATGCATGTATCATTTAATCCAAGCCCATTTCCTAATCCTTGGAGTGGGTATAATGATCCTTGGTCTGGGTGGGACTGGAAGGATTAGGTGCCATTGGATTATTGCTGACTGTGGGTCTGATGGAGTCAAGGTGTCCCAGGAAGACAAACAGAACAACCCTCCCCCCGTCTTTGTTCTAGCCACCACGGCTGATGCTCAGACCACACAAGCACCTGGAGAAAGCTCCATGTGGGGTTTGGGGGGACAGTGGCCCTAACACTCATGTGCACATGGCTCTTCGCACATAGTTATGGTTCCTGCTGGTGCTTCAATTTCAGGATGAAAAGGCGGAAGGGAGGGGGAGGAAGGAGGTAAGAAGGTGAGGAAGGACGGAAAGGAGGAGAGAAGAGGGGAAGAGAGGAAGGAGGAAAAGAAAATTTTTTAAAAATCTGCCCAAAGAACTGGGCAGTGGGACAAGAAAATTCCATTTCTCAGCATTTCCAAAAAGAGATGGGCAAGGACCTATGGCAATTTAAGGTGTAGCGGAAACTCCACTTCCTATTTCCAGCCTTTCCCAAGTTTCCCAACACATGATGACCTGTACTTCCCCTGTCAGTGGCCCACACCATTTCACACTGCCCCATGCTGCCCAGTGGTCCCCACTATGGGACACAATGCCATTCCCCAAGGGCAGGGACCATGTCCCTAAGATTCCTTTATCATGGGGACCAGGGTTGGGAATTACATCACAATCCCCCGCCCAGCCCAGTGTGGACTTACTCATTTACTGACTTATGGTTCATCTCCTCATTAGAATGTGGGCTTTATGGTATTGAGCATTTTCTGGATTATTCATTGCTGTACATGAACTGGAGCCTTTATTTCCACATCTGTGCAATGGGACCACCAACCGCTTCACATTGGTGTCATGAGGATGCGACAAGCCATGCAGAGCAGATGGCCGTCCCGCCAGGGCGCTCCATCGCGCTCACAGATGCCCAGGGCCCCGCCCAGGGCCTCACACAGCTGGAGGCAGTCAGCCAATGCCCGTGGCTGGAGCAGGGGCTTGGTATTTTGTTTAAAAAGCATTATAAGAGTATTGGCATTTCCATTATAAACCTGACACACATGTAGGAATCTTCAAGTACTCTTGTTGGTTATTGAAATACATCCCTCACACTCACACACCCTAACTGAAAGTGGAACCCAACATATGGAAATTCAATTTGAATAGGGAGTTACTATTCACAATGGGCTTTTTTTTTTTTTGGAGACAGGGTCTCACTCTGTTGCCCAGGCTGGAGTGCAGTGGCGTGATCTCAGCTCACTGCAACCTCCACCTCCTGGGCTCAAGGGATCCTCTCACCTCAGCCTTCCAAGTAACTGGGACTACAGGTGTGCACCACCATGCTTGGCTAATTTTTTTTAAGAGGTGGGGGTCTCACTGTTTTGCAAGGCTGGTCACAAACTCCTGAGCTCAAGCGATCTGCCCACCTCAGCCTCCCAAAGTACTGGGATTCCAGGCATGAGCCCCGGCCCCGGCCCACAATGGACTTTCTTTTAATAGCAATCTTCCCTGGCACGCTTTGAGATATTACGTCAGTCACAAAAATTGTTTTGGAAAATTTTCCCAGAGCATCTGTTATTTAAAATAAGTTGTGCCCCTGACAGCTGGAGAGGACTTGGATTCCTCGGGAGGACCCTCCTCCTAAGATTAGGGTTCCTTTTTCATGTAGAGTTACCTGAAAAACCTTTAAAAAGTTACTTGAATCACTGGCGTGACTAGGAGGAAAATGAAGCACAGGCACACAGCGTCTTGCCGCCGTCAGTGTCCTGCCTTCTGAACTATTGGAGGCATGCCACAGAGAGGAAACTACAGCCAACAGAGAGGAACTACAGCAAAAGGGCCTCTATTCCCGCAATTAATCTCCAAAAAGCATCCAAGAAATTTCCCAGTGCTCAATGCTTGGTTACAAAGAGGATTTTTACACTCTTGCTTAAGAGTATACACACTGAAAAACATCACTTAAAATAGGGGGTTTAAAAAATAGAGCTTAGCTGTGTGTTTTGAAAGTAACACATGTCATTACCCTCTGGTTCTGCATTTACAACTTCCTGATATCTTGAGTTGATATGCCACAGGGCAAAAACAGCTGCAGAGCCCTACAAAGGACAGAGCCAAATTTCACAGGTGGGAAAGAATCCCTTTTAGAACCTGGCTCTCCAAAGAACCTTCTGCAAGGCAGTTTTACACAACAGAAGCAAGTCACAGAAGGGTACAGACACTCTGTCTACCCTGCCCAGTGGGCCTCAGACACCATAACCTCGTCTGGCTATTGGAGTTGCGGGATGAGCAGGATACTGTGGTGTTTTGAAAGCCACCTCAGCCACCTGCATGCTCTCCGAAGCCTATTCCCCACCTATCCCAGGCTAATCAGATGCAAGCTCAAGTGGTCCAGTTCAAATGAAGCTCAGCTCTCTCAGCAGCACTGCTGAAGGCCAAGCACAAGGTCACAGCCTCCCCACATGCTTCATTAATAAATAACAAATGGCCAGTGATTGGGGATGTATAATGTGTTAAGAAAGTGCTGAGTGCCTTACAAGCGTTTTCTTATTTCATTCTAACAGCCCTGGGGTATGTGTGCTGATAGATACTCCGATGGATAACAAAACAGGTGCAAACAGTCAGGTCCCCTTCCCCAGGTCAGAAGATGCCTAATAGTGTCTGTGCTGGTCTCTTGGACCTCTGGTTGCCGGACATTGCCTGGGCCCAGCCACCACGCTGTGACAAGCCCCAGGAGGTGCTTTGGGTCACAGGTCTGGCTGAAGTCAGCCTGCAAGTTGTCCCAAACCAGGCCCCAGACTTGGGAGTGAGAAACAGGCAGATGACTCCAACCTCAGATATTGAGGAGCAGAAGCAAGTGTTAAATAAAATGTATAGGAGGCCACTGGTCTGGACTGAGCCGCATCAGGCCCAATAGATCACACAAAAATGGAGTCACTCTTGCTAAAGTGCCGTGTCACCAAATGGAAACTAAGTGGTTTATCTAGCCTTCTAAGAAACAAGGAGAGTGAGAGATAGCTCGATCTCCAAACAAGCTGGCATAGTAAGGGAGCTCCTTCCACTTTCACCTTTACAGCAAAAGTAGCTTTGAAATAACCAGTCCACTTTTTGTTCTCCGTGTCCGCATTCTTCAGACCCTTCTGTCTATAAAACCATCCTCCTCTGCTCAACTCATCAAACATTCATTCTGTTTTATGGAATTAGGTGTTTCCCAATTCTATAATCACGAAAAAAGTGAATTAAGATCTTTAAACTAAATTTGTCGGAATTTTGCCCTTTGACACAAGTCATCCCCATCTGGCCCTGTCCAAAGTTCTGACCCACAGACTCTGCGAGGAATATAAAATTGTTGTTATCTTGTACCACTAAGCTTAGGGGTGGTTTGATGTGCATCGATAGTAACTAGGACATAATTCAGTTACATACTGCCCTTGTTTTACAGATGAGGAAACATGCAAAGTGCAGTACAGGGAAAGCAAGAAATCAACCCGAGTCCTGATTCTAAAGACACCTGGAGCCACAAAACGGTGTTGCACCATCCACAGCCCATTGTTTGTTTGCTCTTTGTTTAACAGGGCCATGGCCGGGCACTAATCCCAATTCTGTTTCAGAAGTGCCTTTATCTGCCCTGTTTTGAGGCGTACAGACCAGTGGTTCTCAAGCCCGAGTGTCCTCTAGAGCACCTGAAGGGCTCGTTATAAACACAGGTGTCAGGTCCCACCCAGGGTTTCTGATTCCAGATATCCAGGATGGGCTCCAGAATTTCTGTTTCTCAAAAGTTCTCAGGTAATGCTGATGCTGCTGGTCTGAGGACCACGCGTTGAGAACCACTGGTATTCTTGAAGGAGTGAGATGAAGTTTTCTTCAAGAGTGATATTCCTTTGGAACAAGCCATCTGACTTTATCACACACAGCTGACAGATCAGGCCAAAGTGTTCTCACCTATCCCATGACTTTCTAGGGGCTCCCAGAGGAGTCATGGCCTGGCCTGGCCCTTTTTCATACTGTCCCCACTATGGTTTGCAGACACCGACAAAGGAAAGAGATACTGCTGACCCATGAACAGGTGGGCACGCACATCCCGGGGAGAAAGTTGCTGAAAAGCTGTTTTTCAAGTTAGTTTTCTGAAGCTCAATTTCTGGCTAAGGTAGCCGTAAAGGCCATATTATCAGGAGAAATAAGTGAAGGAAAAGGAGACAGAAGAATGCTTGCTGACCACACCCTGATCCTGACCCAGCGAGGTTCAGAAGGTCCTTGCTGTTGGCCCCAGGAGGTCCGCCCCGCTGTCTTATCTGAGTGGGGCTGCAACTGTGCACAGGCCAACTGTGAATGTTCCCCATAACCTTGGCCTCACAAGTCCAGAGCAGGTCACTTTCCATTTCTGTCCTTGGGCAAGCTGCTCTAGTCCCCTTCAAGGGCACATTGCACCAACTCTGCACACTAAAGGGTTTGGTTTTTTTCCCAGTAGTTAGAGGGCACTTGCTGCTGACTCAAGGTTAAAGAAAACACTTATCTAGTAAGTGACTCATTTTAATTAAACCAGCAAAGTAATATACAATATCGGGGGGAGGTCCAAAGTTCCTTTCAATTTCTTTGAAAACTAACTACAAGACACTACCTACAACTGTATGGCTATATCTGAAGTTAAACTAAAATCGCTACTGCCTGTGGGTCACCAGTAAGAGCTGGGTCTGCTGCATACCTTGCAGCACTCAGCCTAACCTCTGAGCATGACTGCCCCCCTCCTCACAATGTGGACACTGAGGGCTAGCGGGGCAGAACAACAGGGATAACTGAGGGAGGAGCTGGAGAAAATGGGGCCCTGGTGACCCTGCCATAAAGACCCTCAAGTCCTTTCTCAAACACTCCCAAATCCAGCAAGCTGGTTATGGCCACTCTTCTGGCCTGCATCCCTCTGATCAACACCGTGTCTGCCAGGCCCTCCCTGCAGGCCCCACACCCAGGCCCACCCTGCATCCAGGGCCCACCCTGCACTTGGCACCCACCCTGCGTGGCCAGCCCTGCCTGCAGTTCAGGGCTTCCCCCTCGCTGCCCAGTCAGCGCCTTAGGTGGGGGCGAGGGTGCAGTGTACGACCCCCAGCCCCAAATCTTAGCAGAGCAGCAGAGGCCTCTGCTCAGCAAGTTTCAGACCACTGACCACCGGGAACCTCAGACCCCGCGGGTCCAAAGCAGGCCTTGGGTCGCTGGGGTGCAGTTCTCTGAGGCCGAGAACGAGAACCCGGAGGCCGCTGTTACTTCCTTCCCGCCCACAGGCCCCAGGCCCGCAGCGAGGAAATAACTGGTTCCAGCTGCCACGCCGGGTTTCCTCCTCCCCAGGTCGCCCGCCACAGCTCTGTTTGTTTATGTGGGCAGGGCTTGTCCTCAGGCTGATCCCCGGGCACCGCAGCCCCCAGTGACAACCGCCACCGCTTTGTTTTTCCGTCCACCCCGGTATAGCAACGGGAAAGTCCCGACTCCAGGGCGCTCGGGTGTAGCCCGCGGCTCCCCGCCGGCTCTGGCTCCGCGGCGCTATGCACCCGGTAACGCAACTCTGGAGTCAGCAGAGCGAGGAGCCGCGCCGAGCAAGGCCAGCAGCGGGGCGTCCCAAGCGGCCACCGGGTCCCCGCGGGCACCGGCCCGAGCTGGGCACGTGGATCTGGGGCCGGATGGGATGAGGGATGGGGTGACGTGGAGCCACTGCTTAGAGCTGGCGGGGTGGACGGAATACCGGAGGAGGGGCCCCTGCAGGGGTGCGATCCGCGCAGCCGGGGGACGGCTGCCGCAGGCGAGAGGCTCCGAGTTCCCTCTGGACGCAAGAGTTGGGGGCGACCTGGGTCTCCCGAAGCCCACTCACCAGAGACGTTTAACTGGCCTCCCAGGAACCAGCCGATCTTGCCAGTGCTGAAGTCGCAGTCCCAGACGGTGTGGTAGGGGGTGTCCCACAGTAGAGTGTCCCGCGCCAGAGGCCCCCAGAAGGCGGCCGGCTCCCGGGCTGCCTGTGCACTCAGCGCGGGGTACGAGCCGGGCTGTGAGGCTGCGGCAACTGCGGGGGCGCTGCCCGAGGGTCCCGAGGCCGCCCTGCGCGGCGCGCTCACCCGACACAGCGGCCGCGCCGGCTGCCCCGAGAGCCCTCGCAGGCTGCCCAGCAGCCTGCCGACGCCGCGGCCCAGGCTGCGCGCCGCCATCTAGCCGGACTACCTGAGTTCTCTGTGCTTCCAGAGTGGGTGCCTCACGCCCGGGGCGCCCCTTGGAGTCTCCGCGGGCCCCGCCCCTGCTCCGCCCTTCGGCCACCATCCATTCCTCCAGGGCCCCTTCCCAGAGCCCGCCCGGGTCCCACCCCTTCTTCTGCTGCCCGGGAGAGGGGGGGACGCTTAGGAAGAGGGGAGCAGCGTGGGGAAGGGGTGCAGAGGAGCGCGGGGCGGAGCCCAGGCTCCCAGGCCCTGGCCCAGGCGCTGTGCTCCCGCGGGTCTGCAGTCCCCCCCGGACGTTCCTCGCGTCGGCCTGTTTTGGTTTCAGTTTGCGCGCTCTCCTGCAAGCCCCGACAGCTTCTTCGAGCTGCCAGAGGCACGTGCGGCCCAGGACTAGGGGGCCCTCTGGGATGGGAAGGAGGCGGGAGGGAGCCGGTACCAAGGTTAAGAGGGCTGGTGCACCCAAGCGCACTGTTGGGTCCCAAGACGATAGGTCGGTCAGTTCCGCATCTCAGAGGCTGAAGTAAGGTTTTCATGCCTTTGTGCGCCCCTGAGAGTGAACCCCTCCCCTGGCTTCTCAGCGGAATGCGAAGGAGGTTGGCGGGGAGCCCAGAAGCCGGGAGGCTGCGCAGGCCTGAGTCCGTGGTCTGGGGTCCCATGCTCCAGCCCCCCAGCTGCCGGCCTCCGTCCTGGCGGGGGTCACGTTCTGCTGGGGGTCGGTGGTGGGTGATATGGGGCGATGAGGACTTTATCCAGTTGCTCCAGCATCTGTGGCCTGAGTTCAAATTCTGTGACCTTGAGCAAGTTCCGTAACTTGTCGGTGCCTCGTTTTCCTTTTGGGGAAAACGGAAGTAATGCCTCCCTGGGGGACGGGGACGGCGGGGGTTGGGGAGCTGCAGTAAGGAATACATCAGACAATGTCTGTCAAGCGTCTACCCTTGCGTGGCCCCATAGTAAGCTCAGTAGTGGGGGTGATGTTTTTGCAGCTGTGGAGCCAGGAAGGACAGAAGGAAACGTATAAAACTGGTCTCCACCGAGTTCTTAAATATTTCGACACCCAAGAAGTAAATTCATAACAAAAGGGTAAACATAGGGGAAGAGAGGTTTTGGAAAACTGGTTTCTTGAGTTCTTTCTGATGTTAAAGTTTCTTTCCCTTGAGCTGTAGGGCTTGCAGAGGGGAGGAGCCTGCCATTAGAGGAGCCTCTGCGTGGGCCAGCCACCAGCCCCTGCTGGGGAATGCTGCTGTCTGCCAGAGAAGACAGGAATGTACCTAAGGGCTGGAGAATCAGTGACATCTACTAGCATAACACATGCCCTGCACAGTGCTCGCACTTGACCTGCATTTTCTCCTTTGTTTATTTATTTATGATACTTTTTTAGAGATAGGGTCTGTAGCCCAGGCTGGAGTGCAGTGGTTCCCATCATAGCTCACTACAGCCTGGAACTCCTGAGCTCAAGCGATCCTCCTGACTCAGCCTCCTGAGTATATGGAACTACAAGCGTGTGCCACGACACCCGGCTAGTCTACTTAATTTAAAACTTATCTAGTGCTGTCCACCCCCCACCGACTGTCAAACTCCAGGTGGAACAAATGAGGAAACTGAACCCAAACAAATAAAAGGGCTTACTAAAGAGCATTCGACTGGCTAAGGGAAGAGCAAGACTAATACCCAGTGCCCCCAGTGGGGAGCTCTTTGGCCTAAGTTCCCATTTGAATAGAATATTAAAGACACCCAGTATAGGGCACTGAGAGGCAGAGGTCAGTGAGTAGTAAAATTGTAAATTGAGAAAGCTCTTAACTGTAGTAGGTGGTCACACAGATGGCTACCAACTCTTCCTTCCCATACCTGCATGTGATGGCGCGCTGCTCTGTCCAGAGGAGGACCCTGGCTGGCTGTATTGCTTTGGCCAGTACAACCTGGTGGGAGGGATGCTCTGACAGTTCCACCTGGAGGCCCTGAGAGACCTTGCAGCCCCAGCTTGTCCTCCCATGGAACCCAGCTGCGAGCTGTGAGGAAGCAGGGCTGGCCTTCCAGAGGAAGGGGCCAAGGGAGAGAATAAAGCTGCCCCATGCACAGCCAGGACCAAATCCCAGACAGGAACGAGGCCAGTGTGGAGGCTCCCGCCCCAGCCAAGGCAGCCTCATGAGTCACCCCAGATAACGCCCGGGATGCAAAGGAACCTCCCAGTCCACTTACAGAATTGTAGAAGGAATACATTGTTGTTTTAAGCCACTAAACTTTGGGGTGGTTTGTAACTCAGTAGTAGGTAACTGATACAACAATTGAAGCTGAAAAATGCATGGTTCTTTCACTCACTGACTTCTGCCTCTCAGTGCCCTGTACTGGGTGCCTTTCCTCTCTCTGCCCTCCAAGTGTTGAAGTGCCCAGGCGCTCAGCCCTCAAATCCCCCTTTCTCCCCTGCCCCCTAGGAAACAGCAACCAGCTCTCTAATCTCTGACTTTCATATTGACACCTCCCGCCTGGACCTTTCCTCCACATCTCAGTCCTGTATTCAAATGTCTCATTCACATCTGAAACATACCAAGTCCTGGGATTCTTCCCCCCAACACGGATCTTCTGTGTCAGTGAATGGAAATGGCATTTTCCTGCTGTTTGGGCTCATACCCTTTTCATCCTAGATTCCTCCCCCTCACACTCCACGTGCAGCCTGTCAGCAAATCCTGTGGCTCACCTTCAGAACACCTGCAGCACTAACCTCTTCCCCCATCACCATCCTCTCCTGCCACCATCCCAACCACACCCATCTCTTCTTAGGATTATTCAGTAGGCTTCAAATTGCTTTCACCCTTGCCCCTGACAGCCTAACCAGCAGCAGTGCAATTCCTTTTAAACAAAAGTCAGAGGAACTTGCTCTGGAGCTTAGAGCAATCCAAGGGCTCCCCAGTCTCCTTAAAACAAAGGCCACATCATTCCCTGGCCCACAGGCTATAGCCTTACTACTCAATGTGTGGTCCATGGGCCAGCAGCATCACTTGGACACTGCAGAAATGCAGAATGCCAGGCTCCATCTCAGACCTGCTGCTTCAGAATCTGCATCTTAAGCCCCCAGGGGAGCTGCATGTGCATTCAAGTTAGAGAAGCGCTGCCCTCCCTGAGCCAGCGTCCCCTCTTCCTCTGCTCTCCCTCACTCATTGGGGCTCCAGCACATTGGCCTCCTCCTGTCCTTCCCATCACCAGGCAGGCTTCCACCTCATGACCGCCACACGCTGTCCCTTCTGCCTGGAATGCTCCACCCAGATGTCCACAGAGACTCCCCCTCACCTCCTTCAGGTGTCTTCAAACATCCATTCCATCCAAGAGCCCTTCCTTCCCTGTCACCTACATAAAGTTGTATCTCTGCCCTCATTCCCTAGTCCTAACCCCTGACTTGATTTTTCTCCATGGCTCTTACTTATTAGCTCTGTGTTTATCTTCCCAGTCCTCCTACCAGGAGGGAGCTCTGTGAGAGAAGGGACACCAGCTACGCTGCTTGTGACTGGGCCCAGCAGCGACAGCCACCCCGTGGCGAGTGCACGGCGATGGCTCCTTCTTCCCACTACCTTCATTTCTAAGGTCTTCTACAACTGCAATGGAAAAAAGTACATACAACTAACTCTGTTTTAAAATAAATACTACCTCATTCTTTCTGGTTGGATAAGAAGAAGTGATCATTTCAGAACCAAACATGTCAGAACCAACCAGGTGGTGCAGAACTGCACTTCTTGCTGCCCGAGTTACCTAGAGGTGGCCTTGAGACCTTCCTTCTGAGTGTCACAGCCCAGGCCAAGGTCGTCCCCATTGCTTCCCTCCTGGCAGCCAGTCATCAACTCTCACAGAACAAGCACAAGGTTGAACTCCACCCCACTGCACCCGCTCCTGGCCCTGCATCCCGGAGGGCCCTCAGAGGTGTTGAGAGGGCAGCAGGCTATAAGGGCAGCGCTGGTCACATATTCTCCCCAAGAAGCCCGTGGCCTCAACTTCAGGAGAGCTCACCTTGGAACACCGGATGCTGTCAGGCAGGGGCTGCAGACACACGAAGGGCTTGGGAGGTAGGGTCTTGGGAATCTGGGCTTCGCTTCTGTCTCGGGACTGATGTTTAGGCCAGAAATGCCAGCACAGCTGTGACTACTGACCCTACGACCCGCAGCAGTGAATGCTCTTGCCCTCACTGTACATGTGTGAAAATGAGCAGGAGGACAGAAGCTCACTCGAGACCACCAGCTAGTAGGTAGCAGAGCCATAGCCTCCAGAGCATCTTAACTTAACAGCTTTAGGGGTAGAGCCCACCAACACCACCTTCGCCATTTGCCTTCATAGCTCCTGCCATGCCTATTACTCCAGAGTCGCAGTGCTCGGGTGCTCAAGAAACGGTCTTGGCTGATAACGGATCCCCACCCACTCCCTGTGCACTCTGTGGTCTCCAAAGAGCTGGTAAAGCCCTCCCTTCCTCTTCTTTCCTCCATCTCTCCCTCTTCCTGTTCTCTTCATTTGTCTCTGTGACCCCACACACACACCTCTTTCCAATGACACTCAGAAGAAACTGTGAACTTCTCCCACGTGCACCACCAAGAGCTGAGGGCTGTCAGCTGGACAAGGATGGTCCAGTTATGGTCCCTGCAAGCAAGCAGGTCACAATTCAAATTGGGGAGGAACAGACACTGTTCAAATAGCTGAAATGCAGAGTAAAACCAAAACACAAAATTTAGAAGAGCGTGACAGAGCTCAGAGCAAGTACAGGACCCACATGCTGGGAGTCTGGTATTGGCTTTGTCACCAGTACACTGAGTTCTTTCTCAACTCTGCATCGGCTACAAAGAACGATCACCAGATTGGGGAAAGGGCAAGCAGGTTTTATTCCCAGCCAGGCATGGAGAAGGAGAGAGCGCTTGCTCTAAAGACAGCTTCTTCCAGAGCAGTGCGAAGCTGGGGAGTGTTACAGGGTTAGATGTGGGACAGGGGCTATGTAAGCTTGTGTGGGGAGGAACTTCAGACACGCAGGTGCAGATCATGAACATGCTCTTCATACGACACGTGTGCAGAAAGTGGCAGCGATTCTCTTCTGTGAGTGGAGACTTTAGCATTATAATGACATGCCAATGATCTAAAGGTGGCAGGGGCCACTGGTTCTGGTTTGCTCTGGTTTTGTGCAGGCCTTATCTTCCTCTGGTAATTGGTGAAGCGTCCTGAAGTTCCCAGGCCACCCGAAGTTCTTTTAAGCAAGCTTACCTATAGATAAGGGGATTAGAAAAAAATTGCATAAGAAAAAATAAGGAGCTTTCTCCGCTATATCTCCAGGGCTGCCCTGGTAGCAGCTTCACAAGGTGACAGGGCTCCCTTCCCTTCGGGCTCATGTTTCTCAATGTGCCCATGAATTCCGGGTGATGATGAGGTATGTGGAGTCTACGCATACATCTGCTTCAGCAGGGGGCTAGAGGATCCCATATGGCTGCAACACACCACAACCTCACGCACTGTGGCACCATGCACCAAGCCCTGCAGATGTGCAGTGTGCCCCCGACCCTGCGGGGTCAACCCAACAACACACAGGGAAGCACGGAACAAGAGAGGGTGGCCACAAGCACAAAAAGGTCTGGGAAGTAGGAGCGCAATCCAGCAACTGCCCAGCATCCTTCCTGGGGCTGCGGGATGCCCGGCCAGGCAGCTATGCTCTGTGACACTCTAAGGGCGGTGCGGGAGGCAGAACAGTTGGGCTCTGTGGTGGGGCCAGCTCCTGGTCAGCACAAGCAACATGGTAACTCAGTTCCAGCAGCACCAAATCATGGTAACTCTTAATCACTCACCCCAGCCATCCATGAGCATGCAAGGCTGGGGACATCATCCATCCACCCATAGAAAGGACTTCCCCACAAGACCCCTTGTAGCCCTCCGTGGTCAAGGAAGATACCATGAGAATCTTACACCTGGGAGAACCAGTCCCTTAACTGCCAGGCCTGCAGGGCCAAGAGGGGCACAGCAAGACCCCCTACATGCCAATGTCCCCTTCCCCGTTCCCAAGCTGCCTCTCCTGGGGGTCCCCCACTGCCATAGCTGCACTGCCTGCTCTCGCTCAAGACCAGGTGTCACTTTTAGTGCTACTTGAGAGCCGTAAGTCTCTGAGATCACAGGGACATCTCGGGGTCACTCCAAGGGCAAAGCTCTGAGAACTTTGAGCTGTGGCCACCATCCTGCCTCCCGTGTGGATCAAAAATGGCTTCCTCCTTCATGGACCCCCTGAGTGTACAGATAGCACTAGACACGGAGCCCAGAGAGAGGCCTAGATCCCCTCCTGGCTTCTACCCTCTGTTCTGCCTCCAACCTGCCACGTGGCAAGGCCCCTGACATCTCTAGGCCTCAGTTTTCTCATCTGCAAAATGAACCAATGATATCCAAATTCTGAATCCTTGAGCTCTAAAATTCCAAGAGGTGTATGAGTCCCATTAAGGACACGCCAGACTTCATAGCCAGAGTTTCTTCTCCTTTCCTAAAATCACAGCCTCTGTCAGTGTGGGGCCCTCCACAGATTTACCTCAGGACCACCAGACTCTGGCTCTGGAGAACTCCTGCCCTCCTTCCTTCCGTTCAATGTCTTCTTTGGCTCACAACTGTCCCACCCTCATCAAGGGGGAGCTGTCACTCTGGGCCAGGGACAACTGCTGTTTCTTACACTACTTTAGGGCTGGAGCAGAGACATAGCCACCCAAGCCCATGTCTGAGCGATATAGACAGGAACACCCTTTGTGGTTTTCTTTTCATGTTGGTTCAACTAGAATTAACTTTATCCTGGACTTAAGTGTAAGCAGGCATTGACATTTTGGTAGATTTCCAGTAAGCTAGCTTCTGAGAATGGCAGCCAGCTCTGGCTGGGAAAGTTTAGATTTTGACTTGCATAAAACTAAAAATTGAGAGGTGAAGCTAGGAAATGTATCCTCAGCTAGAACTCGGCGTTTGCTTTAGTTTGAATTTGAGTGACAACTAGAGTGTGGAGCTTAGAGGAGGAGGCTTATAGTCCAGAGGACAAAAGGGATAGTCCCCCAAGTTCAACACTGTACTTGGAGAAACAGACTCCCACACCTAGGCAGAGGCACGGCAGCAGCAGAGTTTCCACTGCACCCAAAAGACCAGGGGCTCCCTGCCCTCATGGCTTTGTCCTGTGGTTTCATTGTCCAGCAGAAGCCTGAACCCCTCCCCACACACACACACGCAGGGCCAGGGGTCCTGCTGTCTGCTGGTGGCCCATCCTGTCCCCTGAGTGATCTTGGAGCCAGATGCACTGCTTGAGCAGTCGCGCAGATATTGCCCGGGTGCTTGTTTTGCAGCAATCACCTGGTTTCTTGACCCTTCCATGATAAGAGGCTACAAGGGGGAGAGGGAAACCAGGGAATAGCCTTTGGCTAGATCTGAGCTGTCGGCCCCTTTGCTCTGTCCTGAGAAGGCAAAGGCCACTAAAACTGCCATCGCATCTCTGCCTACGCCCTCAGGAACTTCTTGGACTTCCCAGCCTCTCAGCTCAAACTCAAGGGTGAAGGTTTATGATGCAGTCACAGCTTTGAGCAGAGATCACAGGCAGGGGAGGAATTTGTCTGCAAAGGTGCTGATCGCTAGGGCTGGACATGGCTTTCTCAGAGACCAGTTTCTGTGGGTCCCAAAGAGAGATTAAACATGGCCCCAGCCCTGAAAACACCAGCGGGGACCCAAGAGGATGTGTATCTATTGATGAGGAACTAATAGCATTAGTCAAATTTCTCACCCGGCTGAATGTTGAGAAATTGTAAAGCTGGCCAACACTGCCCCCTGGCGCTGTAACTGATGCTGCTTTCCAGCCTGTCTAAACAATCTGTCAAGTCTTCCACAGGACAAGCCAACCAGAAGAACTCACGCATTCCTTAAGATCGTATCGCCATCAAAGGAAGCCCAGGAGCATTTCCCTAATAATAAGCCCTCTCAGAATAGCCTTTGTCTCCTTAGTAAATTAATCAACACAGATTGACTATGGCCAGGGCAGTGTGATAGTCCTGAACTAGGGGAATTCCGGATGAGGACATGAGAAATCTCTTCGCCCGGGCAAAGATACGTACTCCATCAAGACGGAGGACGGGATACGGGAAGTGTATAGATAGATAGATAGATAGATAGATAGATAGATAGATAGATAGATAGATAGATTCCTTTAAAGGTCTAATAAATTGGGAAAACGCAAATCCCTTGGTGGAAGAGAAATTCTGAGGAGGAACCCCTGGCAGGTAGCAGGCAAATAGGTTGGAATTCAAGGCAGAAACTATAACTGACGGATATAGTCAGGAACACCCTTTGTGGTTTTCTTTTCATATTAGTTTAACTAGAATTAACTTTATCCTGGACTTACTGTGCAAACAGGCATTGACGTTTTGGTAGATTTCCCCTCCAGTAGCTTCTGACAATGGCAGCCAGACCTGGGAAGTGGCTTTAGAGGGCAGCTGGGAACACTGCGAAGGTGCTCTGGGAAAACCGTCAGGATTTTTGGCTGGGGACCAGGGAGAAGTAGAAGTAAAGTAAAGCCATGCAAAAGTTTTTGTCTGGGTGGAGGAATGATATAAATGCAGGCTAACTCTACATAGTGGTAGAAACATATGTTTATTTGGTATGTTTAAATTTTATGTATAATTCTTAGACAACTAAAAGGAGTATGTGATTTCCAAACCATTGGTGAAAGAAATGGAACAAAAATTGGTCAATTTTAAAGAAACAAAATAGGAAAGGGTGGAGTGGGGAAGGAACAAGCAAGGATGGCAAGTTGGGAAATATAAAATAAGATCAAGAGATATGTCCATACATCATATCAGTAATAACTGAATTAATTAAATTTTCCCATTAAATAGAAATTGTAGCATAGAGTAAAAAAGAAAGAAAATTTAGAAAAGAGGATGCAAGACATGGGGCATGGGATAGACACACATACACACACACCACACACACACGGACACACCACACACACACCACGCACACACCAAACACACACACCACACACACAGACACACCATACATACACCAGACACACGCACACACCACATATACACCAGACACACGCACACACCACACATACACCACACACAGACACACCACACACATGCACACCACACACACACGCACACACACACACACAGACACCCACCACACACCACACACACGCACACACCAAATACACCACACACACACACACAACACACACACGTGCGCACATACAAAGACACTGCACACACCACACATGCACACACACACAGACACACACACACATGCACACACACACACACACACACACCACACACACACACACACACACACCACACACACTACATGCATAGACACCACTTGCACACACCACATACCACACCATACACACCAGAAACACCCTCACACACCCCACACACACACACACACACACGCACACACCACACACAGACACCCACCACACACCACACACACGCACACACCAAATACACCACACACACACACACAACACACACACGTGCGCACATACAAAGACACTGCACACACCACACATGCACACACCACACAGACACACACACACATGCACGCACACACACCACACAGCCACACACATGCACACACCACACACACTACATGCATAGACACCACTCGCACACACCACATACCACACCATACACACCAGAAACACCCTCACACTCCCCCACACCACACACACACTACACACGTCATACACACGCACACATCACACACAGGCACCACACCACACACACATCACACACACGCACACACCACACACACGCACACATCACGCACGCACCACACACAACCACACAGCATGCACACACACCAGACACAAACCTACACAACCACACTGCACACACTCGCACACACACACTGCACACACGTGCACACACCACACATACGCACACATCACTAACACACACCACACACTTGCAGACACACACACCACATACATGCACACACAGACACACAACACACACACACCCCACATGCCACATACACACAGCACACACACACAACACAACACACACACACGTGGTCACAAATACCACACGCACCTGCACACACCACTAATACACACATGCACAAACACCACACACAGATTACACATACCACACACACACTTCACACACACCACACATGCACACACACATACCACACATGCGCCCGCACACACATACAACACACAAACATGCACACACCACACACTCCCACACAACTACACCATATGCACACAAACCACACACAGGCACACACCCACACACACGTGCACACACCACCACACATACGCACGTGCACACACAACACGCACGCACACACCAAACACACACCACACATGGGCATGCTCACACACACACGTGCTCACATACACCACACACACACTTGTGAGCAAACGTGCACATACACGCATGCAGTCACACACATTACACATGCCCACGTGCACACCACACACACGTGTGCACACACACCACACCACACACACACCAAACACATGCACACACCACACATATACCACACGCGCACGCACACAGCACACGCACACACACCACACACAGATGCACATATGCGCACACACAAAGATAAAAACATTTGGAGTTTTAGAAGGAGAAATGGGGAGAGGAAATATTCAATGAATTAAAAGCTGCAACACTTCTAGAATTAATGAAAGACAATACTCGGACTCAGGAAGTACACAAATTCCAATTGACCTAAATAAAAATGAAAGCAGCACCTCAACACATGATTGCGAAACTGTCACAAACCAAAATACACAAATTCCAATTGACCTAAATAAAAATGAAAGCAGCACCTCAACACATGATTGCGAAACTGTCACAAACCAAAGATAAGCAGCAAGTCTTTAAAAAGTCAGAGAGTGAAGACAGATTACCTACACAGGAATGGTGTTTAGACTGACAGCTGACAGCTGAGTAAAATCTTTAAGGTATTTCAGGAAAATAATTGTCAACTTTGAATAGCGAAATCATCTTTCAAGAACAAGTACAAAATACATTTTCAGACAAACAAAAACGAATAGGCTTTTCACCCTATTACTTCAGGATTATTTCCAGAAGAAGAAAAATTATCCCCCAAATGAGGATAATAAGGGTGGTGTGCCTGCAATGGAAGGACAGTGAGCAAGGAAATTGTTACACTTGTGGGTAAATCTAAAGAAACATTAGTGATATGAAATTATAGCAATAACGCCTGCATCATGGGGTTAAGAAAAAAACAAGGTAAAAGAAAAGTCCTGAACAAGAGTGTAGAAAGTAATTAAGAAATCAAAAGTAGCATCCTATAATTCCTCAAATGTTCAGGACAGTTTTACATTTACATCAATATGCATGTCAAATTTTCTAGATTAACCACAAATAGAAGCAGAATATATACCTTGTAATCTAGTAGAGGGAGACAAGGGGTAAGAAAACTGAGCAGTTTAAAAAATGAAAAAAGGAGAAATAGACTTAAAAGGGTAAAAAACATTTGCAAATACAAAAAATAAATTTGTTAAAATAAAATTTAAATGTCAACAATTATAATTGATGTAAATGGAGTAAATTCTCTAGTTAAAGAAAAGATTTTTGGAACGGATTTTCAAAATCTCAACTACATACTCCTCAAGAGACAAACCTAAACCTAAAACATATTTAGAAATGTTGATAGTAAAAGTATAGAAAATATTTACCAAATAAATATGAATTAAATATCAGACAAAATGCACAGTAAGACAAAATGCAAAAAAAAGTTAAAAGGGGAAACTTTGTATGATAAATGTTCACCAGGAAGATCTAGAATTTCTTAACTTACAGACACCTAATAATACAACTCCAAAAATATGAGCAAAAATTGATGGAAATACAAGGGGAAACTGAAAAATTGACCCTCATAGTATTTTCAGGCCATGTATAAGAAATCCCAAAATCATTTTTTTAATTGGGGCAGGGACTGTATATCATCTAAATCCACAAAAGTGGCCACTTCACTGGATTCAAACTTTGTTTACAAAACTGAACTCGGTAAAACCAGTTTGTGTGTACAGATGGAACTTTAGGTCATAATAGTTCTTTCAGATTCTGTGATGCATTCAGTCATGGCTGGGGTTGTTGGCCGTGGCAACCTGTCCCACTCCTGCTCCCAGTTTTGTGGGCCTGTGGGCAGGTGCCTTGATTTGGGAGAGGATGCAGGACTGAGGAGTGGGAGAGGGGATGGGCAGAATGTCCAGCAAGTGTTCCTTCTCCAGTCTGTCACGCCAAGGGCAACCAGGGCTGGGTGTCACCCAGATCTTCATGTTGCTGCGTAGAATGATTTCAGAGGTCTCCATCACAGAGGCAAAAGAGGAGAATTTATCACAAGAACTCCCCTGACTGGTCACGGGCTGCCTTGTGTGTGCTATGGACTTCTTCTAGGAAGGCCTTCAGGGTCCACAGGTGGAAGTACCAAGCAGGGGTACCTAAGACGTCCACATCTCAAAGTCAGAGAAGCCCCAGGGCAGTGTTAAAAGAAAAATCTTAGGCAAACTAAATGTAACAGAGTTTAACTGAGTAAAGGATGATTTGTGAATTGGGCAGCCCTGAACGGGAATAGGTTCAGAGAGACACCAGTGCTGCCACATGGCCAAAGAAGATTCACGAACAGAAAAAGGAAAGTCACACACAGAAAATGGAAGTGAGGTACAGAAACAGTTGGACTGGTTACAGCTTGATGTCTTATTTGAACATGGTTTGAACAGTTGGCCCACTGTGATTGGCCAAAATCTCAGTGATTGGCACGAGAGTAGGTTACAGCCTGTTTACACATCCAGATAGGTTATAGTTTACTATGTACAAAGAAACCTATTGGCCAGACTTAAATATGTAAGGAGGCAGCTTTAGACTAAACTGAATTTAACAGCAGGAAGCAAGACCAGTTGCTGTGGCAATGGCCGGAGTAAGAGATATTTGAGGAGATGTGATCCGGGGCAGAGAAGTGTACCATGCAGGAATTTCTTGCAAGACTCATTGCATTACTTGGGAAAAGGAATGCCGCCCCCAACCCCCTGCACATACACACTCCTGTGCAATATTTGGCTTCACCTTGGTCATTGTTATGGAATCCCTGGCCCTCCAAGGGCTCCCTAATGGGACAGTAAAGGAGATCCCAGAATCTCCTCCACTTCCCAGTTTAGTTACTGCACAAAATTGACTGTGTTAAAGAGGGAAATAGAAAAGAGGCAACCTGGCTGGTCGAAGGACAAAAAATTTCAGTTCTGCAGTAGGAATGAGTTTAAGTTCTGTATACACGGTGACTATAGTTACTAACAATGTGTTACATACTCGAAATCACTGAAGGGGTAGATTTTAAGTGTTCACACCACACACAAAAAAAAATTATGTGAGGTAATGCTATGTTAATTACCTGGATTTAGTCCTTCCACAATGTATACACATTCCAAAACATTATGTCTTACACCATAAATATATACAATTTTAATTTATCTATTAAAATGTAATTCTTATAAAGAAAGAATGACAAGGAGAAAGTACTCCTTTTTAGTAGGCGATCTTCAACAGAAGAAAGTGAAAAAAAGTCCTAAAATGTCAGTATGAGACAACGGATTCTGCAATGACAGGAAGGGTGGGTAACAGACAATTACGTGAACAAACACATTTCAAAACCCGGGTTGAGATCAGGGATCAAAGAGGAGACGACCACGGCTGGTGACTTAGAGGGTCAGTAAGAGGGACCAGGGCAGAAAAGCACAGAAACTCCTCCGCTTAAAATTTCAGGCTGTGAACTCACATGGGTGCCTAGCTGAGCGCCCAGGCAGACGCAGGTCAGCCACGCTGGCTGAAGGGGATGCCCGTGTGTCACTCATGATGGAAAGAGGGGAAAAGGGCAGCCAGCCTGGGGTGAACTCTTAAGAGTTGGAAGTAGCTGGGGCAGTGGGTCACGCTGTAATCCTAGCAACACGGGAGGCTGAGGTGGGAGGATCACTTGAGCCCAGGAGGTAGAGGTTGCAGTGAGCTATGATCGTGCCACTGCACTCCAGCCTGGAGACAGAGTAAGACCCTCCCCTAACCCTCAGTGTCTTTTTTTTTTTTTTTCTTCAAGGCATTTTGGGTTGAGGAAGTCCAGAAAAGTCAGAACAATGCCCTGGTATGACATTTCCCTTTCAACAGATAATCTTGCGTAGAAGCAGTTCCGAGTGATAGACAAAGCCTCTTAAATAAGGAGGGGCATTTCTGTAAGAGCAGTTTTCTGCACCTGTCACTTGGACCTAGCTGTCATGACTGCAGGTTTATTCTCATCAGCTGGTAACAGATACGGGAAAGCACACGCTGAACTTGGAAGACCAACGCTTTCAACTCCCAGGCTGTTGAATTCCTTGCACATCAGGGTGCCCTGCAGGGGGCAAGTCTGGTAGCAGTGATCATCAAGGATGACACAGGAAAATTGGCATGCTTCCTGAGGCAGAACAATGCTACCTGAGCACTTCTCCAGAGGGGCAGACTTTAGCAGCATTACAGGGTTCAGCTGAAGGTCATCAGGCACCACAGCAGGGTTTGGGGAGCCTGTGTGTCTCCTGCAAAGTCCAGTGAATAGGAGCCTCCAGGAGCAGAAGTTTGCACTGGAAAATGGAGAGCATTTCTCAACAACTCTTGTATATATGTAGGTAGAAAGAGAGGGGAAGGTGGGGCTGAGAGAGAACAAGAGACTGTGGCTTGGCGAACCTAGCTGAAATAGATGCACACAGTTGTGAGCTTAAAATGATTGTTTTAAGCCACAGTTTGGGGAGAATTGAAGGATCTTCTAAATCAAAACATCTGAAAGTTTTATAGTTTTGCCTTTCACACACCAAACATATACACCATGTCTTTAATCCACTTGGAAGTGTTTTCCTGTAAGGTGTGAAGTACAGGTCCAATTGTATGTTTTCCCATATGGACAAACAGTTGTCCCAGTAACTTACCAAAAAGCCAGCCCTCCCCGGGTGTCAGCCACACCAGCTTTGTGTCCACACTGTGTGTGCTGCCTGCTCCTTTTCCTGCTGCATGGGTCCATTCTTCCCCCTGAGCCAATACTATCCCACTGTGGTGATCACAGCCTTATCAAAGCACTGGCCTGGGACAGACTCAGCCATCACCTCGTTCTTTAAGGGTGTTTTCCCGATCCTTGGCTCTGAGTTTCTCATCCATTTGACAATCGGCTTAGCAGGTTCATTTCATTTCTCTGCGGCCCAATGTCTCATCCTCTGAGAATGCAAAAGGATAATGAATTTAAACATGATTCATTGACCACAGAAAACAATTTGTGTTTTCATATATTGTTTTTATATGATTAAACCTAAGGAAAAAGCATTATTTGTTATATCTTGTTCTTCTGTCATTTCTGAAAATATCACCTTAATTCATGAATGTCCTCAAGTCCTGACCTGCTGCCTCCTGCTGCTACAGAGACAGGAGTGTTAACACTGGTTCCTATTAGGAATGTTTTCAAATTCGCCTTACTAAAATTGTAATTTTTTGAAATCTCCTTTTAGATTTTAACAGCCGCATTTCAGCTGGCAAACGGTTTTGAAAACTGGAAACAATTCAGTCCTACTGTCAGTCTGTGGCCAGATTCCAATCTGACGTGCTGCGGGATTTGAGTGAGGGCTGACAGGACCACGTGTAAAATCCTGCTGGTCTCTTCATCCTCAGACGGGCACTGTGAGAACCACGCAGGAGTCACTGGCAAGATGTGAACTCTTTATCCTGAAAAACTTTCACACGATATTTTTAAAAGCATTTTTGTCTCATGTGAATTTAACCCTATATTGAGAAAGTGGTGTTAATATTTTAATAATGTTAATAATAAAAATTATTTTATTTTTACATACGAATTTTACAAAACTTAGAACATATTTAAAAATTCAAAGTATCCATTTGTCCATGATCTGAAAAATTTTATGAATATTTTAAAGAATTTTCGTCTATTTTTTCATCTTTCTGCACACGTTTCTTGTTTTCTCTCTTAATATTACACACACACTACTTTATCTCCTGCATAGGGATGACCTATTGGTTGGTTGGTTGGTCAGCAGTCATACCCCTTTCCTTCTTGTCTGTTGAAAGGGGCCAAATTACATTAGTTAACGGGCAAAAGAGCAGGGGCTGGCCACAACCCAGGCCCAGAGGTGAATTTTGATTGGACTAAACCAAACAAGGAATTCTGCCCACCTGGCTGGTGACGACTGGCTTAGGCCCCAGCGTGACATGCAGTGCTGACCACTGAGGAGTGACAGGGGGCTCTGCTTGCCGGTGGGGGTTTACTCCTTGATGAAGTGTGGCCGTAAGTGGTCTCCACTGTGATGTCTGGACTTCAGGAGCCTCCAGTGACCTTGCGGGGACAAGCTTGAGTCCTGGATTCCTGATGATGTTCCTGAGCAGCTCAAAGTCCTTATCCCCAGACTCTAGTCACACAGGACAGTGGTGGTCCTCTGTGGGGCGTGGCCAGTTGAGCTCCTGGTCCTTGCACAGCCAGAGAGAGAGAGCAGCCCAGTGACACACCGGGCCCTGCTCTGAGGGTGACATTTTGCTGTGTTCCTAGAGTTCTTCTTGAGTTGTTGCAGACCATTCCAACAAGCTAATATTCCATGATTTCTTTTGTTGGTCCCATATTGTCAAATAATGATAATGATAACAAACTTCCTCACTTGAATTTTGACATTAATAGAAATGCCAATAATTACAGTAATAATAGTTAAATATTTAATTTGTTCCTTCCTCAGTTACACCAGAAACTGAGCCAAGTACATTACTCATGTCATCTCATTTAATCTTCAGAAAAACGAGTGTTCTGCTGTTATCCCCATTTTACAGTTGAAAAACCGACAGATCAGAAAGGTAGTGTAACCCATCCAAGGTCACATGGCTAGAGGTGGCAAAGTCTCCTCAAAGACTATGCTCTTACATTATATGTGTATATATACACACGTGTAAGTATGTATACATTATAAAATATTAGTCTGCCATATTGAAGAGAGTTCCTTATGTTAAGAAAGCATCCTTCCATTTTTACTTTAGTGCTTCTAGCCCCTTTGTCTTGTGCCACTTCCTATTTTCTCCTTTTCCTTTGTAACATTACACAGAGATTTGTCCACTACTTGTATATTTTGTATGCAGAACCAGTTGTCAAGGTTATTTATTTCATTTTCATTCTGCCTTACATATTTGTTTATTTCTATCTTTGTTCTTTTATTTAGGGATTTTTTTACTCAGCAATATTTTGTCAGCATCATTTCACATTAATAAATAGGGCTTACTGTTACAATTTTAGTGGCTGCCCGTATTGTCTAAGTGTGATGTATATAAGTTGCACAGCTTACTGGTTCCGTCTCCCAAACTCAATCCTGGATAAGCTAAGGAAGAGGGATGGAAGCAACAACCAAGGAGTAAACATGAGGAAACGTGTTGAGAACCTTCTGGGAGGCAGAACCTGTGTGGCCCCAGAGCCTGGAGCCAGGGCTGCTGTCTCTAAACAGGAAAGACAGAAGAACTTCCAGAGTTCATGCCAACTGCTCATTATGGATGCAGTCTCAGGCCTCAGTTACGATCTCTAGTAGCCAGAATTAATACAAGAACACAGGGCTCATCATTTTCTGTTGCTACAGAAAGGAATTGGTGATGTTTAATTTTCCCAACAGTATGGAACTAGCATAGAATGAGAAGAATTGGCCAAAGGGAGAGAGCTTCTGTTTTCTTACCTGCAGAGATGGGACCACCAAGCCTGGCCTGACAGATCACTGTGCCAGTTCCCAGAGAAAGCCCTCACAATGAGCAGCTCCACACTTTCCTTGCACTGCCCTTCCTTCTTCACGAAGCACCACATTTTCCCATCAACTAGAAGGTATCTCTCTGGACTCTGAACTCCAAAGAGTGAGTCAGACACAGCTGCTGCCCCAGAGGAGTTGACAAAGCAACACATGATAAGAGCTGCAGCCTGAAGAATAAATAAAATGTGTCACGTGTCCCCAGATTGAGAAGGGGTGAAGGGAGAGTTTGGCTGGGATCAGAGATAGTGGAGATGTGCATGTGTGTAATAGAGGGAGTGCCTTGAGAAGCAAACACACCACAAAATGTTTATTTTTTAAATAATAAAGAAATGGCAAAGGAAACGCAGGAAAGGAAACATTTACAAAATCCAAGTCACTAAAGTGCTTTCAATCAAAAATTGTAAAAGACCAAAAGCCTGGTCTGACCTAAAAACACTGTTTCCAGCTATCCAACAATTGTTTAAATGTGATCCCATGCTATTTTTGAAGGAAATGCAGAAACGCCCAGAGTATGGCTTTCTTTGAGTTCCAATATAAATAGCCTATCAAGTGACACTCAGGAAAACGTAAATTACCCTGTAACAAGAAAATTGAAATATCCAAGGCCAAGTTCAAGGTAAAGACAATATAATTAATTCATGTGTCTGTATGGAGTCTTCACTATAATGATATCAGATTCTTCTGGAGATTAAAGAATTTTATATTTCCTAATTGAGAATGAGGACATCAGACCTAACCTGTTCATCTGTATAGCACATTGAACCACACATCTCAAATGATGCCCAGCAGTGAAATCATTTTTGAACTTCGGGTCCTCCCTGCTCAAGCTACAAAAGAGAATCAAAAGTTTTGCACCAAATTAACTGGTTAAAGTGCCATTAAGGAACCGTTTCCATTCTAGAATGAAATAGAATTTTCCCTAGGTCACTCATCTGTCCTCTTAAAGCAAGTGGCATTGCATTTTATCTTGACAGTGTCAGAAGAAAATCAAACTGAGAGTATATGTCTTGGACCATTTTTATCTTTTGGAAAATGCCAGTGAGGAATATGCACATTTTCAGCCTTTGACGGTGGGACTTGTGGGTCTCATATCGCTCCCACTTTCCCTGGCTGGGGCCCCTCCAGTGCCATGGAGTTGGAGCCTCCTTGAGCACCAGCCCCAGGGTGCACTTTCTTGGTCTCCTGCCGGGCAGAGCTGGAGAGGTCGATAGCCACATCTTCCAAGCCATGCTCAGGGCTCACTTTATCCGAGCCTCTCTGTGGTCCTGACTCACTCTGGCTAGAACCTTCTTTGAAGTGGTCAGAGCCCCAGAGTCCTGCCAACTTATCTTCACTTCCTGGCTTCCTTATCATCCCCATGGATTTTTTATGCATCCCTTGCAAAAAAAAAAAAAAGGAAAAAATAAAAATATAAATTTAAATTCAGCAATGAAGTAAATGTCCTTCTTATTGTTCTCTAAATCCCACTAGAATTGTCCTTGTCAGTGCCTATCTCTGGGGCCTACAGGAAAGGCAGGTAGGTAACTCCCACCTTAGGGGTTTAAAGCAGGTGTCTGACCCCGGGTCACATCCAGCAAAGGTGTTTTGGATGACAGTGATTGGCATTGGGCCCACTTTCCCCAAGGCTGCGGTCTGGTGGATGCCAGTAAGCCACCTCCCCACCTGCTTGTGTAATTTCAGATGAGCCGGCTTGGGTCACTGCCCACAATGCTCCCTCTATTGTTTCAGTCCTTGAGAGCAAAGTGGAGACATATCTATGATTAGAACCTCCAGTGCCCAGCATAGGGCAGCTTGGTAGCTGTTCAAAAACTGTTCGGTGAGCAAAAAACTTCCTCCATCTAAACCTAAAATGCCACCATGATCCTCCTAACTAGTCCCCCCATGCCCGGAGGTACTCATCTGTGACTCATTCCCACAATCTGCGATCCCTGCCTGCTGGTTTCTGGCAACAGCAAACAGGCAACAAGGGTGGAGCATCCTGAGAGTGCCCAACAGCTAAGTTTGGACCTCAGCAGCGGAGACTGTTGAAGCACCAAAAATCCAAAGGACAGAAAAGCCACTCGGCAGGTTGTTCATGACAGAACCAAGCCCGGGGCCAGCTCTCCTGACTCAGATGGAGGGGCTCACTGTCTCTAGGGGTCGCTGCTCAGCACCGCCCTGTTTCCTATTACCAAGTGCCCTAAATTGTACGGTTTCTAAAAATTCTAACAGCATTCAACACTTGGGAAACATATTTCACATAATGCAATGATGTCATTTCACCCTTAAATCCCAAATTATTTAGCATGCATAGCCCGGTGAGACTTCCACACAGCCTAGACAATCTCTGTGAAAAATGAGGCAACCATTCAGATGCTGCAAGCTTTGTTATTAATTAAAAATAATAAGAACGGTTCTGGACCTGCATCTCAGTAAACTGACGTTGCTTTGCTTTGGAAATGGCTGCCTCGGTGGGGACCCCCGGGGATTCCCCCACCTCCTACAACACCTCGAGCAGTGCGCTCCCGGGGACCCTTCCTTACCCAGGAGCCAGGGCGCGCAGGAGCCCAGCAGGCCACCCTCGGCGGAGTTGAGCACGGAGTCGGGCAGCGGGATGCAGTGGCGCACCATGGCCCCGTACAGCCCGTACTCGGCCATCACGCTGCTGCCGCCCCAGCGCTTCTCCCGCTTGCGCCACTTGGCCCTGCGGTTTTGAAACCAGACCTGATTGGAGGCAGGAGAAGCAGAGAGCACACAGAAGAGACAGTGAAGAGAGGCGCCTGGAGGAGCGGAGGCGGCGTCCCTGGGCTCGGAGCTTCTCTCCCGAGCATGATCCCATGCTATTTCTGAAGGAAATAGCTCCCGAGGGCCAACCAGCCGCCCCCAGGGAGCGCGCCCAGGAGCCCCCAGCGGCGCCCATGTGCGGTCCGGACTCACGGGCATTCAGCGCGGTAGGGACATGCGTGACCAAGTCCACTGAAGTTTCCATAGAGTCAGGAATGAAAAAAACTAAATAATCAAACTCCCTTTTCCCACATTGTGTGACGAGGTCAACTACAGTGTTTCCTGCTTTTTCTCATTGATTGGAAAGAGTTCACTGGGGCAATGGCTCCTTCCAAGCTTAGACTCTTGGGATGCTGGTGATATTTCTCATTAAAAACATTATGTTAATAAGAGACTATTATGAACTCCGGTGTAGCTGTTAAAAAACAGTTAGTGACATATCTTCTGACAAAACCAAGAGCAAAATTCTGTGTATGCATGTCAGCGTGTGTACATATGCAGGTAGATGTGTGTATGCACATACATATTCAGGGGCAGATAATATACTCCACACAGTGGAGAAAGGTCTTCTCAGGCATTTATGTTGATTTCTTTCAGGGTTTGAGATGGAGAGGCAGTATTTTTTTTTTTCGTTGACATATCTTTTATAGTTTCTAGTTGCAGCACACACTGTCGTGTGATTTTAAAGAATGATTTGATACTAAATAATAATAAAATGAAAAAAGGCATGAGGGTCACAGGGACATGCTCTTGTGGTGCCTTCAGCTAAGGGAGTTTCTGTGCAAAGGGAGAGTGTTGGCTGTAGAGAAGGGACTGCTGATTGGCTCACTGAATGTGGGAATGACACGTTCTCTGTGGTGTCTTTGGAAACGAGAAAAGGGACCCCAGACACCTGTATCCGGTCTTCAGGGAGCTCAGTTTTCACAGCCAGCATTTCTCGGGCATACACATCAGGGTAGTGGGCCTCGCTGAACGCCTTCTCCAGCTCTTCCAGCTGGTGAGCAGTGAAAACTGTCCTGCAAGGACCCCAAAACACACACGTGGGCACGTGTCCCCTGGGGACAGCAGCCTCCCTGGCCTTAAGGACCACCGTGCCTCCTTCCCCTGCTGTTCACACCCTAGAAGCCACCTCATGATAATGGAACACCCCACCTCTGAATGATTAGCTGATGTAAAGTCCAGAAATTTCATTCAAACAAAAACAGTTCTTTAGCTCTTTCTTAATGAATTCCATCAGCTCATTCTGACAAAATCCATTTGACAGACCCACAAAATTGTCTTTAAAATACTGCCAAAAAAAAAAAATGCTAGCAAGATTGTAGCATTTTCCCAGCCTCCTAGGAACAGCAGAATTATCTTCCCAAATGGCTTCTGTGCCCTTCCTACTGCCAACCAGGAGACCACTGGGCCTGCCATCACGCAGGGTCATAAACTCTCAGATGCAGGTACCATACACCTTGGGCTGTGTCCCGAGGAAAGGCAGGCAGAGGGGACTGCCTGGCCCTGTACCTGTGCCGCCGCTTCTTCCTCTTGCCCAGGGTGGGGGATGCCTTTAGGTCATTCCTGTCTTCATACGGGCTGTCCTCATCTGCTGGCACAAAAAGAAGAAGAGGACTTTAAAGGTGATCATATTCTGCCCTCTATTTCCTGGATTTTAATGTGAGGATTGAAGTTATGAACCTCTTGGGTATTTGAGTAGTTAACAATATGAACTAGCATTTTTAGTGCCTACTAGATCCCAGGTTCTGTGCTTAACACTGTCCATACATTATCTCAAGTATTCTTAATATAATAATAAAACACCAAAATGACTGCTATCATTATCATCCTATTTTTACAGATGAGGAAACTGAGGCACAGAATGGTTAAGTAATTTGCCCAAGATCACACAGTTAGTAAATGGTGAAGTTGAGAATTCAAATCCCAGATTATCTGAAGCCAAAACTACTTGGTTACTGATTGCACCTTCTGTCCCCACACTGCTTCCAAACACACCCACCCCTCTGCCCCCAGCCTCATCATCTTAACCTCTACACCAACATTTCCCAAAGGAAGTCTGGGGCTTGTGACATCAGAATGCTTGTCAGAACTGCACCCCTTCCCTGATGCACCAAATCAGAATCTCTGGAGGTAGGGTCTAGGAGGCTCATTCTTGACAAGTGTGCTCAGATGATTTGTAGTTGCCCTTGAAAATTCAAGAACCATTCCACTGTGCTTTATCTTTTTATACCCATTATATCAAAAAGTCCAGATGGAAAAGAAGGTTAGAACTATTGTGAGATTCATTGCTAGAAAGCATAATTGCCTCAAAATATTTTTAAAATGATAAAGGCAAAAATAACTAAATAATACTAGTTTTACTCATCCATCAATTAGTTCACCAGAAACCTGACTTGGATGAAAACATTCTGTATTGGACTGTCCAACCTATGGGACATGAGACACATAAGGTTATCGAGCACAAGAAATGTGGCCAGTCAGATCAAGACATGCTGTAAACATAAATCACTCAGTGGAGTTAGAAGACTTAGTGCTCCTAAAAAGTAAAATATTTTTGTATCGATTATGTGTAAAATGATAATATTTGTGATCATTGTTGGGTTAAAATATAGTATTTAGATTCATTTCACTTTTAATGTGACTGTGAGAAATTTCCATCAAACATGTAATAATCACATTGCATTTCTCTTGGACAGCTCTGCTCCAGACTTTCAGAAACGCCGCCAGAGTAGGATTTAGCTGCCTTTGGTTTTGTAAGAAGGAACCCATCCCATGAAGACAGTTTTTGCATTTTTAGTGACACTAATAGCGAGTTTCATTTTATCTTATATAGAGGCTCATGAAATAAAGTCCTTTCAGAGTGGAGCGAAAATGTGCCTGCCTGTTGATCTGACATGCTTCCTTTTAGTATCAGAGACCCAATGTATTCTTTTTGCCTTGGCTGCCTGGATGCTCAGCTCTAGGTTCTACCACATACCTTCGCTAGTCCACCCTTTCTTGTATAATTCTTTCTTTTCTCTCCCACACCCAAAACCACTCGCTTTCTTAGCCCTTGACCTTTATAGAATTTCATTGCTTCCTTCTCTTTCCCCGCGACCCGCCAGGATTTCTTTGGGGAAATGGGTAGGCCAGGAACACATCTCTAGGCGTAACTACAATGAATCCTCGAGGTTGCTTGTTTCTCCTGCACGGGGGACTGCGTGGACGCCGCGCCGGCAGAGGAGCAAGGTACCCGGGACTCTCTTTTCAGCACCCCGATGGGCGGACAGTTCCAGGGCTCGAGGCCCCGTGCTCTTCAAGGACCTTCAATCATTCGATCATTTCCGCCCGCGTTTCCACCTGGTACCTTGTTCCGTGCTGCTGGTGAACAACAAAGGTCCGGGCCTTCCCGATTCACACCGCTGCCAGAGGCCGAGACTGGCGCCTGGCGCTGGGGGAAAAAAGGCCCTCTGGAGATGGTTGTTGGGGTGCCAAGACCCCAGGGTCTCATCAAAAGGTTCCAGGTGGTGGAACCAGGTGGTGGCGGTCCCACATCGCTAACGGAACAGCACCCCGGATGAGAGGCAGGGATTTGGGATGCAGCAAGGGGCAAGCGGCGCAGTTCCGCGAATGCCCCTCCAGCGACGGGGCCTCGCTCTGGGCTCCCCGCTTAGATCTGGGACGCTGGGGCCAGGGGCGCGGTGGGGCGATGGTCTGTGACCCCTGCGCGGTTCAGAGCCTAGGGGACCGGGGTAGGAGCGTAAAGCGCGGGCCTGATTACCGGACGTCGAGACGCTTTCGCTGCGCTTCTGGCGGCCGAGCGCAGGCGGCTGACGGCTGGGGGCCTGCGGGGCAGCGGGCTCGGGGCCCCTGGGCGGCAGGAACGGCACGTCCGCTAGGAGCAGGCAGGGCGCTCGAGCGGCCGTCGGCGGCTGCGTGCCGAAGCCGCAGAGGAGGCCGAGTCCCAGCGGAAGGGCCCCACGCGCGAGGCTGGAGCGGTCAAGCCCCGGGCCTAGGCACGGCGCTGCCGCCGGACCCTCGCAGCCGGATCCCTGTCCCGGGCCGGCGGGCACAGGCAGCTCGGCCTCCAAGCCCAGCAGGTCCGTGATGGCGAAGCCCCGGGGGCGCGAGCCCCTGGGGGAACCGCCAGGCACCAGCGCCCTGCTGCTAGTGCGCCCGTCGGACAGCTCGTCCCGGCCGGTCATGGTTCCTTAGCAAGCAAGGCACGAGCCTCTCTGGATCCGGTTTGCGGAGGGCCCAGCTTAGAGGAAGCTTTATAGGATTGGGCTGTCGGTCGGGCGCGGGAGGCCTGAAGGGCTCCAATCAGCTGGGCGCCGGCGCATCGCCGTTCCGGAACCCGCGAGATGGGGACGCCACCAGTTCCCCTCCCCTTGGTTACCGCCCTCCCAGCTGCAGTCCCCTCGGTCACCTCCTTCTCCTCTCTTCTCTCCAGCCCACCCCACCCCACCCCACCCCATTCTAGGATGGAGGGGAGGAAAGAAGGGAAGGGACAATGACTCCGCTCTCTGCCTGTCCCACGAAAAGTCGCAAGTTCTACATCCTGGCATGGTCTTCTCCTTCCTTCCAGACTCTGGGTGGAGGCCCACTCCCGGTTGCCCAGAAGCTTCTTTGATGTGACCCAACTGCCTATTAAGACCTAGGGACCCCACTGCCAACCACACCCCGGTAGCTACCACCTATACTTGCCCAGCCAGCCCTCCACCTCCGCCGCCGGTGCCAGGAAGGCCTTCTTGCAGGAAGGCCTTCTCTGAAAATCCCCAAGGGGAAAGGAATGAAAACCGTGTATTTAATCCATGGTCATTCTACCTCCAACCAAATCCACCATCAAGTCCATCCCCAACTCCCTACCGGCTGAACTGTAGGGGGTTGCAGACTCTCACCAGCTGGGGAAAGGGAGAGAAGCACAGACAGGAGTGGACTGCCGGGGGCTGAGACGGGCAGGGTACTAGGTTTAACCAACAAAACACGGTAGACTCAATGAAATGTGAATTTCAGATAAACAAGGAGGGTTTTTTGTTTGTTTGTTTGTTTGTAGGAGTATGTATCAGTATTTTATCCAGCCACCCTAAATTGGGGAGGAGTGGAGGGAGGTAAATTGGAATAAAATAGGGTCTGTCTACTGGAAAGCACACATTTTTATCGGGGCTTACAATTTATTGTCCGATTTCACGATTATTCAAGGAAAGCCTGATTCTTTGAATAATCAGTGAAACTTTCATATTCGCTGAAGTTGGCCCCAAATCACGTGGGTAAGTCACTCCTGGTTAGCGCTTTGAACCCACCAGCCCTCATCGCTGGGAGCCCTGAGTCCCCCCTTCCCAATGCCAGAACCCCGGAAGCAGATATCCTCAGTCCCACTCCCTGAGGGGCCTACAGTTGGAGGTCCCGCAGCGAGGGAGGAGCAAACGCCTGAGCTCTGCGGGAACCCGGCGCGGCTGCTGCACGCACGCAGGGACCGGAGCCCGAGCCCGGGCCCTGCAAAGTGGGTCTCCCACTCTCTGCGCATTCGAGTGGAGCCTCAGCTAAACATGCAGATTAAACAAGGGGCTTCCGATAAGGATAATTACAGGAGTCTGCGTATTAACTTTCCATTACTAAAGGAAGACCCAAATCTCCCCTTGCAAGCTGTTCCCGGGATTACCAAAACAATAACTTTCCTTTGAGATAATTGTCTTTTGAATCGCTCCAGCTCGGGGGAGAACGCTTTAGACGCCGGCGTTGCTTTTAGCTCCGCGAGGAATTTTCCCCCAGATTTATCTCTGGGTTTAGGGAAGGCGTTGGGCACACGGGACTGCGTAGTCGTTTGTAAATCCGAATTTGGGGTCGCAGTTAAGGGAGATACCTACTCTTCCACACAGTTTGTAGCCCGAGACCGGTCAGGCAGGCAGAGTAGTCGGTTGTAAGGTGGCCCGACCGGGGTCTTCCGCGAGTGGAAAGACTAAGAGAGGCGGGCTGACGAAGGCGCCGCGCCTGCAGCCCCGGGTGCCGACCAAGTGGCCTCACCTGGGACAGGTCTTGGGGTCTACCTCCCCTCGGTCTCCCTGGAAGGTAGGCGATCACCGGAGTGACAGACCCAGAGTAGATAGCCAGTGATTCAAAGACACCCACAGGCCAGGCAGTGGGAGCCCAGCCTTGGACACTCTCTATGGTGACCGTGGCGCAGTGCCAAGAGCACCCCAGTTTCCAAATCCTCGGAAAGAATCGTCGTAAACTCATTTTACAGGTGAGAGCAACTGGGACTTATTAACCCAGTCACATCGGACACAGACAGAGACGTGGGGAGGGCGACACAGAGCAAGAGACTCGATCAAGGAGCCCGTGTTGAGGCTCTAAGGGGACTCAGAGATGGAGAAGGAACGAACTTCTAAGGGGTCTTGCAATTCCTGAACTGAGGCGTTCCTAACTCATCCCGGGACCTCAATGTCAGGGAGAGGCCTGCAGGACCCCAGCGGTGGGGAGTTGGGTCCTGGGTCACCTTGTGTTTCACAGCGTGGGGATGGCAGGAGCGCAGCGCGGGAGGACACTTTCATTGCCTCCTACAGTGAGAAATGACCCCCACCCGAGGCTACGCTAATCTGTGTTCCCGCTGCTGCCGAGGCTCTGGGATCCACTTGCGCGCCCTGCGTAGTGGGGATCCTCTCAGAGCCCAGCGTCAAGTTATACTTCGCTCAGCGTCAGCCAAGACCAGAGAAGCACTTCTAGCCGTTTAGGAGACGTCTGCAAGAGACAAAGAGCTAGCCCACGATCCACCCACAATCCTCGTGTCCCCGGGGTGCCCTCGCAGTTGCCAAATCTACGTGCCAACTCTACGTGCCGTGTTTAGGGGACGCCTCCGCGCCCTGGCGGCCAGAAAAATGGCTCCCTCCAGCTTCCCCCTCCTGGATACCACCTGCAAATCTACGGCCATAGGCGCAGCCCCAGCGAGCGTTCCCGCCCCAGGCCGCCCCCAGGAGTCGTTTTGGGTCCCTAAATCCGTTGAGGGTTCCGAATCTGTCTTCATCAGCCAGGATTACCCGGGATTTAACTAATCAATAAAGATTTCTCCGCTCATTATTTTCTAGGGAAGATCTCCAGCCCCTCTGTCGCCGACCGCGAATGTGCCTTGGCAGCGCCAGGCTGAGGTTGGACCGGCTGTGGGTGGCTCAGCAGACACCCCTTTTGGGCTTCTCAGAGCCGCGGCTGGCCAGGCTGGCGGGATAAAGTGCTCAGACACAATGGGGTGGGATGCCGGAGAAGGTGAAACGGATCGCCCTGTGCGTCTGTGAAAATGACGCCCCGCAGCTCCGTTCTTCTGATTTTCCTCCCACCTCTGGCTGCTCCGTCTCGGATGCTTTTGTGTCTTCAGTTAAAAGTTGTAGCAGACGCTGTTTGGCCCTGCCCACCTCCAGCCTGACCCCTCCACCTGCACGCCTGCCCAGCCTCCAGTGCCCGCCACATCTTTACCTGGGGACTTTTCCCGACCTTCAGAGCTCACTCTGCCCAGTAGCCAAAGGTGCCAATAATTAACACGTGGAGCTATACGGGACCAAACACTGACGGGAATTGCGGTGTAAGCACCACCCCCCACCCCCCGACACACACCCCCCTGCACAGAGTGACTCTTAGTGGCGCCTTCTACTCCGCCTCCCAGAGATCCGAGCAGGAGGAGCTTTAGTTGATTGCATTCCTTATTGCCTCCTATGTAAATGCTGTTGTGCCTACCGAGACTCCCTTTCCAGAACTGTCGCACCTTCTTTCAGCTGCTATGAGTGTGGGACCCTCGAATAGGAAGAATTGCCCTCGGCTGACAAAGGCCCCTTAATCCAGAGCCCCCCACCCCCTGACAAACACACACACTGTGTCATCAACAGAAGGATGATACGAGGTCTCTCCTCTTGTTTCAAAGGACAGCTCTGCAGAGGCATTTCTGCTCCAAGCCCCTCTCCCTTCATGGATCAGACCAAGTCAGCTCCTTGCTCAGCTTGTTCCCACACCATCTTGGCCCCTCATTCCTGAGACCTTGTCTCAATATTTCTCAGGCACCCAGACCCCGTCCCTGGCTCTGCTTCTAGGAACTTGAGCTCAGACACTTCCTGTCTCCATCTTGCTTTTACCTGGGTGTTCCTGGAATGCTCAGCTCAAAGTCTACAGAGCCCTTCTTTCACCTCAGGTGGAACTCCACAGGGCAATCACCATCTCCCTGCCCAGACCTCCGGAATCTTCTCCAATCTGGACCCCACTCCCAAAGCCCAGGCTGCTGTCTCAATGTACTCCTGCATGTCTGACCCAGTCTCCCGGGGCGCTGAAATGCAGCACACTCAGAGCTGAACACAGCAGCCTCCCCTGCAGCCTACACCTCCCCAGGTCTCCTCTTCCCCCACCCCGGGGCCCACACAGAATCGAGCGTCATCCTCAGCCCCTCACTCTCTCCACGGGCTCTCCTCCCAGGACTGAAAGTGATGGCGATGGCCGACCTCTCTTGGCTTCTTACTGGGGGCAGCTATTATTATAAATACCTTGTCACAATGGTCACATTTCATCCTGACCACAGCTCTATGGGTAGATAATATTATTGTCCACATCCTTCAGATGAGGAAGTGAAAATTTCAAGTGATCGAATAATTGCATAAATTGCCCGAGGTCACTCACTATCCAGTGGCAAAGATAGGATGTGAATATAAGCAGTGAGAGCTCACAGCCTAACTCTGACTCTGGGTGACTTGCCACCCTGCATCCCTCTTCAGATCCTCTCAAAGTGGCGTCTTCTCTCCTTTGCCTGCTCTGATTTGACTGTGTGCCCTGAAGTTCATTTGTTGCACCTTAATCTCCAATGCAGCAGTGTTGAGAGGTGGAGGCTTTAGCGGGTGATTAGGTCAGGAGGGCTCTGCCCTGAGGAGTGGATCGATACCATTGTTGCGGGAGTGGGTTAGTTATTGTGGGAATGGGTTAGTTATCGTGAGCGTGGGTTAGTGACCACGGGAGTGGGCACATGAGTTTGGCCCCTTCCTGTCCCCTCTTCTGCTCTCTCTTCCTCTCTCACCATGTGACACCTTCCACCATGTGATGTGGCAGCAAGAAGGCCCTCCCCCCTGATGTGGTCCTTTGACCTTGAACTTCTTTCCAGTCTCCAAACCATGAGCCAAATAAAAGTGGTTTGTTTATGAATTACGCAGTCTGCGGTATTCTGTTATCGTAGCACAGAACAGACCATGACACTACCCATTGCCACAGGATGGTTCAGACCAATTGCTCACTTGCTGGAGTGGAATTTATTTTTTAATCTAGGGCTATTCAGTATACAAATGAGTTTCAGAGTACCCTAAAGAGGTGGCTTCTAAAAAACAAAAACACAAACACAAAACAGCAGGTAAAGTCCTCCTTGTCCCACTCCTTGGCAGTTCTGTGACCTTGACCCAGGGACACACGGAGAGGGAGGGTATTCTGCAGCAGCGATGGTGGCTGTCCCGTGGCTACCCTGCATGCTATGGCATGCTCACTGCTGTGCCCTGTGGTGATCTGGTCTTGTTCCCAGGTTCCTGGGCTGCACATCCCTGTCCATCCTCTGCAGCTGCCCATCAGTCTGGGTAGGGAAGTGTACAGGGGAGAAATAATGCCATTCAGTGAGGCTATTTTCTGTGTACATTGGCTGGATGACATTTCTGTGATTTGCATCCAATAACCCTGTCTAGGATGTATGGCCAGGGCTCTGCCCTCTGGAATCTCCACCTACCTCCTTCATGCCCCTTCCTGTACCCCACCACTGCCATCTTTATTCCACAGCCACAGTGATCCTTACTTAAGCACAGCCTATTGCTCCCTACTGCAAATTCCTCAGTGGCTTCCCCTTGCCACGTGGGCAATGCTGACTCCTAACTCCTTCCTGCTAGTGACTGAAGAAGCGATGGTATCACATGCCCAGCACGTCAGTGAACAAGTGGGCTCTCGAGAGTCAGCAATCCGGTATATCCTATAAAACTAACCCAGGGTGCTGGGATCAGGGTTGTCCATCCTCTCATCAGCCCCATGAGAGCATCAACCCCCAAGTTCCCTTTCTTGGCAGGATGTTCTGGTTACTATTTTAAGGTAACACATTATCCCAAAACTTAGCTACTTAAAATAAATGATTTCATTTTGGTCACAGTTTTGTGGCTGAAAAATCTGGGGAGAGCTCAGCAGGCCGTTATCACTTAGAGCCCTCCCGTGGTTGCTGACTGAGACTGCAGTCATCTGAGGGCTCAACGGGGCTGGGCTGGGTGCTCAAGGCAGTTCGCTCACATGGCCCAGGCTGATAGGCCTCGTGGGCTCTCGGGGGGAGTTGGGAGCATCCCATAAGAACCAGGCAGACGCTGCACGGCCTTTCCTGGCCGTTTCACAGAAGTCAGAGCATTACTTCCATCACGTTCAATCAGCGAGGCCATAGTGTGACTTTTGGGGAAATGGCACTTTTGCTTTCATGGGCTCCTTCTTCTATAAAAATATTTAAAGGTATATTTTGTGCCTATGTTGGTATAAAGGTGAATATAATCCAGTCTAGATTCATTGTTGTATATTCTTTATTATCGTATTCATTTTTCCTTCTGATTTTAAAATATATTCAAGGGCATTAGAAGCATAGGTCCTGGGCATTGTACCCAGGGTATTAGCGTGCACTGGCCTTGATGACTGGTCTAAGCAGCCACAAGCCACCATATTCAAGGATGAAACACAGATTCAAGGTGGAACACAGGACCCACCACATCGCACTTGCAGGGCCAGCACCAAGCAGTGCTCAGCCATCCATCAACGCCCAGTCCAAATGGTTCCTCACCGCAGGGCCTCCCCAGGTTTTCCTGCCCCAGCTGGAACAAAATCACTGCTGCACTCTTGAAGCACTTCATGGTCCTTTGGTCTTATTGTCTGATTCTTAAGCTCTTTTCGTTAACACATCCCCTGGACAAATGTTCTTTACCTTTCAGGACAGTGGCTTCGCCGGTGGCCTCTGGAAGAGGCCTCCTTACTATGTGCCAGTGGTTCTCAAAGTGTGGTTCCCAAAAGTGGTTCTGGCCATCTGGGCACTGGCCAGAAAAACAAACTCTAGGACCCCACCCAGACCTCTGACATCAGAGACCTTGGGGAGATCCAAGATCTGTGTGTTCACAAGTCCCCCAGGGGACCCTGAGCCCCACTCAAGTTTGAGAACCACATCTTCTATTAATGCTTCATGAACCATGTATCCTGACTGATTTCACAAATATGTTCTGGGTGCAGAAACACACAGTTATTCTCAAATGCTCTAAGGAGCTATGAGGAAAGCTTGAGTTCAGCACTAGGATAATAGCACCAGACATGAGCTTAGGGAATCAGGAAATTGAGGTTCCAAAAGGAGAAGGAAAAAAAGAAAAGAGAAAATTTTATTTTAAAATGTTACATATCAAAAAATACATTCGTGGGAAAACTCACAGTCACTATCGGTGGGGCCCTTGGTCTGTGCCAGGCACTGCAGGGCTTCACAAGAACCCGTTCACTTAGCACTTATGACAGCTCTGATGAGGGAGGTCCTGTATTGTCCCCATTCTGTGGGTGAGAAAACCAAGGCCCAGAGCTGGGACCAGCCCAACAGCCAGGGGAGCGGTCAGGACCCGAATCCTGATGGTCAGGCTGGAAGCAGCGAAATCTCCACGGGGCGTGGTCTGTGGCTTAACCTTGGTTTTGTTATTCATGTTGCAGCGCTTGGGATCTAGAGAGGTCTGACTCTTAAGCTGTTCCAACTGCTGTAGATGCATGGCGCTATGGGCTTGAGGCAGATTTCCCAGAGGCTCACATACACCATGGCTGGTCTTTTCCCTTTAGGTCCTGAGACAATAGGAAAATCCTGGGTAAGAATCCAAGTAACACTTTGATTCCAAAAAACATATTTCTCTTTCTCCTTTTCCAGCCTCTTCACTGTCTCTCTCCTCTCCTCTCTCTCCTCTTCTCTTCCTTAGCTTCTTCTTGTTAAGTTCCATCTGTAAGAAAAAGGAACCCAGGGGCAAGTTAAGCTCAGGAGAGGACACAGCAACCAGCCCCTGAGCTAAGACCACCCTCCAACCCCACAGCAGAAAAGGTCAAGAGCAGAGGGCACAGAAGGATCTGCCTCTCCTCCTCTCCCCCGTGGCAGACAAAAGCAGGTGCACTGTGTGGACCTCAAGAGGGTACGAGGGAGGTGACACAAGCCACGCCAACCAGAAGACCACACCTGGGCATGCGAGGGGCCACTGAAGGACAGCCCGAGAGCTGCCGCTGAGCTTCATTTCCGGCGTTAAACAAGCACTAGGTCATCTCTTGGCAATGGAGAAACCTACCCGGCCACTGATGATGCGCTTTTAACGAGCTCATATCAGAAGTGAACGCAATCACCATCCTAGCTCACAGCTAGCACCGAGGCTCTAGGCAAAGGTCAGAACAGCTCTCCCAGGGCCACGTGACTGAGGGTTCCAGCCTCTGCTTGCTGGGTGCCCACCTACTACAAGGAGGCAGGCACGAGCTATGACCCTATTTGGAGGTCTTTGTACCTCCTTCTGTGCTCAACTCCCAGTCAGCTCCCTCCAAGGCACCCGCTACAATTGCAACCATTCACTCACCTGCTGGTTTACTGCTTTACCTGTCCGCCTTGCCAGATGCTGCAGCTGACAGTGCTGGGGCAGCTGGGTCACCTGCTGCCTCTGTATACAGTTCACACACACACCACGGCTCCTGCCTGCAGCGCCTGCCACTCAACCAGAGGATGCCCCAAACCGAGGAGTGTACCAGTTAGGGCTGAAGTCCTGGAATCAGAGGGTGATGCCTCCAGCAGCCACTCTTGACAGATGACACGGGTTGATGGGTGATACCTGGCCAAGGGGTGCAATTATCCTGTTGTAGGAAAATCCCAAGGAGAAATCACCTTGCATAGTCACCCGAGGTCCTGGTGTGATTGAGCCTTGGGAAATGCCACTTGTTGTCACAGCTTCTCTGTGTCCCTGCCCCCTCCCCTACTAGAACTCCCTGGGTTCCTCCCACATTACTTACTTCATTCAAATCCCTGTCTCAGAGTCTGCCATGGAAAACCCAAACCTAGACTGCCCATAAGCTCCAGAACAGGGCTGGGTCTGGCCTGGGGCTGCTGCATGCCAGGGCCCCGCACACTCCTGGTGCAGAGCCAGTGCTTGGTGAAGGTCTGCAGCAGGGGAACAGGCCATAAGATGGAGGAGTCTCAACCATATGCCTGTTGACTGACAGGGTCTCCTGGGAGAAACTCAGCTCTTCCGCATTCGCTCCACATTAGATCTGGAGTCCTCTCCCCAGTCCTGTGCCCACACTCAAGGTCTGATCCAAGGAAGACTGGCTGGGAGCATGTCATCCACTGTAACCTCAGTGCTCAAGAGGAAATAACGGCGCCCCAACAACAGACTCTCACAGCCCAGCCCTGGGACTGTCCTCCTGCAGAAAGAGGCTGAATATTTTTAAAAATACAAGAGGAAGAGGCTGAGGGATTTACAAACCTGTTTCGTCCACTGGTTTCAACGAAAGCGTGGAAATGAATGTCACTGAGCTGCCACCCTGGAACTGCTTTGTTTGTGCTGGGTTTTCACTGATGAAGGCCAGCAGAAGTGGCAGCGTGGCTGGGGCACGTTGGAGACTCTGGCATGTTGGCTGCAGCAGCCATCTGTGTGGACCCAGTACCTCCAGTCCATCACCCTGAGTGGAGGGTTGCAGCATGCTTGTCTGATTACTGACTCTTCTTCTAGCTCACTCCCCCAAACACACTAATAACCAGACATCCTGAGATCAGTCGGAGAAATGCTCATGAAAGAGTGGAGGAAGAAGAGAAGGAGGAATCAGAAGTGAGAGGGTTCAACAATGAAGAAGACCCATCCATCGCAGACACTGGCCACCACATGCATTAAATCAGCCCTTCCTGGACACAACAAAGGCCACTATCCTAAGTTCAGCTCCCTGGAGAGACAGGAAATGCCAAATGCTGAGACATTTTTTTCCTAAACTACAATTATAGTCAAGTCTTTTGTCTGCCAAAGGGGAAAGTATTCTGCAGTGGTTTATGCTCTTCATCCTCTCACACACTTAGAGGAACTTTGAGTACATACTTCCCATACTGCTGAGAGTACATCATTGGTTCTGGTCCTGAGGGCTCCTGTCTTTCATTTCAAGTAGGAGGTAAATTTTAGAGTGCCCTGGCCAAGGAGGGAGCCCATTCAGATGGTTGCAGGAAGGTGGGGGGCCTTCAAATTTTATTTTTGGTTTACATAATACTTAAGATGCATGCACCTAACAACAGAGGATCAAAACACAGGAAGTAAAAACTGATAGAACAGCAAGGAAAATATAAGCTATATAAAATTCTTTACTACATTAATGGTTGGAGACTTCAACACTCCTCTATCAGTAATTGGTAGATCTAGTGGGCATAAAATCAGTCAGGATATAGTAAGGAACAGCAACATTTATCACTGGATCGAACTGACATCTATAGAGTACTTCAACCAACAACAGCAGAATACATATTTTTCTCAAGATCACGTGGAACATTCAACACATATGCCATATTCGAGGCCATAATGCATATCTTAACAAATTTAAAAGAATAGAAATTATACAAAATATGTTCTCAGAGCACAGTGGAATTAAACTAGAAGTCAAAAACAAAAATCTACCAGAAGCTGAAAAAAAATCCCCAAATATATGGAGATTAAGCAATGTACTTCTATTTTACAAAAGAATTTAAAAAGTGTCAAGAAAAATTAAAAAGTATTTTTAACTTAATAAAAATGAAAATACAACTTACCAAATGTGTGGAATGCAGTGAAAACAGCACTTAGAGGAAAATATGTAACATTAAATTCATTTGCTAAAAAAAAAGGAAGGGCCGGGCGCAGTGGCTCAAGCTTGTAATCGCAGCACTTTAGGAGGCTGAGACGGGTAGATCACCTGAGGTCAGGAGTTGGAGACCAGTCTGGCCAACATGGTGAAACCCTGTCTTTACTAAAAATATAAAAATCAGCTGGGCATAGTGGTGCACGCCCGTAGTCCCAGCTACTTGGGAGGCTGAGGCAGGAGAATCGCTTGAACCTAGGAGGTAGAGGTTGCAGTGAGCCGAAATGGTACCATTGCACTCTAGCCTGGGCGACAGAGTAAGACTCTGTCTCCAAAAAAAAAAAAGAAAAGAAGGAATATCTTAAATCAATCATCCAATCTTCCAACTTAGGAAATTAGAAAAAAAGAAGGGCAAATTAAATCAAAAGTAGATATAAGAAAATAAATTTTAAAATTAGAGAATAATTCAATAAAATGGAAAGTAATAAATCATTAGAAAAAATAAATGAAACCAAAAGCTGACTCTCTGAAAAGATCAATAAAATCAGTAAACCTCTATTCTGGCTAAGTGAAAAAGAAAGAGCTACAAATTGCTCATACGATAAATAAAAGAAAGGTAATCACTGCTGATCCCATGAACATTAAAAAGATAATAAAGAAATATTATAAACAATTATATGCATACATTTGATAAGTTGGATGAAATGGATAATTTTTCTGAAAGACACAAATTACCAAAACTCACAAAAAGAGAAATAGATATTCTAAGTAGGTCTGTATCTACTGAGGAAATTAAATCAATAACTAATAGCCCTCAAAAAAAAATAATAAAGCACTAAGCCCAGGTTATTTCACTGGTTGCTTCCACCAAACCATTTAAGGACAAAATAATACAAATTCTCTAAAGTCTCTTCCAAAATATAAAAACAAAGGGAATTCTTCCTAATTCATTCTATGAGGCCAACATTACTGTACTACCAAAACTAGATAAGGACATTATAAGAAAGGAAAAATACAAACCAGTATCTCTCATGAACACAGATGGAAAAATTATCATCAAAATATTAGCAAATTAACCCAAAAGTGTATAAAAAGAATTATGCCAGGGACAATGGCTCATGTTTGTAATTCCAACAACTCAGGAGGTTAAACTAGGAGGATTGCGTAAGGCCAGGAATTAGAGACCAGCTGGGCAACATATAAAGACCCCTGTCTCTAACAATAAAAATAAAAATAAATTAAATAGCCAGCCATGGTGCTGTATGCCTTTAGTCCCACTACTAGGGAGGCTAAGGCAGGAAGATCCTTTGAGCCTAGGAGTTCATGACTCCTAGCTATGACTAGAGCTATGACTATGCCACTGTACTCCAGCCTGGGTAACAGATTTAATCCCAGGTATGCAAGCCTGGTTCTACATTTAAAAATCAATTAATGTGGCCAGGCACAGTGGCTCATGCCTGTAATCCCAACACTTTGGGAGGCCAAGGCAGGTGGATCACTTGAGGTCAGGAGTTCAAGACCAGCCTGGCCAACATGGTAAAACCCCATCTCTACTAAAAAGATACAAAAATTAGCTGAGCATGGTGGCAGGTACTTGTAATCCCAGCTACTCAGGAAGGCTGAAGCAGGAAAATTGCTTGAACCCAGAAGGCGGAGGTTGCAGTGAGCCAGGATCATACCACTGTACTCTAGTCTGGGTAACAGAGCGAGACTCTGTCTCAAAAAAAAAAAAATCAATCAATGTAATCTATCACATAGAAAAGAAGAAATCATATTGTCATATCTTCAAATGCAGAAAAAATGACAAAATATGACACCCATTCCAGATAAAGAAAAAAATCCTCTCAGAAAACTAGGAATAGAGGAAGACTTTCTCAACCTGATAAAGAACATCTACAAAAAACCCACAACTCCACAAAACAACCAGAAAACAACAAAATGGCAGGACTAAGTTCTTACTTATCAATAATAACATGGAATGCAAATGGACAAAACTGTCTAATAAAAAGATATAGAGTGGCTCAATGGATTAAAAAAACAAGACCTACAATAAACACATTTAATCTATAAAGACACACATAGACTGAAAATAAAGAAATGGACAAAGATATTCCATGCCAGGGGAAACCAAAAAAGAGCAGGAGTGGCTATGCTTATATCAGACAAAATAGATTTCAAGACACAAACTATCAGAAAAGACAAAGAAGCTCACTATATAATAATAAAGGGGTCAGATCAGCAAGAAGATATAAAAATTATAAATACATATACACTTAACATTAGAATACATAAAGAAAATATTATTAGAGCTAAAGAAAGAGATAGGCCCCAACACAATAACAGTTCCCTTACTTTCAACATTGGATAGATCTTCCAGACAGAAAATCAGCAAAGAAACATCAGACTTAACCTGCACTACAGAAGAAATTGACATAGGAAGTAGAGGTCATTTTGTTAAGTGAAAATTGCTCCCATGTTTTCAGGTATCTTTATAGCAATGCCCCACATCTTTGGTACCAATTTTCTGTATCAGTCTGTTATCACACTGCTTTAAAGAACTCCCTGAAACTGGGTAATTTATTTTACAAAGAGGTTTAATTAACTTACAGTTCCATAGGCTATGTAGAAGGCATGACTGGAGAGGCCTCAGAAAACTTACAATCATGATGGAAGAGTGAATGGGAAGCAAGCATGTCTTCACAGGGTTGCAGGAGAAAGAGAGAGAGTGAAGGGGAAGTGCTACACACTTCAAACAATCAGGTATCATGAGAAGTCACTCACTATCATAAGAAGAGCAAGGGGAAAATCTTCCCCCATGATCCAATCGCCTCCCACCAGGTCCCTTACTCAACACTGGAGATTACAATTCAACATGAGATTTGGATGGGGACACAGAGTCAAACCATGTCACCCATAAATATATACACCTACTATGTACCCACAAAAACTAAAAATAAAATTTTTAAAAGCCTACAGCTAACTTCATACTTAGTGATGAGAAACTAGATGCTGTCCCGTTAATTTTGGGTAAAAGGTAAGAATGTCCCCTGTCACCACTCCTATTCAATATCATACTGGAAGTCCTAGTCAATGCAATGAGAAAAGAAAAGGCATATAAATTGGGAGGGAAGAAATAAAACTGTCTTTGGTTGCAGATGAAATGATTGTCTACGTAGAACATTTCAAAGCATCAGGGAAAACTCCTGGAGCTAATACACCATCACAGCAAGGTGGCAGGATACAGGAGTAATAAGCAAAGTTAATTGCTGCCTTATATGGCACCAATGAGTAAATGGGATTTCAAATTAAAAATAGAACACCATTTACATTAGCACAAATAAATGAAATGTTTATACCTAAATGAAATGTTTAGGTATAAATCTAAGAAAATGTGTACAGAATCTATATGAGGAAAACTATAAAACTTTGATGAAAGAAATCAAATATCTAAATAAATGGAGAGATATCCAAGTTCATGAATATGAAGACTAAATATTGTTAAGATGTCAATTCTTCCTAACTTAATCTATAGATTCAAAACTATCCCAATCGAAATCCCAGCAAGTTGCTTTGTGGATATCAACAAAGTAATTCTAAAGTTTGTGTGGAAAGGTAAAAGACTCATAAAAGCCAACATAGTTGCGTTGGCTGAAACAGAACAAGGCTAGAGGACTGACATTACCTAATTTCCAGTCTTGCTATAAAACTACAGTAATAAAGACAAAATGGTATACATGAAAGAAGAGACACATAGGTTAATGGAACAGAACAGAAAGCATAGGAGTGGACCTACATAAATACATTCAACCGATCTTAACAAAGACATGAACACAATTTACTGGAGACAGGATAGGTTTTTCAACAAATGATATGGGAATAATTAACACCCACAGTCAAAAAAATAACATTACACCTTACCCAAAAAATAACTCAAGATGAATCATAGACTTAAATGTAAAACACAAAACTATAAAACTTCTAGATGATAATTTAGAAGGAAATCTAAATGATCTTGGATTTGGTGATGACTTTTTAGATACAACCCCAAAAGCACAATCCATGACAAAAATAACTGATGTTAGACTTTATTAAAATTAAAAACATCTGCTCAGTGATACACATTGTTAAGATAATGAAAAGACAAGCCACAGACTGGGAAAAAATATTTGCAAAGCACAGATCTGTTAAAGGTCTTGTATTCAATACATAGAAAGAACTCTTAAAATTCAGCAAGAAAACAAAAAACCCAGTTTTTAAGTGGGCAAAAGATCCGAACAGACACTTACGAAAGAAGATATACAGATGGCAACAATTATATGAAATGATGCTCAACATCATATGTCATTAAGGAACTTCAAATTAAAACAATGAGATTACACGCCGAACACAATGATAAAAACCCAAAACACCCACAACACCAAATGCTGATGGAATTGTGGAACAACAGGAACTCTCATTCATTGCAGGGAATGCAAAATGGTACAGCTAGCTTGGAGAATGGTGTGGCCACTTGTTACAAAGCTAAACAGAGTCTTACCATGTGGTCCGGCAATCACACACCTTGCTGTTTACTCAATTGAGTTGATAATTTATGCCCTCACAAGAACCTGCATAGGAATGTTGATAGCAGCTTTTTCCTAGTAGCCAAAAACTGAAATCAATCAAGATGCTCCTTCAATTGGTGAATATATAAATAAATCCAGGCAATGGAATATCTTTCAGTGATAAAAACAAGTGAGTTATCTAGCCATGAAAAGATGTGGAGCAACCTCACATGCAATGCATGTTGGTAAATAAAAGACACTAAAGTGACATAAGTGTCATACTTATTGTATGATTCCAACTATGGGACATTTTGGAAAAGGCAAAACAATGAAGACAGTAAAAAGATCTGTGGTTGCCAGGAATTTGGAGGGAGGAAGAGACGGATGAATAGGCAGAATGCAGAGGACTTTTAGGGCAATGAAACTGTTGTATATGATGCTATAATGGTGGATACATAACATTATACATTTGTCCAAAACCACAGAATGTAAAACACAGCCAGGCATGGTGGCTCATGCTTGTAATCCCAATGCTTTGGGAGGCCAAGGTGGGAGGATTACTTGACCCAGGAGTTCGAGACCAGCCTGGGCAACATAGGGAGACCTCATCTCTACAAAAAAAAATTTTTTTAAATAATGCACAACACAAAGAATGAACCCTAATGTGAAATGCAGACTTTACTTAATAAGGCACCAATATTGGTTCATTGGTTATAACAAATGTACCACACCACTGCAAGATGTTAATAATAAGGGAAACTGTGGAGGAGGAGGGGTGTATTGGGAACTCTCTGTACTTTCTGCTCAATTTTTTAAAATAAAGAAAAAGTCTGGTTGCTAAAGCTGGCAAGGTCCACAAAGCAGTTCTTCTCACCACTCTGGTTTTTACCCTTTATTTGTGGCCCCTGAAAATTCCCCTTAAATGATGAGAGATAAGCTGTGACTTTAAGAGGACACATACGACATCCAAGTTCAAGAAGCACTGTATTGCAGCCTCCCACTGCTCCCTGATTCCTCCAGAAAAGCACAAGGATTTAATCCAGATAGATATAAATTTCACCTGGGATCATTTATTATTCCACATTCTTCTTTAAGAAATATGCTAGGCTGGGCGCAGTGGCTCACGCCAGTAATCCCAACACTTTGGGAGGCCGAGGCGGGTGGATCAAGAGATCAGGATATCAAAACCATCCTGGCTAACACGGTGAAACCCAATCTCCACTGAAAAATACAAAAAAATTAGCCAGGCATGGTGGCGGGCGCCTGTAGTCCCAGCTACTCAGGAGGAGAGAATAGGGGGCTCTGGGAGGTGGAGCTTGCTGTGAGCAGAGATTGCGCCACTGCACTTTAGCCTGGGTGACAGAGCAAGACTCCGTCTCAAAAAAAAAAAAAGAAAAGAAAAGAAAAGAAAAGAAAAGAAATATGCTAAAGAGCCGCAGATTGGGTCTTCATGAAAACAAAGGAAAGGCCATGAAGTTTCCAGAGTATAATTAGCATCATCATCATTCTGGCTGGAACACCTACACTCATCATTGGCTCTGGTATTTCAGGGAGACACTCCATCACAGTCACTACTCTCAACCCAGCTGGGAACACTGGGTAGGATGGAATCCTGAGCTGCACTTTTGAACTTGACATCAAACTTTCTGATATTGTGATACAATGGCTGATGGAAGGGGTTATAGGCTTTGTCCACGAGTTCAAAGAAGGCAAAGATGAGCTGTCAGAGCAGGATGAAATGTTCAGAGGCCTGATAGCAATGCTTGCTGATCAAGTGATAGTTGGCAATGCCTCTCTGCGGCTGAAAAACATACAACTCACAGATGCTGGCACCTACAAATGTTATATCATCACTTCTAAAGGCAAGGGAATGCTAACCTTGCATATAAAACTGGAGCCTTCAGCATGCCAGAGGTGAAAGTAGACTATAATGCCAGCTCAGAGACCTTGCAATGTGAGGCTCCCTGATGGTACCCCCGGACCACAGTGGTCTGAAGATCCCTAGTTGACTAGGGAGCCTAATTCTCAGAAGTCTCCAATACCATCTTTGAGTTGAACTCTGAGAATGTGACCATGAAGGTTGTGTCTGTGCTCTACGATGTTATGATCAACAACACGTACTCCTGTATGATTGAAAATGACATTACCAAAGCAACGGGATATATCAAAGCGACAGAATCTGAGATCAAAAGGTAGAGCCACCTACAGCTGCTGAACCCAAAGCCTTCTCTGTGTGTCTCTTCTTTTTTTGCCATCAGTTGGGCACTTCTGCCTCTCGCCCCTTACCTCATGCTAAAATGATGTGACTCGGCCACAAAAAAGCCTGCAAAGTCATTGTTGCAACAGGGATCTACAGAACTATTTTGCCACCATATACATCCTAGTTTTATATTTCTGGGAGGAAATGAATTCATATTTAGAAGTCTGGAGTGAGCAAACAAGAACAAGAAACAAAAAGAAGCCAAAAGCAGAAGGCTCCAATATGAACAAGATAAATCTATCTTCAAAGACATATTCAAAGTTGGGAAAATAATTCATCTGAACTGGACAAGTGTGTTAAGAGTAATAAGTAAAATCCAAGTAGAGACAAGTGCATCCCCAGATATCAGTGACCTCCTCCTACCTATCAACTGGGGAATGAGAGGATAGGATACTGCGTATCCTTTGTCTCTGAAATTTTAGTTATCTGTGCTGTAATGTTTCTCTGAGGAAGCTCCTGGAAAGTCTCTATCCCAACATATCCACATCTTATATTCCACAAATTAAGCTGTAGTGTATATTCTAAGACGTTGCTAATTGACTGCCACTTCGCAACTCAGGGACGGCTGCATTTTAGTAATGGGTCAAATGATTCACTTTTTATGATGCTTCCAAAGGTGTCTCAGCTTCTCTTCCCAACTGAAAAATGCCAAAGATCATAACTTTAGCATAAACAAACCAGTCTGTGGCACCGATTTTAGAAGTAAACTGAGCACCTTCTTTTCAAACAAATGCAGGTTTATTTCTCAGATGATGTTCATCCGTGACTGGTCCAGGGAAGGACCTTTCACCGTGACTATGAGGCATTATGTCATCACAAGCTCTGAGGCTTCTCCTCTCCACCCTGTGTGGACAGCTATGACCTCAGTTTTCAACAGCATCTGGAGCAGCGGGACTCAACTGGGGTGATTTCGCCCCCCATCCCCGGGGGAATGTCTGAAGACAGTCTTGGTTGCCACAGTGAGGGAGTGAAGGAGGCCACAGTGCCATTAGCATCTAGTGGATAGAGGCCAGGGGTGCTGTTTAACCTCCTGCTGTGTACAGGACATCTCCCCATTACCACACCCAGTCCCAAGTGTCAACTGTGTCAGGGCTAAGAAATCCTGATTTAGAGTAGAAAAGGGCCTAGAAAGAGGGAAACAAACAAATCTCTCTGCTTCCTCACATTAGTCATTGGCAAATAAGCATTCTGTCTCTTTGGCTGCTGCCTCAGCACAGACAGCCAAAACTCTATCGGACACCAGGATAACATCTTTCAGAGAACAGAGTTGACAAGGCCTGTGGGAAATGCCTGATGGCATTATCTTCAGCTTGTTGAGCCTCTAAGTTCCTTTCCCTTCATTCTACCCTATAAGCCAAGTTCTGTAAGAGAACTGCCTGAGTTCTACCTCAGGTTTTCTCACTCTGAATTTAGATCTCCAGACCCTGCGTGGCCACAATTCAAATTAAGGCAACAAACATATACCTTCCATGAAGCATGCAGAGACTTTTGAAAGCAGGGACAAGGACTGTTTGAATGGAGGACTTGAGGAATGAAGCTTTGATGGAAAAGAATGCTTTGTTTCCAGCGCCCTTCCTACACTTTTCGTGTCTTAACCACTGTCTTCCTGGCCCTTGGAGCCACTGCGTCTGTATTACATTTTGTTATAGAAAACTGATTTTAGAGTTCTGATCATTCAAGAGAATGATTAAATATATATTTCCTTAAAAAAAAAAGACACATATATTTTATTTAGCATTTCTAGAGAAAGTTTTCAGTTTAACCAGTTCACAAATACTATTAAAAATGGAAATCAAATACTCTCCTTCAGATAAAATTTTCAAGGTGCTTCTGGTTGCAAGCATCAAAACCAACTGTGACTGATTTAGGCAAAAGGGGAATTTATTGGCTTGTAGCATGGCCTGTTAGTCAAATTGCATTGCTATAAAGGAATATCTGAGACTGGGTACTTTATAAAGAAACAAAGTTTCTTGTTTTGTTTTGATGTTGTTTTTTGTTTTTGGTTTGTTTGTTTTGTTTTTTGAGACAGAGTCTCGCTCCATCACCCAGGCTGGAGTGCAGTGGCGTGATTTCAGCTCACTGTAACCTCCACCTTCCAGGTTCAAGCAATTCTTCTGCCTCAGCCTCCCAAGTAACTGGGATTACAGGCACCCACCACTAAACCCAGTTAAATATATATATATATATTTTGTATATTTAGTAGAGACTGGGTTTTGCCATGTTGGCCAGCCTGGTCTCAAACTCCTGACCTCAGGTGATCCACCTGCTTCACCCTCCCAAAGTGCTGGGATTACAGGCATCAGCCCCCGTGCCTGGCCAAGAAATGAGTTTTATTTGGCTCGTGATTCTTCAGGCTGTACAAGCATGGCACAGGCATCTGCTCAGCTTCTGGTGGGGCCTCAGGAAGCTTTTAGTCACAGCAGAAGGTGAAGCAGGAGCCAGTGTATCACAAGGTGAGATGGGGAGCAAGAGAGAGAGGGAGGGGTAGCCAGCTTCTTTTAAACAACCAGATCCCACGTGAACTCATAGAGTGAGAACTCACTCATCACTTGGAGGAGAGCACCAACCTGTTCATGAGGCATCCCCATCATAACCCAAACACCACCCACTAGGCTCCACCTCCAACACCAGAGATCCCATTTCAACAGGAGATTTGGAGGGGACAAAACATCTATGTCAAATTGGGCCGCTTATGTGACAACTGAGAACAGATCATAGTGCCGCTGGACCTGCAGAAACAATTGTGGGCAGCCCCTCTCCTTTGGCTCCATGTCTATGGGCCGCAGGCTCTGCCTCACTGAAGCATGTTCTCTGCCACCCTCCAGAGCAGTGCCCCACATGGGATCCGTGCCCAGGAAGGATGCTGCTGGGGCCACCCACCCACCCCTATGGGCCGTCTGGAGGGAGGGAGCATTTAGAGGAAGAGACAGCCACTGCAGGCACAGAGTGTATTGTGTCTACGCTTTCACCTCTTTTCTACCTCCTGTGTGTTGTGATGAAACTGTCCTGGGGAGAGAAGGAAAGGAGATGGAGTTGGCCAAGGCTCTGTGGTCACAGTATATTGAAGGAGTGTAGGAGGCTGTAGAGTCAAAGGCAGAGAGGCTGGTCTGCCTACAAAACGAGAGGCCCTGGCACTGGAGCTCAGGAGCTAAAGGGGCTGACCACTTCTTGACAGAGCAGGAGTTTCACCATCTTGGACAAGCAGTGTCATTTTAAAGTTCACCTTAATCAAAAACCACCTAATCCAAAGGGCGTAAGCCTAATGGCTAAGGTCAACATGACCATAAACCACAAATAACATCTCTCATCAGAAACATTCCAAACTCCTCCCTGACCAGAGACATGCTAGCCCCAAGATAAGCCCCCTCTGGGCAGGAAGATGTCAGCCCCAAGGTAACAGACATTCCGACCCCACCATAAACTTCTCCCCACACAGGAACATTCCAAGCTTGTGATAAGCCCCCTCACCCTAAAACCAATATATACTCTTAGTCTGTAAGAGAAAGCACTTCTGACCGAAATCAGCCAGAAGCCCCTCTCGGATTTTTTCTTAAATAAACCTGTCTTTAACTGTTAAGCTGTGTTTCGTGTTTCTCTCCTCTTTAACTCTTACACTTCTCTTCTAGCTTTGCTCCCCAGAGAGGCGGGCTGGGATGCCCAGGGTGGTGCGGGCGTAGGACGCCTCTATCAGTAGTTCTACTGAGACACCATGAAAGCAGGGCGTGTCCCCAAAGAGAAATGCAGGTGGCCCCAAAAGAAGGAGGAAGGATTGCTGGGCAGGCAGAGATGGCAGATGGGGTATCAGAAGGATAGGGCCACTGCCAGGGCCAGGAATTAGGCAAGAGAAGGAATCTTTCTCCTGGTATAAAACTAGACAATGCTGTGTCCACATCACATGATGAGACCTGTTCAAAAGAACTAGTGGGGAAATAGCCTGGAGCTCTCCTAGAGGGACAATGAACCTGAATCAGAGTTAGGAAAGGGCCAGAGCACAGCTTTCCCCAACCCCCAGGCATAGGACAGAGCCCAGCCTCCTCCTTCCCCAGTGATGAGGCCAGAGCCCAGCCTTGTCCTTCCCCAGCCACAGGGCCAGAGGCCAGCCTCGTCATTCCCCAGCCACAGGATCAGAGCCCAGCCTCATCCTTCCCCGGCCATGGGGCCAGAGCCCAGCCTCCTCCCTCTTCAGTACTGGGGCCAGAGTCCAGCCTCCTCCTTCCCCAGTGATGAGCCTAGAGCCCAGCCTCCTCCTTCCCCAGTGATGAGCCTAGAGCCCAGCCTCCTCCTTCTCCAACCATAGGGCTGGGGAATTGCCCCAGGCCATCCACCTCAGGGTCAGCAAAGTCTGAGCAAATATCTCCTTTACATCAAGCGTGTACTGGAGGTTGGCAAGACCCAGAGAGGAGTATCTCTGTCACCTGGGGGACTGGGGAGGGTGGAGGGAATGGGAAAGCGGGGGCTGTTGAGAGAGGCGGGCTGTTGACAGATGAGGGGGTCCCTCCACGCATGGCTTTCCTGAGGCCCTTTGACTCCTAGGTGAAGAATTTCATGCCCTCATGGGACATGGGCCAAGGGAGCATTTGGGGAGCAAATGCCCTTCCCTGGCCATTGTGTGGGGGTGGGGCTCAGGTACAAATGGGGTTAGAAGGGCATGGGCCTGTGGACTGTCCAGGGCCTTGTGGGTCCGGAAGAGACCCACCAGCATGAAGACCCTCCAGGCTCAAGACTAAAAGCCATTCCCTGCAGGGCTCAGCTGGAAACTAAGGAGCCCCATCACTGCCCTCCACGGCCCCCCATTGTAACAGCTGCTGCTCACTCTGTAACCAGGAGAGCACAGGCAAGGGGGGACTCAGCAAGAGGAGCTGGGGGCTGGGGAGGACGCATCTCTGACATTCCGAGCTCCCGCTACCACACAGCTGGCGGCTGTGCTGCCCCTTTAGGCTCCACCACTCCCTCGAACCCTTGCCTGCTGCCCTCCTTCCCCTCCACAGCCAGGCCGCCCTCTGCATCTGCAGCCCCATAGCAGGTGGCCTCATCCTGGTGGGTGAGACCAGGGCTCAGAGAGGCTCGGTGCTTCCTGCAGTCACAAGGTGAGTGGGGCCTGGCTGTCTCCATCCTGAAGCTGTGTTCTCTCTGTGACACTCAGCTGCTCCCACTCCCCATCTGAGAATTAGTCATCAGTAGGGCCACCTTCAGCTTCTCCTGAGTCCCAACAGCAGGGAGCCCAGAAGTAATGTGGTGGTGTTGTTTAAGCCACTGTTGTCTGGAATGGCTTTTGATGTAGCAATACATCACTGAAAGAGTTCACGTTTTAAGTAGCCACAAAGAATATTCCCAGCACACTGTCCATATGAAGAGCTTTAAGTGAAATTATTAGAGTGCTCTTTTTAAATAAAAGGCAATTTGATGCCCAGCATCATCCACTTTAGAAAATGCATTAACAAACATTTCCTTTTCAGTGAGAAATTTAACACTGTTCCTTTCACGCCTTGAATTTGTATTTATTCCAGTTCTTCCAAAGAATTTGACCCTAATATATATGTTTTGTGCTTGAAGATCTTTCATTGAACAATGTCATATGTTTCTATAACAAAAAATATATCATTTTAATTCTAATTTAAAAAAATTTCTGGCTGGGCATTGTGGCTCACGCCTGTAATCCCAGCACTTTGGGATGCCAAGGTGGGCAGATCACGAGGTCAAGAGTTCGAGACCAGTCTGGCCAACATGGTAAAATCCCATCTCTACTAAAATACAAAAATTAGCCAGGCGTGGCAGTGGGCGCCTGTAATCCCAGCTACTCGAGAGGCTGAGGCAGGAGAATTGCTTGAACCTGATCTCTTGAGCCAAGATCGTGCCACTGCACTCCAGCCTGGGCGACAGAGTGAGACTTAGTCTAAAAAAAAAAAAAAAATTCCTGCAACCACATGTTTCTATGTATTTAAAATGTCATCTGGGTTGAATTATAATTATTATTAATGCACAGTTGAGCAGTAGTAAATATACTTAAAATTTAAAGAATGATTAAACATAAAAACTCATATTTTATTGGAGGAATGTATCTTTTTTGAAATAGAACGTTTTTTATTGGTTCATCATGCATAGGTGGATGCTGTTTATTGCTAGCCTGACAGTTTCATCACCCATTTCATCTCTTTTCTTAGTTTTACAAATGGAGCATCAAGATACCTGCTCACATGAAGTCCATGGGACTGGAAGCAGTTTCTCTATAGCAACATCCCTCAAATATTTGGTGGGGATTTTTTGCTTTTTTGTTTGTTTCTTTGTTTTTAGACAGGGTCTTGTTCTGTCACTCAGGCTGGAATGCAGTGGCACCATCACAACTCACTCCAGCTTCTGCCTCCCAGTTTCAAGAGATTCTGGTGCCTCAGCCTCCCTAGTAGCTGGGACTACAGGTGGACACCACCATACCCAGCTAATTTTTGTATTTTTTTGTAGAGATGGGGTTTTGCCATGTTTCCCAGGCTGGTCTCAAACTCCTGAGCTCAAGCAATCCACCCTCCTCAGCCTCCTAAAGTGCTGGGATTACAGGTGTGAGCCACTGCACCTGGCCCACTCAAATATATGAAGCCCTTCCCAGTTACATGCTGCAGACTCCATTTTTGCTCGATTATCTATCAGTTGACAACCTAATCAGGTGCTCTTTAGATTTGTTAAAACAAATAATAAGAAAACACCTGACATGCAAAGTTATTTCTTATCCAGTCTTTAGAGCCTTATTTTTGAGGAATTATAACCAAAAAGGCTTTACTGAGACCTACCTATCAAGTGACAATAAATTGTACCTATTTTTCTCTCACTTAGCGGCACCTGGCTTATTGCCATATATTAAGATCTGCTAGTGATACCAAACACCGCATGTTCTCACTCATAGGTGGGAACTGAACAATGAGATCACTTGGACTCGGGAAGGGGAACATCACACACCGGGGCCTATCATGGGGAGCGGGGAGAGGGGAGGGATTGCATTGGGAGTTATACCTGATGTAAATGACGAGTTGATGGGTGCTGACGAGTTGATGGGTGCAGCACACCAACATGGCACAAGTATACATAAGTAACAAACCTGCACATTATGCACATGTACCCTAGAACTTAAAGTATAATAATAAAAAAAAAAGAAACAAAGCTATGAAACTAAAAGTGAGGTAAAATTGGAAAAATGCACATTTCAGAAATGCTTCTGGCAGCTCTGAACAAAAACAAACATAAGTCAATCTATTTCCATTTTGTATGTCACCTTAAAGTGCCTTAAAATGCATGACAGATGGACAGAAAGATGGATACAGCTATATACACATATACATAGGAATTGACTTTATAGTTATGCTTCTGACAGATTTAGCACAGCCTCTCCTGATGCAAGTGGGAGGAACTAATCCTGCTCAAATGAAGCCGGTTTTCTCAAATTCACGGACTTGATTCCTAGATTATGCTTTAGGAAGATGTTGATCCCGCCCATGTATACAGTATATGTTTGGGATTGCAGTGTAATCCAGGCTTACAGCATGAGTGTTAATGATTGCTAAGTGCTTTATTTACAGTACATTCCACAGGACACTTCCTGAGAGAAAGTATGTAGAAATGGCTCCTGACTCACAACAGGATGCTTGTACCCAAGTTTTTTGTGTTTTTCATTTGTTTTTGAAACAGAGTCTCACCGTCGCCCAGGCTGGAATGTTGTGGCACAATCTCGGCTCACTGCAACCTCCGCCTCCCGGGTTCAAGCAATTCTCCTGCCTCAGCCTCCCGAATAACTGGGATTACAGGCGCCCATCACTATGCCCAGCTAATTCCAAGTTTTAAAACTCTTTTTTACATCTTATGTTTTATGAATTTCCTCCAATATGCTTTATGCAAAAGTCAGTAAAAATATTTCTCCTATAAGTCTAAACAAATGTTTAAAAAATATGTAAGATAGGAAGTTATTTCCTACTTGCATATTCTTTTCACATGCAGAAGTAACGGTGAGAATTTTTCATCTCCTTCGCAGTGGACGCCCCTCGGGCTGGGCCCTCAGCAAGCTCATTCCCGTGGCTGGGAAGGCTGGGGAGGCAGAGCTGGCTTCCTAGCAGCCTGGGGTTTCCTAGGGTGCTTTCTGTGCATGTTAAATATGCTAAGAAAGTTTGGTTGTAGGATCGGTGCCTGACCAGATGCCTTTGCCTTTTACTGGCTGGTGCTGCCACACACACACACACACACACACACACACACACACACACACACACACACACAAACACACACACACCCCTGCTGCTGTGAGACTTGGCAGCTACAGGCTCACTGGGCATCCTTCCCTGGAGAATTGCCCGAGGCTGGCAGAAAGAACCACCTGGCTCTAAAATGCCTGGAGGCCCCAGCTTCCTCCACTCACCCTCGGCTGACCCGATGGGTCCTCCGCTGTGCCCCTTCCTCAAGGCAGGACTTGCTGTGGGACAATTCATCCCTCACATCCTTGCTTGGTTCCTTCCACTCTCCCATCCAGTTTTGCTCACTGCCTTCTCAGAACTCAGTAACACACAAGCACTAAATCCCTGCCTTAGGCTCTGCTTCCAGGAAACCACCTAAGCCAAGTGGTCATTTGGCTTAGTCAACCTCCAAGACTGGCATTTATATGGCTGTAACTCGTAGAACTGTACATTTAAAAAGGTGAATTTTATTGCTTTTCAATTATACCTCAATAAACCTGCCCTTAAAAACAAGATGAACTTCATAGAAAAATAGTTACTGCTATTTTGGAGAAAAGGTCCAAACATGTTAACCAATGAAAAACCTCAGAAAAGCAAAAAGGGAGGCAGGGCAATGCTATCTTGCATTTAAAATATTCTCCTGGCCCACCGGCATGCAGCCGCCACAGGTGGAGGACAAGGCAAGGGGTGGGTGCCCCAGGTGCTGACTGAGGGGCCAGTATGTGATAAAATCTCCTTCTTGAGAGAAAAGAAGGAACCACAAGACAGGAAAGGGAAGCGCAGCTGCAGGAAAGGGGTGGGCCGAGGGGCTATGGTCTCTGCTGTGCCTTTCAAACACGTGTGGCGGGGAGCTCTGGGGGCTGTGCTCTCATCTGCCTGGCCGTCCTGTGCTCACAGGACCAGCGTGTGATTATGTGGGATCTGGCGTGGGTTTTCTCTTGTTTGTTTTATTTTTCACTTACCAGCTGCGTGTTAATAGAAAGTCCCCTGACTGAAGGATTTGCCCGGGATTTCTGTAATAAAATAGAAGGATTTGCCACACACGCTGGAAGGACCCTCTGCAAAAGTGGTATTTTTCAAGCGATTATGAGCCCCAGAACATATTGTCATCCTAGGCTGCAGGCCTGGCCTCCGCGCTGAGTGGCGGTGACAGATGTCCCCTGTTAATGTCCAGTGATTAAATGTCACTGCAGAGGCCCCTCCTCGCCCACACAATCTGTTCCTTTCTTTCTGCAGCCACTGTGTCACTGCTTGTCACAAAATCCACATTTCCTGCATATCGTTGGCCTTCTCCAGTGGTGAGCCCTTCTGCCAACCCTGCCCTGCCCTGCTGCCTCCTCGGCCCATCCCCGAGGACACTGGGGGACAGATAGTACCATCACTGCTGAGTGATAATAAAGGCTGGCAGGAACACGTCCTCAACTTGGGGCAGCTACAAGGAAGGAAAGAAATGAGGAAAAAAGCTCATGAAGATGCTAGAATCATAGTCTCCTCCTAGGAATTCAGCCCAAGAAAACAATTTGTCAGAAATAAAAAGCTCTGTTTAGATGGAGATTTACTGAAGCACTTGCTATCATAACAAAACCCTGAGAACAACTTGAAAATCCTTGTATTGGTGGATAAATGAACGATGATCAATTCTCTTGATTGGTTATGGCAGGACCCTTAATAATCATGGGGCACTGGTGAAACGTGGCAAATTGAGCAGCAGTTTTTGTTTTCATTGCTTCCCCAAGTCCTACCAAAATAAAAGTAAAAGGGGAAAGTATACAAATTCACAGAAACAAAGAAAACGGGAGGAGAGAAAAAGGTGAAGGAAACCGCAGACAAGGAAGGTCAACGAAGAAGGAAACAGCGTGAACAGAAAAGGCCCAAGTTCCTGAGAAGAAAACCACTAAAATGTGGGTCACTGTGTGCTCCAGAAACCCAGCAAGGCTCAGGAATTGGACTCCCCAAGTACCAGGGAAAGCAGGATGAGGCCTGGAGCTAAGAGGGGAAAGTCTGCAAGGGGAACAAGCAGATGCCTAGAAGAAACTCCCAGGGCTCCAGTGGCCCCAGAACCATCCTCCCCCGGTCATTGGGAAGTGGGAGTGTTTTCTCTGGAGAAATGATTTAGATACATTTCCAAGGTGGAGACATCCAGGAGTGGGGGCAGGACTAAGGCACCAGACAGAAAGGGGTGATTATGAGAGAAAAATGTGAGATCTCAGGCCCAGGTCACTAGCTTGGTGCCCAATGATCTGCAGGAAAACCAGCAGGTCAGCAAGCGCCCCCACCACACTCATGTGCACATCCTCACATGCACTCATACAGACTCTCATGCACACACACACTCTCACGCATACACACACTCTCACGTGCACACACAGACTCTCACGCACACACACTCTCATGTGCACACACTCACGTGCACACACAGACTTTCATGTACACACACTCTCGTGGATACACACGGACTCTCACACACACTGACTCTCCCGTGCACAAACACACACTCCCACGTGCACACACACTCTCATGTGCACACACTCACGTGCACACACAGACTCTCATGTACACACACTCTCGTGCATGCACACGGACTCTCACACACACTGACTCTCACGTGCACAAACACACACTCCCACGTGCACACACACTCTCATGTGCACACACAGACTCTCACGTGCACACACACAGTCACATGCACACACACACTCTCACATGCACATGCTCTCACATGCACAGACTCTCACATGCACACACACAGTCACATGCACACACACACAGAACTTCCACTTGCTTTTTGTTTACTCATTCTTAAATATGAAAATGTAGCTGAGGAAAGCCTGTAATGTTGGACACAAAGACTAAAACAAACAAAAAATAGGAGACCCAGTGGAAATAGAGACAAAGCATAGAAGAGAAGAAAGCTTTAAAAATAGCTACAATTAATATCCTAGAAGAGATGAGAGGGGCTGTCCCTATGAAACTGTAATAGAAATCAGAACTGAATTTTTTTAAAGTAACAGAAAGTAAGAATAACCAAACAACCTCTTGGAAATTAAAAGTGTAACAGCCAAAACAAAAATTCAGTGGCAAGAGTTTAAGATAAAGTTGAAGACATCTCTCAGAAAGTGGTGGGGAGAGGCAAGGAGATGAACAGTAAGAGAGGCTAGGTGGAGTCCATGTGTCTATAGTCCTATCTACTTGGGAGGTTAGGTGGGAGGATCACTTGAGCCCAAGAGGTAGAGGCTGCAGTGAGCCATTGCCGTCCAACCTGGGCAACAGTGTGAGACCCTGCCTCAAAAACAATTAGCTGCATTTCTGCGAACTAAAAATGAACAATCTGAAAAGGAAATTAAGAAACAAATCCATTTAAAATAATATCTAACATCAAAAAGAATAAAATACTTGGAATTAACTTTAGGAAGCTAAGAATTTTACACTAAAAACTACAAAATATTGCTGAAAGAAAGAAGACATTAATAAATAGAAATACATTCAGTGTTTATGACTTGAAAGACTTAATATTATCAGGATTTCCACACTAACAAAAGTGATTGACAAATTAAATGCAATCCCTATCAAAATTCCAATGACATTTATGGCAGAAATTTTAAAAATTCATCCTAAATTTATAATGGAATCTCAGGGGACCTAGAATAGCCAAGACAATCTTGAAAAAGAATAAAGTTGGAGGCCACGTCCCAATTTCAAACTTATTACAAAGCTACAGTAATCAAAACAATGTGGAACTCGTGTAAAGGCAGACATAGAAACCAATGTAATAGAATAGAGAATCCAGAAATACTTTCTTGTACATATAGTGGAATGATTTTTGACAAGTGTGCCAAGAACATTCAATGTGGAAAGGACAAACTTTTCAACAAATGGTGTTGAGAAAACTGGATATCCACATGCAAAAGATATGCAACATTACCTTACAACATATGTAAAAATTAACTCGAAATGGATCAAAGACCTACATATAAGACCTAAAACATTAAAACTCTTAGAAGAAGATAAGGCGAAAGCCTTCATGACATTGGATTTAGCAACAATTTCTTGGATATGACATCAAAAGCACAGGGAAAAGAAAAATAAAGGAGACTGGATTACATCAAACTGTAAAAATTTTATCGCCGAAGGACTCTATCTAAAACAGAGTGAAAAGATAACCCATAGAATGGGAGAAAATATTTCTAAATTACATATCTGATAAGGGGTTAATGTCAAGATTAAATTTTTAAAAACTCCTATATCCCAGCAACAACAACAAATGTAAACCAGTTCAAAAGTGACAAAGGACTTGAATAGACATTTCTCCAAAGAAGATATACAAATGGTCCATAAGCATCTGAAAAGATGCCAAAAATCACTAATCATTAAGGAAATGCAAATAAAAATTACAATGAAATAACATTTAATACCCATTTGGATAGGACTATTTTTAAAATGACCCAAAAAACAAAATAACAATGGCTATGAGGATGTGGAGAAACGAACATTTGCATACTGCCGGTGGGAATGTAAAATGTTGCAGTCGCTATGGAAACCAGTGTGATGGCTCCTCAAAAACCTTTTCCCACTGTGACTGTGCATTGAGGAAAAGGAGATCATCAGGCCTTCAGAGACCAACAGACACTGGCTCTGAGGTAACACTAGTTCCAGGAGACCAAAACATCACTGTGGCCCACAACTCAGAGGTCAGGTTTATCCCACAGTGGGCTCAGTGAGTCCACAAACACATCCTGGAGTTATTTCCCAGTCATGGAATGGATTATTGTAATAGACATACTTAGCACCTGACAGAATCCCCACATTGGCTCCCTGACCTGTGGAGCAGGGCTATTGTGATGAGAAAGACCAAGTGGAAGCCACTAGGACTGACTCTGCCTAAAAAAGTAGTAAACCAAAAGCAATGCCGCATTCCTGGAGGGATAGCAGAGATTAGTGCCACCATCAAAAGATAGTTAGGGCTGGGCAAGGTGGTTCACGCCTGTAATCCCAGCACTTTGGGGGGCTAAAGCAAAAAGATTGCTTGGGGCCAGTTCAAGACCAGCCTAGGCAACAGAGTGAGATCCCACTTCAACAAAAAATTAAAAAATCAGCCAGCAGTGTGGCATTTGCCTGTGGTCCCAGCTACTTGGGAGGCTGAGGTGGGCAGATCACTTGAGCCCAGCAGTTCAAGGCTGCAGTGAGCTATGATGGTTCCACTGCACTCCAGCCTGGGTGACAGAATGAGACCTTGTCTCTTAAAAGAAAAGGAAACAAAAAAGCCTGGGCGCAGCGGTTCATGCTTGCAATCTCAGCACTTTGGGAGGCTGAGGCCGGTGGATCATGAGATCAGGAGATCGAGACCATCCTGGCTAACACAGTGAAACCACGTCTCTACTAAAAGTACAAAAAAATTAGCCAGGTGTGGTGGCGGGGGCACCTGTAGTCCCAGCTACTCCGGAGACTGAGGCAGGAGAATGGCGTGAACCTGGGAGGTGGAGCCTGCAGTGAGCCAAGATCGCGCCACTGCTCTCCAGCCTGGGTGACAGAGCAAGACTCTGTCTCAAAAAAAAAAAAAAGTGGGGTGGGGTGAAAGATGCAGGGGTGATGATTCCCACCACATCCCACAACCTCATTCAACTCATCTATTTGGCATGTGCTAAAAACAAATAAATCTTGGAAAATGACAGTGGCTTATCATAAGATTAACCAGGTGGTGACTGCAATTGCAGCTGTTGGACCAGATGTGTTTTCATTGCTTGAGCAAATCATCACATCTCCTGGTACCTGGTATGCAGCCATTGATCAGACAAATGTTTTTCTCCCTCCCTGTTAATAAAGCCCACCAGAAGCAGTTTGCTTTCAAGTGGGAAGGCCAGCAGTACACCTGCACTGTCCTGCCTCAGGGTGTGTCAATGCTCAAGCCCCTTGCCACACTTTATTTCACAAGTGAACTGAAGGCTCTTGGTTGCCTTCCCCTTCCAGAAGATGCCACACTGGTCTGTTACATGGATGGCATGTTGATTGGTCCTTGCCAGCAAGAAGGAGCAACTACTCTAGACTTATTTCTAAGACTCTGTCAGAGGATGGGAAATAAAGCCAACAAAAATTCAGGAGCCTTCTATCTTAGTGAAATTTCTATGGCCCTAGTGGTCTTTCTAAAGTGAAGGATGCGTTGTTTCTTCTGGCCCCTCCTAGAACAAAAAAAAAACAAAAAGCACAATGCTTTGTGGGTCTCTGGATTTGGGGGGCAACATATTCCTGACTTGGGCAGCTATTCCAGCCCAGGTACCAAGCAACTAAAGGAGCTGCTAGTTTTGATTGGGGCCCAGAACAAGACAAGGCTTGAAAACATGTCCCTGCTGCTGTGCAAGCTGCTCTGCCAGGCGGGCCACGTGACTCAGCAGATCCGATGCTGCTGGAGGTGTCAGTGGCAGATGGGGATGCTGTGTGGAGCCTTTGGCAGGCCCCTCTATGTGAATCACAGGGAAGGCCCTTGGGATTTTGGAGTGAAGTTCTGCCATCTTCCTCAGATGACTACCCTCACTTTGAGGAGCAGCTCTTGGCCTGCCACTGGGCCTTAGTACAGGCTGAACACTTAATTAACCATGGGCCACCAAGTCACCATGTGCCCTGAGCTGCCCGTCCTGAGCTGGGTGTTATCTGACCCAGAAAGCCATAAACTTGGGCACGCACAGCTGCACTCCATCACCAGTGGAAGTGGTCTAACAATATCAGGCCTCAGCAGGCTCTGAAGACACAAGTAAGTTACACGAAGAAGTGGCCCAGATGCCCAAGGTTCCCACTCCTGCTACACCGTCTTCCCTCTTTCAGACAGACCAGTGGCCTGGTGGGGAGTTCCCTACAATCAGGTGACACAGGAGGAGAAGACCTTGAGCTGGTTTACAGATGGTTGTGCACGATAGACAGGCACCACCTGAAAGTGGAGGCTGCAGCACCACAGCCCCTTTCTAAGGGACATCCCTGAAGGACAGTGGTGAAGGGAAATCCTCCCTGTGGGCAGAACTCTGGACAGTGCACCTGGTTGTGCACTCTACATGGAAGGAGAAATGGCCAGATGTGTGATTATATACATATTCATGGGCTGTAGCTAATGGTTTGGTCGATGATCTGGGACTTGGAAGGAGCATAATTGGAAAATTAGTGACAAGGAAATTGGGGAAGAGGCATGTGGATAGACCTCTGAATGAGCAAAAAGCATGAAGATAGTTGTATTCCATATGAATGCTCATCAGAGGATGACCTTAGCACAGGAGGATTTTAATAACCAACTGGATAGGATGACCCAGTCTGTGGATGCCAGTCAGCCTCTTTCCCAGCACTCCCTGCTGTCACCAATGGACTCATGAAAAAGGTGGCCATGGCGGCAGGGATGGAGCCTACACATGGGCTCAGCAACGTGGACTTCCACTCACCAAGGCCAAGCTGGCTACGGTCACTGCTGAGTGCCCAATCTGCCAGCAGCGGAGACTGACACTGAGCCCCCAATATGACACCATGCCCTGGCATGATCAGCCAGCTATCTGTGGCAGGTTGATTACAGTGAACAGCTTCCATCATGGAAGGGGCAGGGCAGTGCTTTGATCTTCTTGGAATAGACACTTACTCTGAATATGGATTTACCTTCCCTAAATATAATGTTTCTGCCCAAACTATCATCAATACTATGGAATGCCTCATCCATCACCATGGTAGTCCACACAGCATTGCTTCTGATCAAGGGACTCATTTCCCAGCAATGAAGTGTGACAAGGATCCATGCTCACGGAATTTATTGGTCTTATCATGTTCCCTACTATCCTGAACAGCTGACTTGAGAGAATGGTACAGTGGCCTTTTAAAGACTCAGTTACAATACCAGCTAGGTGGCAATACCTTGCAGGGCTAGGGCAAGGTTCTCCATGAGGCTGTATATGTTTTGAATCAGCATTCAATATATAGTGCTGTTTCTCCCATAACCAGGATTCACAGGTCCAGGAATCCAGGGGTAGAGATGGGAGTGGCACCACTCACTATTATCCCCAATAACCCATTAGCAAAATATTTGTTTCCTGTTCCAGCAACTTATGCTCCACTGGCCTAGAAGTCCTAGTTTCACAGGGAGGACTGCTTCCCCCAGGAGACACAATGATTATTCCATTGAACTGGAAGTTAAAATTGCAACCCTGCCACCTGGGGCTCCTTATGCCTCTAAATCAACAGGCAAAGAAGGGAGTTACTCTGCTGATTGATCCAGACCACCAAGGAGAAATTAGACTGCTACTTCACAATGGAGTCAAGGAAGAGGATGTCTGGAATACATGTGATCCCTTAGGAAATCTTAGTGTTACCGTGCTCTGTGATCAAAGTCATTGGAAAACTACAACAACCCAAGCCAGGCAGGACTACCAATGGCCCACACCCTCAGGAATAAAGGTTTCAGTCACTCCACCAGATAAAGCACCACCAGCTGAGACACTTGCTGAGGGCAAAGGGAATACAGAATGGGTAGTGAAAGCAGTTAGCTACAAATACCAGCTATAACCACATGACAGTTACGGAAATGAGGGATGTAATTGTCGTATTTCTCCCTCATTGTATGTTATGAATAGGTTTGTGTGTGTATGTGTGTGTGAAGCAAATGTCTTTGTTTTATTACCCTTCTTATTCCCTTATCATGTAAACAAGCTGTATTGATTTTATATCATAGTGTTTCAGTATTATTAACTTTTTATCTGTCTTAGATTGGGCTGCTATAAAAAATTATAGCTGAGTGACTTAAATAACATTTTATAACATTTTATAAACCATCGGCTGAGTGACTTAAACAAGAAACATTTATTTCTCACAGTTCTGGAGGCTCAGTCCAAGATCCAGGCATCAGCAGATCTGGCGTCCAGTGAGGGCCTGCTTCCTGGTTTGCAGTTGACCATCTTCACATTGTCTCTTCCCCGGCTGAGAACAGAGAGGAAGTGAGTTCTCTCATGTCTGTTCTTATAGGGCACTAATCACATTCACAAGGGCTCCACCCTCTCGACCTAATCACCTCCTAATTCCATCACATTGGGGGTTAGGACTTCAACCTATAGATTTCGGGGGAACACATTCAGTCCGTAACAACATCAAGTATTTAAGTTACAGAATATCAAGAAATCCTGCCTTGCTCTTTCCGTGACCAGCCCCCCTCTGAAGTGCTCAGTCAACGTTAGCACACAAAGAGACATCACTTTGGGGATTCCAAGGATGTTAGGAGTTGTACGCCAGGAAACAGAACAAAGACCAAATATACATATTTCACAATATCACATGTACATTTACAAATAATGAATTTTATGGCATGTGGATTATACCTCAATCAAGCTGTTTACTTTTTTTAAAGGCCAAAACATGTTCAGATGTAACCCAAAACATCAGGACTTCAGGTGCCTCCTGACCCTGACCACAGCTGGCACCTTTTCTTCCTCCCGCGCCATGTCCTGCACTCTGTTGAAACTGGGTTCCCATTAATTATTAATTTTTCTCCAGAGAATACTTGTTAAAGGAGAATTAATGCTATTGTTTTAGAGCAAATGCTGCCCAAATACTGTCTTTAGTAGAATTGTAATCAGCTTTACCCACTTTCCATCTAATCTGATTGAATCAGATTTTCTACAAAATCTTTTTTTTATTTTGTTGCTATTAAAAGGTCACCGATTTGATCTGCCTCAAACTCTAAGTTCTTGGGATCCATTTATAATTATAAGTTCACAGATGACCTAACCAAGGACTGAATTACAATACTTTTAATTACAATCGAAAAAAGGGAGGGGACAGAGGTGGACGTTCACCACAGTGGAATTTGGGGGAATGCTGGGTGCCGCTTGGCTGAGTCTATTTTAGCCTGTCTTCTCTAGCCCCTAGTTAGAAGTCTGTTCACCATAATGCCTTCTGACCCTCTGCACTTACTCCATCATAATTATCCTTTAATACTCTTATAAATGAACTTTTAGCTTATCTTCCATTAATTCTCCAGAACAAGCAAAGCCATCTAAATAAAGTGTTTAACCCTTTCCTGGTCTTCCCTTTCCTAGGGGTCCATGGAAAGTTGCTAGGCAGGGAATTTCATTACCCTCCTGTGTAGAAGTGAACTTGAATCAGTCACCTGTCTCTTCTCCCGACCACAAGTGAGGCTCACAAGTTGCATGTGGAGTGAAGTGGGTACCCCAAGGCCTCTTGACATCAGGCATGGGAAGGGCATAGCTGCCCCAAAGATGAGAAACACCCAGGGCACCACCGCAGGAGTCCAGGTGCTTGGCGTGGAGCACTCGTGGCCTTTGCAGCATTGTGTGGGCCCCGGGTCACACTGGCCAGGAAGAGTGGTCCACAGAGGACCGGGGCTTGCTCTCGTCCTCATACCGTGTGAGGAAGCTCCACCTTGGGGGCCAAGCAGCTCAGTAGGGGCAGGAAAAGAGCTCCAGGCCAGGCTGATGTGAGGCTCCGATCTCCACCCTGCCACTTGGTGGCTGTGTCCTTGGGCAATGAACTTGGCCCCCTCAGTCAGTTTCCTTGTCTGTAAAATGGAAATGGGCTTAGTGCATATTCCACAGGGATGTGGTGAAACCTAAAGGGACCAAGGCAGCTAGAGCTCAGTACAAGACCAGTAAAATCCCCTACATGGCGCTGTCGGGCCAAGCCTTACCTGCCCAACTCATCTGCACGCCCTGGTGGTGCTTCCTGCGAATGCCTGTAAATAGGATTTTGGGCCTGAGAGCTCACATGGCAGCCAGGAGTGCCAGAGAGTGAGTGCCTGGCCCTCAGGTGCACATGTCTCATTCCTCAGGTGGATGCCCCTCAGATGGAAACCACTCAGGTGGGACTCTCCTCAAGTGGATGCCCCTCAGGCGGACACCCCTCAGGTAGATGCCCCTCAGGTGTGATTCCTCTCAGATGGACACCCCTCAGATGGACTCTTCTCAGGTGGGACTCCCCTCAGGTGTGTGCCCCTCAGGTGGATGCCCCTCGGGTGGATGCTTCTCAGGTGGATTCTCCTCAGGTGGACGCCCCTCAGGTGGATGCCCCTCATGTGAGATTCCCCTCAGGTGGACGCCCCTCAGGTGGATTCCCCTCAGGTGGATGCCCCTCAGGTGGACGTCCCTCAGGTGGATTCCCTTCAGGTGGACAACCCTCATGTGAGATTCCCCTCAGGTGGACGCCCCTCATGTGAGATTCCCCTCAGGTGGACGCCCCTCATGTGAGATTCCCCTCAGGTGGACGCCCCTCATGTGGGACTCCCCTCAGGTGGATGCCCCTCATGTGGGATTCCCCTCAGGTGGACGCCCCTCAGGTGGATTCCCCTCAGGTGGACGCCCCTCATGTGGGATTCCCCTCAGGTGGACACCCCTCAGGTGGATTCCCCTCAGGTGGATGCCCCTCATGTGAGATTCCCCTCAGGTGGACGCCCCTCATGTGGGATTCCCCTCAGGTGGATGCCCCTCATGTGAGATTCCCCTCAGGTGGACGCCCCTCATGTGGGATTCCCCTCAGGTGGATTCCCCTCATGTGGGATTCCCCTCAGGTGGATGCCCCTCAGGTGGACACCTCTCAGGTTGATGCCCCTCAGGTGGACACCCCGCATGTGAGATTCCCCTCAGGTGGATGCCCCTCAGGTGGACACCCCGCATGTGAGATTCCCCTCAGGTGGATGCCCCTCAGGTGGACACCCCTCATGTGAGATTCCCTTCAGGTGGATTCCCCTCAGGTGGACGCCCCTCAGGTGGACGCCCCTCAGGTGGATGCCCCTCATGTGAGATTCCCCTCAGGTAGATTCCCCTTGGGTGGATGCCACTCAGGTGGACACCCCTCAGGTGGACGCTCCTCAGGTGGACGCCCCTCATGTGAGATTCCCCTCCGGTGGATTCCCCTCAGGTGGATTCCCCTCAGGTGGATGCCACTCAGGTGGACAGCCCTCATGTGAGATTCCCCTTAGGTGGATGCCCCTCACGTGGGATTCCCCTTGGGTTTGTGCTCAGTCTCCAGAGTCCCCAGAGGTCCCTGCTGGGATGAGGCCCTGGTCACCTACCACAGTCACTTGCAGAATGATGCTGGTATTCGTTCCTCCCCCGCCTGCCTCACTTTCCAATCCCTTATTAGAGTTTCCTGCAATCACCAAGAAATGATTAGTTATGTCCGTTTTGTCCCTACCCCATCTCCCACTTAGCACCAAAGCTGGGCCGCAGTCAGCTGCCTCCACTCTGTTTTCCAGCTTCATGTTTGGGTTGCATCTCCCTTCCAGGCCACCAGTCGACCACCTCTGGTCAAACCATACCCACAGGTGAGCCGCCCTGCACACTGGGAAGACTGCAATCATCACCTACCATCTTATTCAGGTGGGCTTTTCCCAAGCAGACGCAGCCACTGTCTAACCAGTGTCTACACCGCCTCTGAACTCCACGGAGCTCCCACACTGTGTTTGACCTTCAGGAGATTTTTTTAAATGCTGGTTCATGTTCCCTGTCCCCAGGGAGTTGGAGAAACAAAAATGACTCACATCTCTGTAGGGTCAGCCAGAATGGACATCATGGTTTGGAGTCCACAGAAGCAAAGCCAAGTCGGAGATTCACGTGCATGTGGTTTATTGGAGGGTGCTCACCAGAAGAGAGGGAAAGGAGGAGGCAGGGACTTTGTACCCCACCCACCCACTTCTCCACCCACCCCTCCTGGCACTCAGAGGCCACAGGCAGTCAGAGAGGTAGAAATTGTAGCTCTGGGCCAGGCAGCTTCTGCTCCCAGAGAGGTCTAGGAGCAGGTGGCAGGAGTGAGGCCTAAGCCCCCACAGCACCTGGGAAGGACACACCCTTACACGAAAAGGGGATAGCAGGGTGTCAGAGCAGGGACTAAAAGGCATGTGCTGTAATGGCCTAAAGATTCAGACTGTGTCTTAGTCCGTTCAGACTGCTGTAACAAATACCTTGGCCTGGGTAATTTACAAACAATACGAATCTATTGCTCACAGTTCTGGAGACTGGGAAAGCCAAGATCAAAGAACGAGCAGATTCAGTGTTGGGTGAGAGACTGTTCCTCATACATGGTGCCTTCTAAGTGTCCTCACACGGTGGAAGAGGCCAGAGGCTCCTTGGAGCCTCTTTTATAAGGGCATTACTCGCATTCAGGGGGGAGGGGGAATCCTTATAACCTAATCACCTCCTAAAGTTCCACCTTCTGTACCATCACATTGAGTATTAGGTTCCAGCATATGAATTTGGGGGGTGCGGGTGTATCTGAGTCCAAACTCACTCTGCTCACCACATGGCAGCCAATAAGTCAAGAGCAAGGAGCTAGGGCAAAGAAAGTCACTTATTTCAGAAAGTCAGAAAAACCAAGAAGATGGTGACTAGTGTCCTAAAGCACCATCCTAAAAGGCGTGAATCCCAAGCTTCTTTTTACATTGAGGAATGGGGGAACAAGAAGGGGGTTGAGGTCAGGAGGTGACTTATGACCACAGACATGTTGGAAGCAATGAGGATCTGAGGAGGTTGTGAAATATCTTTGCCCTTGGTCAGGTTGCAATCCTCCCATAAATCCTTAACACAACATTGTTACTTGTATGTGCACCCTATTTATCTCCTTGGGGGTTAGTTTTACAAAGGAACTATTGTCATCCTTGCTTTAGTTTAACCAAATTCCTCTCATAGTTAGCTTGGCCCATGTGCAAGAATGAGCAAAGATAGCCGGTGAGGGTAGAAGCCAGACGGAGTCAGCTATGTTCCATTTCTCTCGCTGTTATGGGGGCACCGACACTCAGACCAGAGCACAAGCAAGGGTATGTCTAGAACTCCAGGGCCAGAGGTCCCAAAGGATCTAGAAGGTGTAGAAGGACCAAGACTCAAAGTCAACACATAATCCAGACAAGGAGAGCTTCTGGTTCAATCATGTTGGTTAACATAAAAACATTGTGTACGAAGTGTTACGTAGAAATAGAAACACATCACATTTAGTGTAGAAATAGAAATACATCACATTTAGTTAGACAGCTGATGAACCCAATCCTACAGAAAAATGTAAAATGTTATAAAAGTCGGGCTGTTCCATGAAAGCCAGAGCATCAGGGACTACCTGTGCCAGTGAGAGGCTTCCCTAAGAAACCAGAGTGTTCACAAGAGGCAGACGGTGCTGGGGGGCCGGGGCTCAGGAACCAGAGTGTTCACAAGAGGCAGACGGTGCTGGGGGGCCGGGGCTCAGGAACCAGAGTGTTCACAAGAGGCAGACGGTTATGGGGGGCCGGGGCTCAGGAACCAGAGTGTTCACAAGAGGCAGACGGTGCTGGGGGACTGGGGCTCAGGAACCAGAGTGTTCACAAGAGGCAGACGTGCTGGGGGGCTGGGGCACAGGGGCATTTAACGCTTTTGCCTGCTGACCTTGGAAGCAGCCCTCACAGGCAAGGCCCTCCCTCCCTGCAGCTGCCTCACACCTGGGCCCTCCCTGGCAGGAAACTCTCGTCTCTGTAGGGTCAGCCAGTTTCTCCCATGTTTATACCACAGGAGAGCAAAGCAGAAATGTCTGTACATAATCTTAGGACAACCGTGGTGCCGCCAGCTGGAGTGCGGCGCCTGCCTCCCTGTAGGCTGAAGAGGGTTCAGGTTGTCAACTGAGAAGTCACACAAGTATAAGTTTGGAAAGAAGAGACTGTTTTTTATAAAGAGTTATGGCCTGAAGATGGTCATCCTGCAGGCTGGGAAGCACAGCCTCCGGCAAAGACCAGAGACAAGCAGGATTGGACAAGCAGGAGGAGCTTCATGTTGAAGAGGTTGGCTAAACATACATATTCAATGGCTGACAAGGGTAGCTATGAATATTTATGAGAATGATCCTGATGCATGCATATTGGACAAATATGCATATAACAAATGGTCCATGTTCACTTTAGGGTAGAAACTTAACATTGAAATGTATTACAATTAGGGCCTATACATCAAAGGCCATACATTTTTCCAGGACACAGGGCACACCAGCACAGCCTCTGTAAACTGGCTAGGACCAGTCCATAGTCAGTGGCCTTTTGATCAGGAGAAAGTTACGAAAATCAATCTCCTGTCCAGTGAAAGCTGTAGCTATGGCTGGTGGAACAGGAGGTCAGCTAGGCAGTATTTGTGAGCTGGACCAGTTGTAACTGTTTGAATATCGCTTATCTCAAAGCCAGTGTTTATTTACTGCTAGAGAAAAAGAAAAACCCGTGGCAGTTAGGACACCATTTATTCTTTAAGTGGAAAGCACACGACTTGCCCCTCACCTGGAATGGCCTTAGGTCAGTCCAGTTTATGATTTAACATCTTACTGCCACACAGAGTCTGTTCTGTCAGTCTTATGATCTCTATTTTAACACAAATGCTGGTCAGTTGTGTCTAAACCACAAAAGGGAGGGGGAAAACGAGGCATGTCCGACCTCCTGCCCCATCATGGCTGGGAACTCAGCTTTTTAAGTTTTTTTCTGGGGTCCCCTTGGCCATGAGGGGATCCATTCGGTGGGTGGGGTCTTAGGATCTTCCTTTTAGTTTACAAGGTCCACACCCTAGACAGAGTGAGTGGAAACAGCAGGGGGGTCAAAGGCTTTGAGATAAGCGGCCTCTGAAGCTGGGCCTCTTGGGCCTTGACGCTGTGACAAGAAAGAGGGCATCAGGGACCTGCGTGGATCCCTCTTCCTCCTTCTTGCCTCCCTCCAGTCAGCATCAGCTCAGGCCGAGGAGGCCCCCATCCTTGGTAAGTAGAGTCTCCTTTGGTCTTGGGTCCCGCCCTGGCCACACACTTTCCTTCCTTCAGTCTGCACTGCCCTTGCTCCACTCAGTCCCCGCGCTTCAAGCTTCCTGCAGCTGAAGCTACACGATGAGATCCCAACAGTTGGCACTACCTGAGCCTGCCGTGGGCCTGTTTCTCTCCTGATCCTCTGAACATCCTCTTGGGCATATTCATCCATTCCAAAATGTTCAGCCGGGCTCGCCACACCTGCTGGTGACTCCCAAACCCAGACCAGCAGTCTGGTCTCTGTCCTGAGTCCCGACTGGAATCCAGATGCCTGCTCAGCACAGACAGCTCAGCCCAGTGGTCAAGCCCACCCGCCACCTCTGCTGGGTCACTTCTCCCCACCTGTACCAGGAATGGGGTGCCTACCTGAACTTTCCCTGAACCCCACATGCAATTAGTCCCCACATCCCCTCCTAACCAATTCTTAGGGCCGTGCCTCCTCCCAGGCCAGGGTTACCGCTCGCTGCAGACCCCATCCTCTCCCTCGGAATCCATGGTGTCTCCCACAGTCTCCCTGCACTTGGTCATTGCCTGCTGGGACCATCTCAAGACCAGCTGACCCCTCTATTCCCCTACTCAAAACCCCCTGTGGCTCCCCCTCGTCTTTGGATGAAACTCACATTTCTTAGCTCCCCTCTGTTATTTCCCCCATTCCAGCCTCATCTAACCCCACAGAGGCCACACTCTCCACCCCCTCCAGCCTGCCCTCCTGGAAGCCCCCTCCTCTTTCCTTCCTTCCCGACTCCTGTGCATGGTTGCAGCCTTGGCCAAGAGTCCCCTCCTCCAGGAAGCCCCCGCATCCCCGCTGAGCCAGGCACCTTCCTTTGAGGTCCTTTGTACCCTGAGAGGCCTCCAGCCAGGTGCATGGAAACAGGAAGAGCCTCCATGCATGCCAGTGGAGTGGCTGAGACCATGGCGATTGTGGGCATATGCTGCTTGCACGCTGTTTGTTCCATGAGCAAACCACTCAGCCTTTCTGAGCTTCAGTTTCCCTCTCCGTGAAATAGAGATGGTAAATGTGCTTTTAAAAAAATAATAATAATGTTGTCAGTGTAAGTGCACAGTGTCTGGCACATAACAGATGCCTGATAAACATCATGAAATGGAGTACAAGTCATTAGAGATACCTAAACCCTCCATTTTAGAAAAACTGAAAACACAGACCTGAGAAGAAGAAAGTCGTTAGAAAACTCTATATGTGGGTCTCTGTAACAATGGCTCAGGTAGCTAACCGTGTCATGTTACTTACTGTGTTTTTCAGGCCATGTGGATAATGGCTTCAAAAAAGGGAGGCATCTACAGGGAGAGACCAGAGGACCAAGTTGACGCCCAAATAGATAAAAGCAAGAAATGGTCAGCAAGGGATACAGCATCTGAACTTGTGAAATAGCAGTTACCTCACTGGATCTGGAAAGAGAATGGAAAGCATGTAAAGCACAACCAGATGGAAATGGCATGGGCTCCAAAAATGTCCCCACTGCATACGACCCCCAAAACCCCTCTCAGGAGCAAGGCCGGTCTGACCTCTGCAGAGGAAAACTGGCTTTTTGTGTGAGTTCAGGCCTCATGCTTCAGGCCTACCCCTCCTAATGGACGCATGCATCCATGAAGTCTTAGCAGCCCGAATGGGGAGCTTCAGAGAGCCCTCCTCCCAGCTCAGCCTGTGAGTGGCCCCTCCTCATTCTACCACCTAGGTCATCTCCATGGAACACGGGGTGCAAGGAGCCAGCAGACACCCCAGAAGGTCCTGACAAGTGATGACAAAGAGAGAGGAAGTTGGAAGACCCGTATTCCAGTGCCAACCCCATGGCTCACCATCGGCCGTTCTCTAGTCTCCATTTCAGTCATCAGGAAAATGGGAGGGTAAAGTAGATAGATTTGTGTATTGTGTGTTTTAATTTTATTCTTGGAAAAGAAATACATGCAGATGGTTCAAGTTTAAAATTACAAAAGATATTCGGCAGCGAGTCTCCCTCCCACCCCCACCCCTGCCTGTGTCGCCCCTCCTGGAGGCAGCTAGCCTGTGCGCGCTTCAGAGGTAGTTCGTGCATTTACTAACAAGTGCATCCTTTGCTTTGTTTACACAAATGGCAGCTCCCACACACACCTCCCACACTTCGCATCATTTGCTCAACACTTCGCCTTGGAGACTGTCCAGTGCACACACGCAAGTGCTATCTCGTTTCTTTTTCTTGAGGCTGTCGTCCACTCCATGGAGGCATTGAAATTCTGGGTAGCTTCTCAGGGTCCCTTCCAGCTCTGAGATTCCAAGTTGTCCATTCAAATGTGTCTTTCAGCTGCCCACAGTGGGCTGAGGTGGGCACCCCTGCCACAGAGGAGGCTTCACCTCTCCTCCCCTAGAGGTGCTCTGGAGGCGACCCCCTCCCATAAACCAGGCCACTCCTCACAGCAGACCTGGGACAGTCACTTTCTAGCCAGGTGGCAGACTGGCAGGCAAACCGGACCTGAACATCTTTGTTTCTAGGCTGTGAGGGACAAGGCTTCCACGACTACATGGGAGATTCCCAGCAAATTCACTCCATAAAATAACCAAACACATTTGAGGAAATGCCTGGCCATAAAGGACGGCCCTCACCTTTCCCCAGAGCTGGTCTGGTCCCTGTGTCAGGATAACGTCCCACTAGGCTGGTTTGTCTCTTAGAAAAGAAAAAGAGAGCCGGGCGCGGTGGCTCACGCCTGTAATCCCAGCACTTTGGGAGGCCGAGGCGGGCGGATCACAAGGTCAGGAGATCGAGACCACGGTGAAACCCCGTCTCTACTAAAAATACAAAAAATTAGCCGGGCGCGGTTGTGGGCGCCTGTAGTCCCAGCTACTCGGGAGGCTGAGGCAGGAGAATGGCGTGAACCCGGGAGGCGGAGCTTGCAGTGAGCCGAGATCGTGCCACTGCACTCCAGCCTGGGCGACAGAGCGAGACTCCGTCTCAAAAAAAAAAAAAAAAAAAAAAAAAAAAAAAAAAAAAAAAAAAAAAGAAAAAGAGAATTAGGTTCTGAGGACAAAAAAGGCCGCGTCCTCATCTGGTGCTGGGGTTCCCTTGTCCAGCTACAAAAAAAGCACTGGGGTCAGCCTACAGAACTGCCGAGAGCCCCACGGAAGTCTCAGGCAGACCACACACTCGCTGGCGACCCTCCTCATCCAGCAGGGAGCCAGGAGGAGAGAGGGGGAGTGAGCACCACAGAGGGTAGAGGAGAGAGGTGGGCAAGCAGAGAGAGAGAGGGAGCAGACGAAGCCAGGGAAGTGGGTGTCTGAGGCCAAGCAGGAAGATGGGGAGCACAGAGACCTACCTGTTAAAGTCACCAGAGGCCCCAGACCTGAGAAACAATGGCATAGAAAGGGTATCCGGAGCAGAAAAAGACTGATTAGTAGGCCAGTAATTAGCAGTTACCTAATGCTGCATAGCTAAATGTCCATGACTTAGTGGTCTGAAACTGCAATAATCATTTATCATCTCTCACAGTTTCTGTGGGTCAGGAATTCACTAACGGTCAGGCTGGGTGGTTCTGACTTGGACTCTCCTACAGCCTGAATGTGGCCCCTGGAAAGCATGTGCTGGAATCGTAATCCCCAGTGCAACAGTGCTGGGAGGGGGCTACTGAGAGGTGATTAGACTGTGAGGGCTGTGCCCCCTTGAATGGATTAATTCTGTTACCATGAGAATGGGTTTGCTATTTCAGGAGTGGATTCGTTATAAAAGAACAAGTTTGATCCTCCCTCTCTCTGTCTCTCTCTCCCTCCCCTCTCCCACCTTTTGCCATTCCACCATGGGATGATGCAGCAAGAAGGCCCTTGCCAGATGCTGGGCCCCTAGTCTTGGACTTCCCAGCCTCCAGAACCATGAGCCAATAAATTTCTGTTGATTATGAATTGCCCAGTCTATGGAATTCTGTTATAGCAGCACAAAGCAGACTAAGAGGGCTGCAGTCAGATGTCAGCCTGGGCTGCCATCATTTTAAGGCACTGCTGTGACTGGGCGATCCACCGCCAAGGCAGCCCTCACTGGCTGCTGAGCTGGAGCTGGCTGCTGGCAGGAGGCCATAGCATCTCTCTGCATGGGCCTCCCCAGGGTTGTTTGGGCGTCCTTTTGGCATGTGGCTGGCTTCCCCCAGCATGAGTCACCCAAGAGAGCAAGGTGGGAGCTGCAGTGCCTTTTCTGACCCATCAACGTTCTGCTGGACACAGAGGCCAGCCCTGATTGAATGTGGAAAGGACTGCATGAGAGTGTGGCTCAAGGAGGCCAGAACCATTGGCAGCCACCTGGAAGACTTGGCGATCACGAAGAGAGGGAGACAAGACATTGTATGGAAACTGTGAGTGGCTGTGTCAAGTTTATAATATTCCGTAAACATGGGCAGAGGAAGATAAGGATGAGTGATTAGCAAGGAGAGGAGAAAAAATAGAAAGCAAACTTTGTGCTTCCACTGGACAGTGGTACCTGAAACTTTTTCTTTTCTCACCTTCCGTGTTATTTTAAATGATTTTAAATAATATCAGAAATGCATGCGTATATCTTCACAATAAGAATGTCTAACAAAGCCCTCCTTAACCAAACCACCTTGAATGCCAGCCCTCCCCAGAGATCATCACCATAACCATGCTGAGTCACATCCCAGGACTTGCCTTCACAGCTTTCCTTTTATGTTGCTGTGTGTGTGTGTGTGTGTGTGTGTGTGTGTGTGTGTAGGAAATGAATTTCTTTCTTTTTTTTTTTTTTTTTTTTTTTTTGAGACGGAGTCTCGCTCTGTCGCCCAGGCTGGAGTGCAGTGGCCAGATCTCGGCTCACTGCAAGCTCCGCCTCCCGGGTTTACGCCATTCTCCTGCCTCAGCCTCCCTAGTAGCTGTGACTACAGGTGCCTGCCACCTCGCCCGGCTAGTTTTTTGTATTTTTTGGTAGAGACGGGGTTTCACCGGGTTAGCCAGGATGGTCTCAATCTCCTGACTTCATGATCCACCCGTCTCGGCCTCCCAAAGTGCTGGGATTACAGGCTTGAGCCACCGCACCCGGCCATGAATTTCATTTCATGAAATGTGTAATTCCATTTTGTATTTTTTGATGTAAATTGTATCATATTGTTGCTCTTAGAATTATTTTTCCACTTATCAATACGTCTTGGACATCATTGTGTGCAGATGTATGTAAGTGGATCTCATTCTTTTTGACCACTGCATGGTATTCCACAGTGTGGCTGCACCATGACTGTAACCATTTCCCTAATGAAAAATATTTAGGTGTTTTGCATTTTTTCTATTACTAGCAGTAAACCTTGTATGTGCGTCTTTGTACACTTACTTCTAGACTATTATTTCTGAATATATATGTATCTTCAGTTGTCAATTCTTAATCTTATTATGTTGTAATCAGTAAGTGTGACCTATATCATGATTTCTATTTTTTGGAGTTTGTTGATTATTTCTTTACAGCTTAACACATGACCAATTTCTGTGACTCTGCTATGTATACTTGAAATAATATACACACTCTGGTGGGTAAAAAGACCCATTAGCTATTATGTGATGTTTGTCTCTGTTATTCAAGAGTTTTGTTTATTTTTATCTTCTTGATCTCTGTCAGTTTCAAAAGCTGTGCATTAAAAATCTCACACGATAGTAGATTTTTAAATTTATCTTTGCATTTCTATCAGTTTCAATACAAGTTGCTAATATTTATTCACCGTCTGCTGGGTGTCAGGTCCTGTGATAAGGACTTATAAGGACTTAGCATATATTATCTCATCTGATCCTTATAACAGCCTGTAAGGGAGGCATTATTATTATCCTTGTTTTTCAGATGAAAAACCCAAAACAAAGAGGAACCTGATATCACATACCTAAAAAGTAGCAGAGTTGAGACTTAACCTACTCTTGGCTCTGAGTATGCAGCATGGACCACACATCATAATTGCTTTTCCTGGAGCCCTGCTCTTATTTTGTGTAGCCCTGAGAAAGAAAGAAAAAAGCTGCCAATTTCTATGACACAATGCTTTCTAATACATGAGAGCTTTTACATTTATCGAAAAAGTTCTTTTAGACATTTTTTTTTGAGACAGGATCTCGCTGTGTCACTCAGGCTGGAATGCAAGTGGTATCACGGCTCACTGCAGCCTCAGCCTTCTAGGCTCAAGCAATCCTCCTACCTCAGCCTCCTGAGTAGCTGGCACTACAGATGCACATCACCATGCCTAGCTAATTTTTTAATTTTTTTTTTTGTAGAAAAGAGGTCTCACTATGTTGTCTAAGCTGGTCTCAAACTCCTGGGCTCAAGCAATCCTCCCACCTCAGCCTCCCAAAGTGCTGGGATTACAGGTGTGAGCCAATGAGTCACCACACCTGGCCTTTTAGACTTATTGATAAATCATCTTGTCATTGATTTCTCCTGAGCATATACAAAAAGGACACATATGTGTCCTAAGACTTGCTTCCTCCCAGAACCCGATGCCTCTGTGTCACTTTTGAATTAGAGCCGGCTCTGTCCCCTGAAGAGCATTGGGGATACAGGATTTATTTGAACGTGCCTTGAATCGTATTGTCTCCGAGGTTTTCTTCCAAGGCATTCACATCCATTCGCATCGGCACTGCTGCTTTATTGATGTTACCAAGAAATGTCAACAGAAATTAGGCATCACGGACACACGCTGTTTTGCTCTTGCTCTCAGCTGTGTGTTGAGAACGCAGTCGTAGGACAGTAGGGTGATGCAGGAGAGCTGCTGGCATCGGCAGAGAGAAATGGGAAGACAGCCACATCTTCAACCAAAGGCAAGCTGCCCGCTGCACGGAGCCCCTAGGGCTGCCTGCACTTACATGAGCTGTTCAGACACCATGGACACTAAGGGTATTTGAGTGGCTGAAAGATTGAAGATGATTCTACAGCATGGCAGCAGAACCAGGACCAGGACCAGGGGAGCACCACCAAGGAAGACCTGGACACAGCCACCTGGGGGCAGGAACCACACCTACTTCACTTTATGAGAAACAAATTCGCTCGTCCAAACCCAAAGAATGGACTCAGAGACCCGGAGAACTGCAAAAGTGAGAATCTTAATGACCGTCTTGCAAGATCGGGTATCTGACAGACAGGCGCACCCAGCACAGTTTCAACAAGCAAGTTATCCCCTAGTGCACAGGCCCCTCCCCCAGTTCCTCAAATGCCAAGTACTATGGGGTCACAGTCTTCCTGGACGTCACCTATTGGTTGTTGGGTAGGGGTTTTAGGCATTTTCTTTAGAGTGGTCGTGCTGCATCTTGTTGCAGCCACAATGCATTGCAATCCTAGTTAGCTCAAGGGGTCCTCAAGTATTTGACTTATGACCTAAGTAACTGGGCAGGCTGATAAGAACAGACAAAGTGAGCTATTTTGCAGGCTAGTAAACTTTCATCTTAAACTAAACTTCTTTGGTTCTGGTGAGGGCAATTAAGGGGGCGAGGGGTGACAAACAGGCATCGGCTCTCCAAGCAGGGGCCTAGTGTATCCTGTTTCTTCTGTCGTTTGCTGACCTAAACTGATTCAAGGCACTATGTCTTGGAAATGAACCACTATATACATTATTTACTTCAAGTTCATCATCATGTTCCCAGCACTCAGCATAGTGTGGGAAACAGAGACAAGAGACAGCAATGGAGCCCTCAATGCTCTAACGGCCCCCAGATCGCTGTGTAAACTCCTCCTGCCCATCTGCCCTGATGTGGAGAGTGCCTGGCAGAGCTGTGTCGGGACTGGAATTTAGTGAGCAGGTCCATGGCGTCCCCGCTCTTTTAGTGGAAGAAACCGCACCAGGACGACTATCTTTAGAGCTTCCCAAACCACACTGTCACTCTGCCTTCTGTTTAAAATCTCTTGAAATTCACACCGCAATGGCACAGTCCCTCAGTTCTCTCCAAAAAAACTGGGGTACTTAGCCCCCAGTGATGGCAAGTGAAGAAGGCTCCACCGTGTTCATGGGCAAATTATCCAAGCATTTATCAACCCCTAGCTTGGAAATTCTTTGGCTGACGAGTTTCTGCCCCCTGGTCTGTCCACGTTAGGAGAGGACTGGGCGGGGGCTTGGCCAAGGTGAAGTAGCTCCAGGAACGCTCGCAGAGACAAATCCTTTGCCCTTTTCTGTCCTCTCTCCTGCCAACACCCCGCATGGGTATTTTGCTGAGGAATGAGCGTGCCTCCACCAGCACGGGGATGTCCAGCATCTGTCGGCACACATTTTCCGAGTGCTCCCCGTCCCTCCCTGGTTCCAGAGTGGATCATACAAAGCACAGAAAACCCTCTCTGTCTCAAGACAGTGTAGCTAGCAAGTCAAAACTAGCACCACTCATTAGATAGTGAGCAATTCAGTGCTAATTGACAGAAAATGGGTAAAAAAAAAAGTTCACAATCATATTTTTAAAGTAGTTTTTATGAAAGTATAATATTCATACAAAATCATAAATGTACCAATCATAAATGTACAGCTCATTGAATTTTCACAAAATGTTTACACCCAGATCAAGAAGAGAAAATTATCAGAACCTACCAGCACCACCCCTCCCATGCAAGGATCCCACTGTCCTGGCTTCCAGCACCACAGCCTAGTTCTGTCTGTTTTTGAACGTAGTGTAGCTGGAATTGTAGAATGTGAATGCCCTTCCTCCTGGCTTCTTCCACCCAACATTACGCTGGTGAACTCACGGGTGCTGGGGCTTACTCATCACCGTAGATGTGTGGTATCCATTTATCCATGCTGCCCCATTGGTGGGCATTTGCCATTTCTCCCATTTGGGACTATTACAAACAGCTCTGCCCTGGAGGGCTTCGCAGCCACACATTCCCATGCCTGTTGCATGACTGTCCAACCAAGGACTTGCTGGGTGCAGGGGGCACCTGTGGTCAGCTCTTGTGGATATCCCCAGCAGGTGCCCAGAGTGGTTGCCTCATGGTTCTATTTAATGATCCTTATGACTTCAAAATTAAATAAAACTACCACCCAGGAGGGAAAACACACTACTACGGGGCACCTCATGTATCCTGGCATGAGACACAGCTCTCACCAGAGGACGGCATTGAGTAAAGGAAAGGAAAGCAGCCATGCAGTCACAGGTGCCCTTGAATTTCCCCTGGGAAGTCACTCGGGGAGGGGGGGAGCGGGGAGACTGAAACTTCAGCTTTCAATAGACACAGCTGTGAAGACGATCCCATGTCCAGGAATCCTGGAGTGCCCCCAGAACATCTCTCATCATTAAGAAGGCAACGACAGGCTTCCATGCGGAGGCTGCCAATAGCCAGGAGGGAAGGCTGTCTGGGCTCACGCTTGCCAGGCTGGGCGTTGGTCCACTCCCCACTGTTGTTTACATTGTTTATCATTCATTCTCATTCTCTCTCTCTCTCTCTCTCTCTCTCATTTCTCTTTCCCCGACTCTCTCTTCCCATCCCCACAACTAGTGTCATTGTATTTATAAAAGTCAAATAAGGTGACTCCATTTTATCATTCTTTTTTTCAAAGCTGATGCAGCTAAGGCTCAGAGAGGCTAAGCAGTTAGCCCAAGGTCACAGAGCATTCACACACACACAACTCCCTGGCGCCTACATCTGATCTTTCAGCTGTACCATCTCTCTACAAAGCCACCAGGATCATATAATAAAGAATGTAAAGAGACTCTCTTCCTACCAGAAAGTCCCTTATATGTGAGCAAACCCCTAGGACACCAGAAGGACTCTGTGAGATTTGTGTAGAAATCCCCTGATATTTCAGTTCTCCCAGTGAGTGGACACAATTTCTCATCAGGAGGCTTCGATGTCTCTAAATTCGTCCCCAGTGTTCTGAAAGGGGTAGATAACGCTTAGGAGTGACCAGCCAATTGTTAAAGAAGATTTCAGTCGAGGCTTTGCTTGTGAAGGTGCACTGCTCACAACTTAGCTTCCCCTGTATGGTTCACAAATGTGAAGGACCAAGCAGAGCATTTATGAGTACCAAGGCTGTGGCTCACTCTCAGGTCAGAGTTTTAATTGTCCACTGTCTGCATCTGAGTAAAGATGCATCCGTCAGTCCTAACATGGAACCCAGAGTAGAGTCTTTCTGCCCTGAGTAGGTCTTGATCCAGAGATCCAGTAAGGGCCCCTAGAAACAAGCATGAATGCCCCGTTCCTTCCAACCTCCCCAGAAGCAGAGAGAGGGCACGTAGCTGGACTGGGTTGCCTTAGCTAAGCTGTGGCTCATGGATGGGGTGCCTGCTGGCTGCCTCAACCAGTAAGGCAGGGGCTGCTGTTCCTGAAAAGCATGGTCCTCTCCTCTGGCAAGTCCACCATCATATTCCAACAGGGTAAGCGCAGTGGCACGCAGGGAGGGGAATAACCCGGTATCACAGGCAGCCCCAAAGAAAGGGCAGTGGGACGAGTGAGTGTGGTCTCCAGTTTTCTCACTGGAAGCCTATAGGCCTTCCAGGGCTGGGCTACCTGGAAGTACCAGACCTTTTAGTTTACATCACTAAAAACCAACCACATTCTTACATCTCAAAGAACTTGCACTTAAATCAAACTGCCAAAATATAATCAAGTTGCATGACTCTGATTTTAATTTAAGGCCTAAATTTCTCCAGTAGTGTAGGGAACACTCAGGTGGCCAGTGTTGGGAGCCATATCACCAAGTGGCATTTGCTTGGGAAGCCAAAGTCCCCCAAAAGGAATTGGACCTGGAGAACCTTACCAATATGTCATCAGTAACATTAACTGTCCCTTGATTAACCTTTTCCTCTTTGTAATTATTTTTCCTCCACGACTCCTGTGACATTCTTTCCAATGATTTTGAAGACAAAGGAAAGTGTGCTGCCAAGCCCTCTACAGGCTTCCTTGGGCATAGACAGGCCACATAACATTTACTGCAACTTTAAGAAATTGTTTAATAGGAAAGGAATCTTCCTAAAAGCATTTTCTGATCATCATTAAAGAATTCAATCCCCTCTTTTAGCTTAGAGATAAATAAAGTCCTGATTACTGGAACAAAGTACCTTGAGAATTTCCCATTTATTCCCCGATGATATAATCCTCATGCCAATAAATTGACCATGTGATGTGCATGCTCCTGTAATGCCACGTGTTAATGTCAGGGAATAAATTCACAATCTGATTTGATTTTTTTTGGAGGGGGGAGAACCTGAAACAACATAATACAGACACATAATCAGCAGACACAAAATAAGCTGCTCATCCGATTTCACACACACTGACAACCAAACCTCACTTCTGAAATCACCATAATTACTTTTTCAAATAATTCATTTTTAATGATCATAAAAGTCTGCATTCCTGTTGTGGAAAATATAGGAAATAAGAAAATAACAATCACCACTAAGCCTATGATCCACAAATAAGCCCTGTTAACATTTTTGGTCTATTGTATTTTAATACTTTTCAAAACATACATAATTTTACAACCCAATATCACATTGTAGATGCGACTTGTACTGATTTTTTTTTCAGTTTGCATGCAACATCGTGAAAGTATGTCAAAATGTGGAAGGATATATGCTAAGGTGTTAGTGATAACCTCTGGGTGTTATTTTCTTATTTTCTTTACGCTTTATTGCCTATATTTTCTAATTTTCTATAATGCACATTCATTATTATGAAAAGATTATTTTTAAATTCAGAAAGATTATTTTCCATGGCTGCATACCATTACATCTTATGGATGTACCCTGATCTACTTAATCTTTATCAAAATGGTGGACAGCTGCCCTTTCCAAGGTCTTGGGATGTGTTCATGTGGTTACATGTTTTTGTGAAATTTGCAAGAGTAAACTATAACCACAGTTATTTGAGACCATTCTAACTTCCCTCCTGCACATCTTTGCTGTCAGGTTGTACTGGGAGGAAGTCGAATTGAGGGCGCTTATGGGACTCACCATCATTTCTCATTGTACCTGTTACTGCAGCCACCTTAGCATGGGGATGCTTTCAGGATGCTCCCAATGTCAGCAAATCCATGAGGATTTAAGGGGATTCTAGGAAGATGGCAGCAGTGACATGGGTTTTGAATCTCCTTGAATCCTACACAAAAATAACATGCAAATTAGATAGTAAAACCAAAAACACATGGACAAATTCACAACAAAACTAGATGATACAGTCCCCATACCCTAGGCCCTACATACAAGCAAGTGGGGGCGACCACCATGGCCACAGCCCTGCGTGATACCAGCATCTGTGTGGAGGGAGAAGAGGGAAGCAAGGGAAACCTGGAAAAAGGATGACTTGAGAAAGAATTCAGGATTACAATCATCTCAGAAATGAGGGCTAAACACAAGAGCAAATAACAGGCAGTCAATGCACTGAGAGAAATAGGAGGAATTTGTTTTAGCTGTTAAGGACATAAAGGAAAAAATAAAAAGGACTTTTAAGGAAATGACAAGTAGGCAGAAATGATTCAGCATATAGGTAATAAAGTCTCTAGACAAAAAACCCGAAGTAAAATAGCAGAACAAATACTGAACTCTGCAATGGCAAAAAAATAAAATAAAATAAAATAAATAACTTTCCCATAATTTAGAATTCAGAAAACAACAAAAAAGAGTTGAAACTACATTCTGAAAGAGCACAGTGAGCACCTGAGAATATCAACCCAAAAGGACCAGCACCAAGACATAGGCTAGGAAAACTACTGAACTCTAAAGACAGGTAAATAATTCCTTTGCGAATCTGGGTGGAACAGACATGAACGAACATAAAATCAAAGGGAGAGAAAATCTGATTACCATTCACGTGGAGAGCAACACTTATTCCAAAAGGAGATGGAGGAATCAATTCTGCAACCCAAGGAGCTGCTCTCGGTCAGTGCCATGGGGCTGCGTCTGTGCAGGGGGCACAGGAAGGCCTGGACACCCATGTGTGGCAGCGTGATAAGGCCCAGAAGGGAACATCACACCCAGCCTAGACTGGCATTGAGCCACCAGTTGGACACCCGCATGGGAGCGTAAGCCAACAGGGAATCCTCTAGGAGGAGTGGGCCGAGCCACACAAGTGCAGGGAGGAGAGAGGAGGGAGGAGGGAGAGCCACATTGTGTCATGCTGGAGTGAGTAGGTTTGTCGGGACTCAAATGGGCCCTTTCTCCCAAAGCACAAGCATTCAGGACAACCATCACCAAGTTCAGCTGCAGTCCTAGCACCCTACTGCTGTCTGTTTTCACAGGAGCACCAGTCCAAGAAGTGCATCAAGGCACATGTACATAGAACTGTGACATGCAGTTTGGCTTTGGAAATCTTGAGCAATGCACCATGCCCAGGAAAACCATAGATGTCCTTGACTGTCCTGTACCAGAATGACCAAATCATCGCTGCATCTGCACAGTCCCAGAAATAAAACCACCAACCTAGTTTTCAGCCAGCTCAGTTTTTAAGTTAGTAAATGTACAGTTGTAAAGTTCAAAGTCATGAAAAACAAGGAAAGACTGAGTGACAAATGAAAGATTGAGAGAGACATGATGACTGAATACTGCAGGGCAACCTGGATTCAATTCTGAAATAGAAAAATTACATTGGTGGAAAAACTGGTGAAACCCAACTGAAGTGTGTCATTTAGTAAATGGCATTGCACAAGGGTGAATTCTTAGTTTTGATCAATGTCACATAGCTATGTAAGTTGCTAACATTTGGGGAAACTGGGTAAAGGGTATTTGGGAACTTTGTACTACGCCTGCAACTCAGCTATAAATCTAAAATTATTTCAAAATATCAAGTTTAAAAAATAGTTAACACTTTGCAATAGTAGCACAGAAGAAAACAACTAGTTATTTGGCTGAATCAGTTTCTTTTTTACCTTTTCGATGGTCCTTAGAACATCACAAGGTACTGTGGGTGGGTCCCAAGTGTTCTGCCCCTGTGTTGAGGTCAGAGCTCTCCCTGGACTTGCCACCATGATCCCCTTAGCAAGGAACTGCTGGGGATGCCCAGGAGCTCTGGTACTGGTCCCTACTGTGGCCATGAACCCCCACATGGCGAGAAGAAGTCAGTGGGTGACACCTTCCTGGACTTTCCCTATGCCTGTCCAGCCACTGTCCTCGACAGTTTTGCTCTCTGACTACAACTGGATGTGGGGATGTTGTTGATGCACTTGAAGGGCTGATGCCTTGCCCATCCTTTCTCACCCTGCAGCACAGTGCTGATGCAGCTAAGACCATGGCCCTGCCTTGCATGCCCACAAAACCACACCCACACCGTCCCGGAAGGTCTCCCTTAGTCTGGCACCAATGCAAACAGCTCAGCACTGTCATCACGTCCTGGGCCTCCGACTCTGCCCCATTTGCTAACCCAGACCCTTGCCACGTCTTCTGGCTCCAGTCCTCAGAGAGCAGAGCCTGACCCCAGCCAGATGCAGGCTGTCAATCCCGGAGGGAACCCAGGGGCAGGAGTAAGGCTGGGGAGGCAGAGCTGACAGAGGTGGGGTGGGATATTGAGTCAGCTCCTCTTTCTGCCTTTGGGAGTGTGTCTGAGAACAGTCCTGGGGAGGAAGGGGAGCATTTCCCCATTGGCCCCCGTGCATCGCTTGTCCAGGACCCTGTGCGCTGGCTTGCCACCGGCAATGCACACTCCATGACCAGGGAGCCCCACGCAGGAAGGCAGAGGCCATGCCAGGCCACATTACCCCTGGGCAAAGCTCTCAGAATCCTGCCAGCATGCAAGAAGAAACTGAGAGGATGGGCAGTGGGGAAGGCAGGGTCCAGGGCAGCTGCCCCATCCTCCCAACAGAGCAACTGCGAGTTTCTGAGGCATTCTCTGCCCAGGAACCCAGCCAAACCCACATGAGGGCAGGTGGGAGGGCCAAGGGGCTAACCCCCCCCCGGGGCAGCCTCAGCCGCTTAGTGTTAGTGGATCAAGACCCCAGCTTCCCCCACCTGCCAGGTAAGACAATGCTGAGGTATGGTCCGCACATGGTCATGGGGGTCCCTAGCAGGTGTGAGCCCCTGCTGCCCACAGTGGAAACCTGTGTCAATGAACACTCCCCGGCTAGCTTCCCTCCCTCTCACATCCCCTCCCCACAGCTGCCTTCCAGGACCACATTCACCACTTGCACCCAATCCTACCCATAGGGATTGCTTTCAGAGAATCCATTTAAAACTAAGTGGGCTTTGGAACCCTGCACTGTCTGATTCAGACCCAAAACGTTTAAACACAATGCTACTACCCTCAGTTGTTGGGAATGTTGGGTTATTCGTGGGTTCCATTTGGATACTGGCCCTGTGACGGCCACAGGACACGGGATGCCACCCATCCACTGATGCCACCTTTCTACCTCCTGCCCCAACAACGCCTCAGCAAAATGGGCACCAGAGCCTCTGGGCACGTTCCGTGCTTCTCCAGATCCAGAGACCACGGAGGAGGGAGACTGTCTTCAGCTCTCTGCTCTGCAGCTTTAGATCCTGCATGCCACACACCTTCTCTGTGGCTCCAGACCCCTCCACGGGTTTATCTCCCCCAAGGAAAAATCATCACCGGGTTCTTCCTTTTACACGCACTGGCTGCAGCCACAGCCTGGGGGGACCAGGGCTGGACGGCGCCACAGGCAGGAGAGGGCCCGGACTCCCGAGTCACCTCCCGAGTCACCGTGGGAGGCTAATCAGGCCGCGCTGACCTTCGCCTCCAGCACAGCCTCCGCTTCACTCCCTTCAGGGGCCTGGGCATCATCTCTGGGCCTGGGCACACCCTAGGACAGTCAGAGGCAGCGGCTTCCATGCGCCTCCTTCCCTCGGGCCTCACCCCCTTAGTTCTCTCACTCCAAAACCTCCCGGACCCACCACTAAAAACCCTTCCTTTAAATCACCGGGGGGAAACGATGCGGCTGTCGTGGTGGTGGGTCATTTGGTTTCGGGTCGCGTGACCTCAGTGAGTGTGTCCCCATGGGGGAGCCGAGAGCGCTGATGTGCCCCCCGGATGCGGGAGAGTCCACTCCAGGATCCCTGCTCCTGGAAAACCGCGTCCTCAGTGAGGGTGCAGCCCAAGCCCCTCCAGTTGGGGGCTGGCGGGGGAGGGAAAGCACTGGAGGAAGAGGCTCCGAGGTGAGTCCGCAAAGCCAGGCTGCCAGGCTAACCACGCCCAGCTTCCGCCAGACACCGACTAGGCTGCAGAGACGCTTCCAGAACATCATGTGGGTGCGCCGGCCGGCCCTGGGTGTCTGGGTCGAGGCCCCTCCAAGCCCACCTGGGAGAGCACTCCCGCCTCCCACTACCCGGGGCGCCCACCACCCCGGCCTCCGCCGTCGCTCCGCGACAGCACCCCCAGGGCCTGGCGTCCTGGGCCTCCGACTCTGCCCCGTTTGCTAACCCGGACCCTCGCCGCATCTTCCGGCTCCAGTATCCCCGGGAACCTCCTCCTTTTCATCGCTTCGACAAGACCTTCTGAGGCCACATCTCCAGGCAACATCTCTCTGTCCCCGCTTTGTTTGGCTCTCAAAATTGTGCTGTGCTCCCCCATCTCCAACAGCGTTACGTTGATTTTCGAGCTCTTCCATGCTCTCCCTGGCTCTTTGCTGGCGTCACTCGGTTTTCCGCGCATCCCGGTGCGCACGTGTTAGCTGTGCCAGCCCGGTGCGAGCTGCTGTTAGGATCGGTAGATTACAGCGAAGCTGCAGTCAGCAGCTCCTCTGCCTGGCCCTGCATACCGTGAGACTCCAGGCAGTGCCCGGGACCGCCTGGGGAACAGAGGAGGGAAAAGTCAAACCCTGCAGAGGAAGGACGAGAGCTGGCAGCCAGGTCGGCTGCAAAAGGAGAGAGAGGTGGGCAGTCCAGGCCTGGGATGAGCCAGCCTAAGCTCGAATCGCTGTGTCAATGGGCTGGTCACTTAGCCCTTTTAAGCCTCAGTTTCCTCATCTCTAAAATGTGGATAATAACAGGATCCTCACAGGGCGTCCAGAGATGGAGGCTGTGCGATGAACCCAGCCCAGGCCTGTGGAGTTTTCTGTGCTCCCTGCTGTTGCTGTTGTCATCATTAGCCACCGTTTTGCAAATCTCGGAAGCCTCTTAGACAGAAAACCAGCTGTTCTTGATGACCACTTGTGAAAGGAGAAGCAGATTTTTTAATCAGAATGATTCAAAGAACTTTCTCCCAGCAACAGTTGTTAAATCCAGGCCTTGGAATTTCTCCGAAAGAGAATTCTGCTGGGTGCCGTGCCTCACACCCAAATCCCAGCACTTTGGGAAGCCGAGGTGGGAGGATTACTTGAGGCCAGGAGTTCAAGACCTGCCTGGGCAACATAGTGAGCCCTGTATCTACAAAAAAATTTAAAAAAAAAAATTAGCAGAGTAAGGTAGCGCATGCCTGTAGCCCCAGCTACTCAGGAGGCTAAGGCAAGAGGATTGCTTACGCCTAGGAGGTCAAGGCTGCAGTGAGCTATGATTGCACCACTGCACTGCAGCTCGACAACAGAGTGAGACCCCGTCTGAGGATTCAGTATCATCAGGCTTGAGTGGTTCCTGAGAGAGAAAAGACCTAGATCATTCCTTAAGTTCCCCCTGGAGCCCCAATATCTTGATTCTGTGACTCTTCACATCTCCCTAATTAAATTGTCTGGTTTAATCCTCTCCTTGAGTCCTCTCCTCGGCCTCTGTCCTCGCCAGCCTTGCATCCATTCCATGCTCACCTTCCGTGCTGGGGATGACTTACTAACTGCCGGCTTGCAGATTCACAACTACTCAACAATATGCTGCACAGACAGACTGCCTTGCTCCATGGACACCCTCCTTTGTGCAAAGACCAACTGCTTATGGGCAGTTGGAATGTCTTCTAAGCAGACAAAAGGACTGCTCAAGTGTGCAACTATTTGGGGGCAGTGGCCACTCCCTCCACGGGTGGTTAAGGGCTGTGCTGCCTGGAGCCAGCTGCTGAGTCCTGGAGAAGAATAGAGCAGGCATGTGGACGCCACAAAAGCTGCCCAGCCCTGTGCCCCAGGCCAGCCCAGGACGCAGCACATCGTCAACATATGGGTCCCCGGGGGGTGTTCCCCTCATTTAACAATCATGACTTCCCCCTTCAGGAGACAACAAGATTTGGAAACCTTAAATGGGCTGTATGACTAAATTAAATTCCCAAGGCAGCCAGAACCAAGACGCTAATTGCCTTGGCTCATGGTTCTTACCCTCCATGAGACAGATTGGCTCATTTTTCAGGCGACTAATTATTAATTTGAAGCCATGAATAGAAAGAGATGGGAAGGACCTGTCACCTCCCGCTTGGTGAATGCTAAAGCTTTGTCATTTGCAGGCACAGGAGAGTGCTGGCAGGCCTTTGAGTGAGCCAGGCGACAAGTCGGGGTCCCATATGTACAAACTGCATCCTGGCATTGCTTCTGCTCTGTGCAACGTGGTGGGAGCCCACTTAGAATCAACTGCCAACATCAGAGCTCATGGGACACAAGGGCCATGTTATCTGAGGCCTCAACAAATTCAGACTTCGGAGAGATCTCCAAAGTTGGTATAAAAGTCTCCGCTGGTATAAAACAGTGTAATTCTGAGTTACACTGTCAGAATTTTAAAATGTTAAAGTTCTTTATACAATTTTAAACTTGTGTCCTAGCCAGGAGCAGTGGCTCACACTTGTAATCCCAGCACTTTGGGAGGCCAAGGTGGGCGGATCACCTGAGGTCAGGAGTTCAAGACCAGCCTGGCCTATATGGTGAAATCCCCGCCTCTACTAAAAATACAAAAATTAGCTAGGCATGGTGGCAGGCACCTGTAATCCCAGCTACTCAAGAGGTTGAGGCAGGAGAATTGCTTGAACCCAGGAGGTGGAGGTTTCAATAAGCCGAGATCGCACCACTGCACTCTAGCTTGGGTGACAGAGTGAGACTCTGTCACAAAAAAAAAAAAAAAAATTGGGGGAGCGCCCAAGATGGCCGAATAGGAACAGCTCCTGCCTCCAGCTCCCAGCGTGAGCGACACAGAAGATGGGTGATTTCTGCATTTTCAACTTACGTACTGGGTTCATTTCACTGGGGCATGTCGGACAGTCAGTGCTGGTCAGCGGATGCAGCCCGACCAGCAAGAGCTGAAGCAGGGCGAGGCATCACCTCACCTGGGAAGCGCATGGGGGAAGGGAATTCCTTTTCCTAGCCAAGGGAAACTGAGACACACAACACCTGGAAAATTGGGTAACTCCCACTCTAATACTGCATTTTGCCAAAGGTCTTAGCAAACGGCACACTAGGAGATTATATCCCACACCTGGCCCAGAGGGTCCCACACCCACGAAGCCTCCCCCATTGCTAGCACAGCAGTCTGAGATCTAACTGCAAGGCAGCAGCGAGGCTGGGGGAGGGGCACCCACCATTGCTGAGCCTTAAGTAGGTAAACAAAGCTGCCAGGAAGCTCGAATTGGGTGGGGCCCACCACAGCTCAAGGACGCCTGCCTGCCTCTGTAGATTCCACCTCTGGGGACAGGGCATAGCTAAACAAAAAGCAGCAGAAACCTCTGCAGATGTAAAAGTCCCTGTCTGACAGCTTTGAAGAGAGCAGTGGTTCTCCCAGCACGGAGGCTGAGATCTGAGAATGGACAGACTGCCTGCTCAACTGGGTCCCTGACCCCTGAGTAGCCTAACTGGGAGATATCCCCCACTAGGTGCAGACCGACACCTCACACCTCACACAGCTAGGTACACCTCTGAGATGAAGCTTCCAGAGCAAGAATCAGACAGCAACACTCACTCTTCAGCAATATTCTATCTTCTGCAGCCTCCGCTGCTGATACCCAGGCAAACAGGGTCTGGAGTGGACCTCAAGCAAACTCCAAAAGACCTGCAGCTGAGGGTCCTGACTGTTAGAAGGAAAACTAACAAACAGAAAGGACAACCACATCAAAACCCCATCATTACATCATCATCATCAAAGACCAAAGGCAGATAAAACCACAAAGATGGGGAAAAAGCAGTGCAGAAAAGCTGGAAATTCAAAAAATCAGAGCGCACCTCCCCCTCCAAAGGAATGCAGCTCATTGCCAGCAATGGAACAAAGCTGGATGGAGAATGACTTTGACGAGTTGAGAGAAGAAGGCTTCAGTCGATCAAGCTTCTCAGAGCTAAAGGAGGAACTATGTACCCAGTGCAAAGAAACTAAAAACCTTGAGAAAAGAATGGATGAATGGATAACTAGAATAATCAATGCAGAGAAGACCATAAACAAACTGATAGAGATGAAAACCATGACAAAGAACTACGTGAAAAATGCACAAGCTTCAGTAACCGACTTGATCAACTGGAAGAAAGAGTATCAGTGATTGAAGATCAAATGAATGAAATGAAATGAGTAGAGAAGTATAGAGAAAAAAGAGTGGAAAGAAATGAACAAAGCCCCCAAGAAATATGGGATTATGTGAAAAGACCAAATCTACGTCTGACTGGTGTGCCTGAAAGTGATGGGGAAAATGGGACCAAGTTGGAAGACACTCTGCAGGATATCATCCAGGAGAACTTCCCCAACCTAGTAAGGCAGGCCAACATTCAAATTCAGGAAATACAGAGAATGCCATAAAGACACTCCTCGAGAAGAGCAACTCCAAGACACAAAATTGTCAGATTCACCAAAGTTGAAATGAAGGAAAAAATGTTAAGGGCAGCCAGAGAGAAAGGTCGGGTTACCCACAAAGGGAAGTCCATCAGACTAACAGCAGATCTCTTGGCAGAAACTCTCCAAGCCAGAAGAGAGTGGGGGCCAATATTCAACATTACTAAAGAAAAGAATTTTCACCCAGAATTTCATATTCAGTCAAACTAAGTTTCATAAGTGAAGGAGAAATAAAATCCTTTACAGATAAGCAAATGCTTAGAGATTTTGTCACCACCAGGCCTACCCTACAAGAGATCCTGAAGGAAGCACTAAACATGGAAAGGAACAACTGGTACCAGCCATTGCAAAAACATGCCAAAATGTAAAGACCATCGATGCTAGGAAGAAACTGCATCAACTAACGAGCAAACTAACCAGCTAATATCATAATGGCAAGATCAAGTTCACACATAACAATATTAAGCTTAAATGTAAATGGACTAAATGGTCCAATTAAAAGACACAGACTGGCAAATTGGATAAAGAGTCAAGACCCATCAGTCTGCTGTATTCAGGAGACCCATCTCACATGCAGAGACACACATAGGCTCAAAATAAAGGGATGGGGGAAGATTTACCAAGCAAATGGAAAACAAAAAAAAGCAGGCATGGCAATGCTAGTCTCTGATAAAACAGACTTTAAACCAACAAAGATCAAAAGAGACAAAGAAGGCCATTACATAGTGGTAAAGGGATCAATTCAACAAGAAGAGCTAACTATCCTAAACATATATGCACCCAATACAGGAGCACCCGGATTCATAAAGCAAGTCCTTAGAGACTTACAAAGAGACTTAGACTCCCATACAATAATAATGGGAGACTTTAACACCCCACTGTCAACATGAGACAGATCAACGAGACAGAAAGTTAACAAGGATATCCAGGAATTGAACTCAACTCTGCAGCAAGCAGACCTAATAGACATCTACAGAACTCTCCACCCCAAATCAACAGAATATACATTCTTCTCAGCACCACGTCACTCTTATTCCAAAATTGACCACATAGTTGGAAGTAAAGCACTCCTCAGCAAATGTAAAAGAACAGAAATTATAACAAACTGTCTCTCAGACCACAGTGTAATCAAACTAGAACTCAGGAATAAGAAACTCAATCAAAACCACTCAATTACATGGAAATGAACAACTTGCTTCTGCATGACTACTGGGTACATAACGAAATGAAGGCAGAAATAAAGATGTTCTTTGAAACCAATGAGAACAAAGATACAACATACCAGAATCTCTGGGACACATTTAAAGCAGTGTGTAGAGGGAAATTTATAGCACTAAATGCCCACAAGAGAAAGCAGGAATGATCTAAAATTGACACCGTAACATCACAATTAAAAGAATTAGAGAAGCAAGAGCAAACACATTCAATAGCTAGCAGAAGGCAAGAAATAACTAAGATCAGAGCAGAAATGAAGGAGATAGAGACACAAAAAACCCTTCAAAAAATCAACGAATCCAGGAGCTGGTTTTTTGAAAAGATCAACAAAATTGATAGGCCTCTAGCAAGACTAATAAAGAAGAAAAGAGAGAAGAATCAAATAGTTGCAATAAAAAATGATAAAGGGGATATCACCACTGACCCCACAGAAATACAAACTACCATCAGAGAATACTATGAACACCTCTATGCAAATAAACTAGAAAACCTAGAAGAAATGGATAATTTCCTGGACACTTACACTCTCCCAACACTAAACCAGGAAGAAGTTGAATCCCTGAATAGACCAATAGCAGGCTCTGAAATTAAGGCAATAATTAATAGCCTACCAACCAAAATAAGTCCAGGACCAGATGAATTCACAGCCGAATTCTACCAGAGGTACAAGGAGGAGTTGGTACCATTCCTTCTGAAACTATTTCAATCAATAGAAAAAGAGGGAAACCTCCCTAACTCATTTTATGAGGCCAACATCATCCTGATACCAAAATCTGGCAGAGACACAACAAAAAAAGAGAAATTCAGACCAATATCCCTGATGAACATTGATGCAAAAATCCTCAATAAAATACTGGCAAACCAAATCCAGCAGCACATCAAAAAGCTTATCCACCATGATCAAGTAGGCTTTATCTCTGGGATGCAAAACTGGTTTGACATATGCAAATCAATAAATGTAATCCAGAACCAATGACAAAAACCACATGATTATCTCAATAGATGCAGAAAAGGCCTTCGACAAAATTCAACAGCCCTTCATACTAAAAACTCTCAATAAATTTGGTATTGATGGAACATATCTCAAAATAATAAGAGCTATTTATGACAAACCCACAGCCAATATCATACTGAATGGGCAAAAACTGCAAGCATTCCCTTTGAAAACTGGCACAAGACAGGGATGCCCTCTCTCACCATTCCTATTCAACATAGTGCTGGAAGTTCTGGCTAGGGCAATCAGGCAAGAGAGAGAAATAAAGGGTATTTGGTTAGGAAAAGAAGAAGTCAAATTGTCCCTGTTTGCAGATGATATGATTGTATATTTAGAAAACCCCATCATGTCAGCCCAAGATCTCCTTAAGCTGATAAGCAACTTCAGCAAAGTCTCAGGATACAAAATCAATGTGCAAAAATCACAAGCATCCTTACACACCAGTAACAGACAAACAGAGAGCCAAATCATGAATGAACTCCCATTCACAATAGCTTCAAAGAGAATAAAATACCTAGGAATCCAACTTACAAGGGAAGTAAAGGACCTCTTCGACGAGAACTACAAAACACTGCTCAAGGAAATAAAAGAGGACACAAACAAATGGAAGAACATACCATGCTCACAGATAGGAAGAATCAATATCATGAAAATGGCCATACTGCCCAAGGTAATTTATAGATTCAATGCCATCCCCATTAAGCTACCAATGACTTTCTTCACAGAATTGGAAGAAACTGCTTTAAAGTTCACATGGAACCAAAAAAAACTCCGCATTGCCAAGACAATCCTAAGCCAAAAGAACAAAGCTGGAGGCATCACACTACCTGACTTCAAACTATACTACAAGGCTACAGTAACCAAAACAGCATGGTACTGGTACCAAAACAGAGATATAGACCAATGGAACAGAACAGAGCCCTCAGAAATAATACCACACATCTACAGCCATCTGATCTTTGACAAACCTGACAAAAGCAAGAAATGGGGAAAGGATTCCCTATTTAATAAATGGTGCTGGAAAAATTGGCTAGCCATAAGTAGAAAGCAGAAACTGGATCCTTTCCTTACTCCTTATATAAAAATTAATTCAAGATGGATTAGAGACTTAAATGTTAGACCTGAAACCATAAAAACCCTAGAAGAAAACCTAGGCAATACCATTCAGGACATAGACATGGGCAAGGACTTCATGTCTAAAACACCAAAAGCAATGGCAACAAAAGCCAAAATTGACAACTGGGATCTAATTAAACTAAAGAGCTTCTGCACAGCAAAAGAAACTACCATCAGAGTGAACAGGCAACCTATAGAATGGGAGAAAATTTTTGCAATCTACTCATCTGACAAAGGGCTAATATCCAGAACCTACAAAGAACTCAAACAAATTTACAAGAAAAAAACAAACAACCCCATCAAAAAGTGGGCAAAGGATATGAAAAGACACTTCTCAAAAGAATACTTTCATACAGCCAACAGACACATGAAAAAATGCTCATCATCACTGGCTATCAGAGAAATGCAAATCAAAACCACAATTAGATACCACTTCACACTGGTTAGAATGGTAATCATTAAAAAGTCAGGAGACAACAAGTGCTGGTGAGGATGTGGAGAAATAGGAACACTTTTACACTGTTGGTGGGACTGTAAACTAGTTCAACCATTGTGGAAAACAGTGTGGCGATTCCTCAAGGATCTAGAACTAGAAATACCATTTGACCCAGCCATCCCATTACTGGGTATATACCCAAAGGATTATAAATCATGCTGCTATAAAGACACATGCACACGTATGTTCATTGTGACACTATTCAAAATAGCAAAAACTTGGAATCAACCCAAATGTCCATCAGTGACAGACTGGATTAAGAAAATGTGGCACATATACACCATGGAATACTATGCAGCCATAAAAAAGGATGAGTTCATGTCCTTTGTAGAGACATGGATGCAGCTGGAAACCATCATTCTCAGCAAATTATCACAAGAACAGAAAACCAAACACGGCATGTTCTCACTCATAGGTGGGAATTGAACAATGAGATCACTTGGACACAGGAAGGGGAACATCACACACCGGGGCCTATTGTGGGGAGTGGGGAGTGGGGAGTGATAGCATTAGGAGATATACCTAATGTAAATGACGAGTTAATAGGTGCAGCACACCAACATGGCACATGTATACACATGTAACAAACCTGCATGTTATGCACATGTACCCTAGAACTTAAAGTATAATAAAAAAAAAAAACAAAAAACTTGTGTCCCATGAATAAACCACACCTTTGACCCTATTAATATTTTTAATAAACTCTACAATTATCTTGGGAATGGTACAACTTCTTTGCACTGTATTTTGGTATATTAAAGGCATTCATTACTCATTAAACACAAACAACTAGGCCAGGCATGGTGGCTCATGCCTGTAATCCCAGTCCTTTGGCTGAGGTGGGTGGATGACCTGAGGTCAGGAGTTTGAGACGGGCCTGGTCAATACGTTGAAACCCCATCTCTACTAAAAATACAAAAAAATTAGCCGGGCGTGGTGGCAGGCACCTGTAGTCCCAGCTGCTCTGGAGGCTGAGGTGGGAGAATGGCCTGAACCTGGGAGGCGGAACTTGCAGTGAGCCGAGATCAGGCCACTGCACTCCAGCCTGGGCAACAGAGCGAGACTCTGTCTCAAAAAAAAAAAAAAAAATTATCCGGGCTTGGTGGTGCATGCCTGAGGCAGGAGAATCGCTTGAACCCAGGAGATGGAGGCCACAGTAAGCAGAGATCATGCCTTTGCACTCCAGCCTGGGCAAAAAGAGCAAAACTCCATGTCGAAAAAATAAATAAAATAAAATAAATGCAAACAACTAAAATTTACCATAACTTTTGGTAACTCATTTTCTCCCCAGCTTTCTATTATTTAAAGTTTCAAATATATAGAAGAATTGATAGTATTTACAATGAGTCCCCATAGATCTACCACATACATTCTACAATTAATGCTATCAATTGTAAATCAAAGAACATGACTGAGGCAAGCCTCAATCATTTTAGGAAGTTGATTTGCCAAGGTTAGTGACATGCCCAGGAAAGACCATAGATCCACAGGAAAAATTGTGGTCCATACCTTTCCTGAAGAGGGTCTGGGGATGTCAATATTTAAAACAAAAAGAGTGGGTATTGGAGAAAGAGGAGGAAATTTTTTAAAGGTGTGGGTAGATAAGAGGCAAATGGTTGTATTCTTTTGAGCCTTTGATCAGCCTTACATGTGAGAGGAGGACAGAGAAACAGGCACTTATGCTTTCATGTAGCTCAGTGATTCTACATTTTTACATTAAATAAAATAGACATGGGGCAGAGGAAGTAATCAGATATGCATTTGTATCGGTGAGCAGCAAGACGAATTTGAGTTCTGTCCTTTGTACCACAGTCTATCACATTTTTCGTGCATTTCACATGAAGTTGCTGGCATCAGAGCGCTTTGCCTCTAAACACCTCAGCATGCATACCATTACCAGCCATGTTTATGGGGATTTGGGGGTAAAACTTATATAGAATGTCACATCCACTCCAAAGCTCACCTTCTGTGAGTTTGGACATGTGTACCCCTGTCAAGATGCACAGGATTCATGCCCTCAGAAGCCTGGCGTCCCTTCCCAGTCAATCCTGTCCCACCCCCAACTCATCCCCAGTCCAGCCCCACAGGCAACCACAGTTCATTTTTTTCACCATAGTTATAACTCATTTTTGCTATAATATTTATATCCCAATATACCTGGAACCTCAATAAGTAAAAGTGGTCCAGGGCCCTGTCATCTTCCATGAGGTCCAGAGAGCCTCCTTACTATTCTTCTTTTTTTTTTTTAATTGCCAAATCATCAATGTGCCCCTCCAGATCTGAGAAGGTGAAGGGCCAATTACAAAACACAAGCTGGCTTTAAGTCCATGAGTCTGCAAGATGTTTTTTTCTTTTCTGCAAACAGGGAATATTAAGCCTGGTTGCTTTGCCTGTTCTCATGGGACACTTTAAAACAACAAAGTGTACACTTTGTTGAAGAACACAGAGCTCTCGGAATCTTTTGAATTGGAAATACAATCTCAAAAAAGAAAAAACAGAATTAGAGATTGATGTAAAAATCCCATTTTTTAGGCAAAAATCAACAATGGATGCTAAAATTAATGGGTGGAAAGTTGAGTAAGAAGATATATACCTAGTCTCAAAGTATCTCCAATGAGATACTTAGCAATTTCAAAAGGAAATATGGTAACATGGCAGTGGAGAGGCCTGGCAGACGCCGCCTAAACCAGGGATGAACTCCAGCATCATCAGTGATCGGACAAACTGAAACCCACGCCTTCTTGCAGGACGCGCAGAACAGGTACATCACTGCGGTGGTATTCTTTTTTTTTTTTTTTTTGAGACGGAGTCTCGCTCTGTCGCCCAGGCTGGAGTGCAGTGGCCGGATCTCGGCTCACTGCAAGCTCTGCCTCCCGGGTTTACGCCATTCTCCTGCCTCAGCCTCCCGAGTAGCTGGGACTACAGGCGCCTGCCACCTCGACCAGCTAGTTTTTTGTTTGTTTGTTTGTTTGTTTTGTATTTTTTTTAGTAGAGACGGGGTTTCACCGTGTTAGCCAGGATGGTCTCGATCTCCTGACCTCGTGATCCACCCATCTTGGCCTCTCAAAGTGCTGGGATTACAAGCTTCAGCCACCGTGCCCGGCCGGTGGTATTCTTGATGAAACCACATCATCTGAATCTATCAGATGAACCCCAAATTAAGTGTCATTTAATAAAACAATTTACTCTCAAAAACAGTCAAGGTCATGGGAAAAAAAGACTGAAGAATTGTTTCATATTAAAGGAAATGAGAAATGACAGCTGATTGCAAGACATGATCAAAGACTCTTTTGCTATAAAGGACATTAAATGGAACAACAGCAAAATCTGATGAAGATACATAAATTATAAAGAGTATTATATCAAGGAGTGTTAATTTCCTAATTTTAATAACTGTACTGCTGTTGTAAAGAGAAGATACTTGTTATTTTATAACAGCTTTGCTGAGATATAATTTTTGTACCATAAAATTCATCCTATTAAAAATTCATTCCATGGTTTTAGCATATTCATAGTTACGGAATTATCACTTAGATTGTTTTAGAATATTTTCTTTGCTCCAAAAAGGAAACCATTAGCAGCCATTTAGCCACTGTTCCTTCCTTCCTCCTTCCAGCCTCTGGCAACCACGAATCTACTTTTTATCTCTGTGGATTTGCCTATTTGAACAGTCCATGTAAATGGAAACATCCAGTATGTGGCCTTTGTGTCTGACTTCCCTCACTTAGCAGAATGTCTTCAAGGTTCATGCAAGTTGCAGCATGTCAGAATGTCACTCTTGTTGTGGCTGAGTAGTATTCCACTGTGTGGGTCTACCACCTTGTGTTTATCCATTTATCAGTGGACAGACATTCGGGTTGTGAATAGTGCTTTTAAGTTAGGGTCTTACTCTGTCACCCAGGCTAGAGTGCAGTGGTGCTATCTCAGCTCACTGCAGCCTTGATCTCCTGGGCTCGAGCAATCCTCCCATCTCAGCCTTCCAAGTAGCTGGGACTACAGGCATCCACCATCACGCCCTGCTAAATTTTGTATTTTTTTTAGAGTTGGGGTCTCACTGTGTATCCCAGGCTGGTCTTGAACTCCTGGCCTCAAGCAATCTTCCTGCCTTGGCTTCCCAAAGTATTGGGATTACAATAATGAACCACTGTGCAAGGCCTATTTTTAACTTTTTGAGGAATTCTCAAACTGTTTTCCAGAACAACTGCTCCATTTTACAATCCCACCAGCAATGCATGAGAGTTCTAATTTCTCTCTCTTTTTTTTTTTTCAGACAGAGTCACTGTCACTCAGACTGGAGTGCAGTGGCATGATCTCGGCTCACTGAAGCCTCTTTCCCGGGTTGAAGTGATTCTCCTGCCTCAGCCTCCAGAGTAACTGGAATTACAGGCCTGTACCACCACACCTGGCTAATTTTTTTGTATTTTCAATAGAGATGGAGTTTCGACATGTTGGCCAGGGTGGTCTTGAACACCTGACTTCAAGTGATCCGCCCACCTTGGCCTACCAAAGTGCCAGGATCACAGGCTTGAGCCACTGCACCCGGATGAGCGTTCTAATTTCTTCACATCCTCACTAATACTTGTTTTCCTCTCCTTTGTTTAAATCAGAGACAACCTAATGAAAGTGAAGTGATATCTCATAGTTCTGATTTTCATTTCCATGATGTCTAATGATGTCGAGCATATTTTCATAGCTTTGTTGGCCCTTTGTATGTTTTCACTGGAGAAAAGTCTATTCAAGACTTTTCACCGTTTTTTAATTGGGTTGTTTAAGTTCTGAGAGTTATTTATATGTTCTGGAAAGTAAGCCCTTCTTACACATATAATTTGCAAATATTTTCTCTCATCCTGTAGATTTTCTTTTCACTTCTTGAAAGTGTTCTTTGATGCACAAAAGTTTTTAATTTTGATGGGTTGCAGTTTATCTAGCTTTTCTTTTGCCATCTGTGTCATAGCTATTGTCATAGCATTATATTGCCAAATTCAAAGTTATGAAGATTTATCCCTACATTTTTGTCCTAAAAGTTTTACAGTCTTAGCTCTGTGGTTAGGTCTTTGATCCACTTTGAGTTAATCTTTGTATACAGTATGCAGTATAGTCATTCTTTTGCATGTGGATATACAGTTGCCCCAGAATTATGTGTAGAAGAGACTTTTTTCCAATAAATGATCTTGGCACCCTTGTTGAAAATTAATTGAACATAGATGTATTGGTTTATTTCTGGACCCTCAGTTCCATTTCATTGGTCCATCGTTATGCCACAACCATGCTTCTTTGATTACTGTAGCTTTGTAGTCAAACTTTGAAATTGGAAAGTGTGTGTCTGCAAACTTTTTTTTTTTTTCAAGATTGTTTTGGCTATTTGGGGTCTCTTGCAATTCCAGATGAATTTTAGAATCAGCTTTTTCATTTCTGCAAAAAAAAGACCATTGGAATTTTGAAAGGCATTGCATGCATCTGTAGGTCACTTTCAGAGCACTGCCATTCTAACAATTCCACATCTCCCAATCCACAAACACAAAGTGGCTTCCCATTTGGGTCTTTTTAAGTTTCTTTCAGCAATGTTTTATAATTTTCAGTGCATAAATCTTGCACCTCTTGGTTTAAATTTGTTCCTATGTATTTTATTCTTTTTTGTGCTATTATAAATAGAATTGTTTTCTTTTTTTATTTTTTTTAATAGAGACAGGATCTTGCTCTGTTGCCCAGGCTGGAGTACAATGGTGATCCTAGCTCACTGTAGTCTCAAACTCCTGGGCTCAAGTGATCCTCCTACCTCAGCCTGCTGAGTAGCTGGGACTATAGGCAAACGCCACCACACCTGGCAATTTTTTTTAAGAGAAGCTGGGACTATAGGCAAACGCCACCACACCTGGCAATTTTTTTTAAGAGACTGGGTCTTGCTCTCTTGCCTAGGCTGGTTTTGTACTCCTGGCCTCAAGCAATCCTCCTACCTCAGTCTCCAGAAGTGCTGGGATTACAGGCATGAGCCACCACACTCAGACAAGATTGTTTTCTTAATTTATTTCTCAGGTTGTTCATTGCTAGTGTATAGAAGTACAACTAATTTAATGTATTGACCTTGTACACTGCAAATTTGCTGAACTTGTTTATTAGCACTAGTGGATTTTTTATGAATTCCTTAAATTTTTTTATATGTAAAATTATGTCATGTGCAATAGAGATAATTTTACTTCTTGCTTTCCAATTTAGATGCCTTTTTTTCTTGTCTAATTTCTTTGGCTAGGACTTCTAGTGCAATGTTGAATGGAAGTGGCAAAAGTGGGTATCCATTCCTTATTCCTGATTTTATGAGGAATGATGTCAGTCTTTCACCTTTGACTGGGATGTTAGTTGTGGGATTTTCACAAATGTTCTTTATTATATTGAAGAAGTTTCCTTCTACTCCTAGTTTGTCAATTGCTTTTATCATAAAAAGGTGTTCAATTTTGTCAAATGCTTTTTCTGCATTGATGGAGGTGATCATGTTTCTTTCCTTCATTCTATCAATGTAGTATATACAACGGATTGATTTTCATATATTGAACCACTCTTGCATTCCTGGAATAAGTCCCACTTGGTTATGATGTGCACTTCTCTAAAGATGTTGAATTAGATTTGCTAGTTTTTTGTATTTATACTGTTATGGACTGAATTGTGTTCCCCCAAAATTTATAGATTAAATCTCTAACCCCTAATATGGCTGATTTAGAGATAGGGCCTTTAGAAGGTAATTAAGGTTAATAAGTTCATAAGGCCTAATTCAACAGGATTGGTGGCCTTAGAAGAAGAGGAAGAGAGAAATATCTCTCCCTCTCTCTTTCATCACATGCACTCAGAGCTAAGGCCATCTGAGTACTGCAGTGACAAGGTGGCCATCTGCAAATAAGGAAAGAGCCCCCTCCAGACAACCTCACTGGGCCTTCATCTGGGACTTCCAGCCTCCGGTACTATGAGAAATAAATTCCTGTTGTTTAAACCACCCAATCTATAGCATTTTGTTATGGCAACCCAACCTGACTAATATGTGTACTAACAAGGGATATGATCTATATTTTTCTTTTCTTGTGACGTCTGTATCTGACTTTGGTATCAGGATAATGCTGGCCTCAGATAATTAGTTAGAAAGCTTTCCCTCCTCTTCTATTTTTTGGAAGAGTTTGAGAAGGATTGTTGTTAATTCTTGTGTGAGCACTACTTTGCAATCCTTAATGACACACACGCAGATATTCACATAATAAATCTTAAAATATCTATGTATTGACAAAGTATTGAAATACATACATAAACTACCAGGTAAGACTGACAGTCTGAATATAAGGGTTCAGCATTTTATTCTTCCTTAAACGATATCTTCTGTTTGGGAAAATAATTTTAGTGTTAAATTTGCAATAACATATTGTTTTTAATGTGTATGCCCAACAGTGATTTTTATATAGACAGTTTTCAATATTTCATTGTTTCTCAGCATACTCCAACTCATTAAATCTTTCCCAGTCTTCCTCCTGGGCATGCATATATGTCAACACCAGTTCATTTTCCCATCCAGGGTACTCATTGAGCCTTGTGTTTCAGGAAACTTTGACCTGAGTATAACATACCAAGGACAAAATCTCTGTGACAGGTGACACAAATAAATATCGAAAACTTAAATTCACCAGAACAGAGAACCACCACAGTCTCATGCTGGATGTCAAGAAAAGTGCCATGAATTTCATCACCAAGAAGGTGTCCTAGAAACATCAATAAAGCTCTTAATACTAAAAGAAAAAAAATAATTTCTGCAGATTTCAAATACGATCTTTTCAGAATATACTTTCACGACTCAGCCTCCTGACATAACTGAGACTCCAGGTGCACACCACCACACTCAGTTGATATTTCTTACATTTTTTTTAGTGATGGGGTCTTGAAATGCCCAGGCTGGTCTGAAACTACTCGTGGAATCTAGCAATCCTCCCACCACGGCCTCCCAAAATGTTGGGATTACAGGTGTGAGCCTCCACCCAGCCAGAAGATACTTTTCCTACAAACTTGTGTTCATAGCTTATATGTCTGTTATACAACTAAAGTGAGAGTAAACACATATTTGGTCTGAGGTATAATTCCATGGACTTTCCATGGATCATCAATTTTCAAAAATTTAGAATGCATGGAATTGTACTCAACATTACACTGTGATGAAAAGACTGCAATGACACATTAGGGCCTTGCAGCCATCTCAGGTTGTCATTGTGAACATTGGTCATAGTTTAATAAAACTGGGGAAATGCTGAAGTCAGCTAAAAAGAATTCTGAAGAATAAGATTTACTATTATTACCCTGAGAAGTCTTGAGCTACCTTAGAAACAAGAAACAAAACCTAATAACATTTAAAGTTGGAGCAGAAAAAAATCCAGTCAACCTGAAATTTTTTTTAATGACAAATTTTCAGTTAGAATTTTTGTTTTGAGAAAAATAAGCTTAGTATAGAAATAAGATAAGAAAAAGACATAAGAGATAAGAAATAAGATAAGAAAAATAAGTTTAGTATAGAAATAAGATAGTCAATTTCTGTTCCATAAAATCAGTAAGTGGTAGTAAATCTGTCCATTATATTGAAGACCACCAAAAATGGGATTGCTGTGATGCATTTCAAATAGGAAAATGTTACGGATATTTTAATGTGTAAAAGGTATTTTCCTGCAGTAGCCCCTGAGGTATTAATATTTTGTTTTTCAGGAAGTTGACTCTCTATTAGGATATACCTATTTTTAAAGATTAGTAACTAATCATAATTTCCTTAATAAGGGAGCAAGTACCAAATTTCAAGAGAGCCATTATGATAATTCGTTCAGATTTTTCACAAAGATTTCTCTAGCTGTTTCCAAACAGTCTATGGAAAACTCACCCTTTAGGGATAAAACACTTGAGAACAATTGAAGTGTACAATGTAATCCTGAATTAACATAGCAATTATTTTACAAAAAAAAATCTCTATATCAACAAGAAAAATAACCTTTGGGATAATAGTAAAAGAAAGAAACAAAATGAACGTAAATGACTCCAAAGCTGAATTTACCTGGACTTCTTCAGAAACTCCATTTTATGCCATCCAGGTCTGAGTTAATTAAAGGAACCTGTGAAAACAGTCGCATGTGTCTGTGTTTTTGTGAAAAGAAAAAATCGGTTTCCTTTATTTGAGGTCTAAAGTATTTTTCTCTTCCTCCATTCTTCCTCTTTAATGGGTTGTAAATTCTTATGATTTGTCAGTAAGTTAGAATTCATAAGCTCTTCATGAGTGGGTGTGTCTTGTGTATTCTAGCCCACTAAGGAATAAATTTCCAAAGCAGGCTTGTTTTTCCCTTAAAATAATTAATTAGCTAACCAGTTTAAGAAGGAAGTTGCAGAAGGGAGGACAAAGCACCAGTGATCTCGCTTCTCAGTTTCAATAATTTGAAATTATGACTCATCAGAGAAAATGACTGATACTCTGCTTATCAGAACACTGCTAACTTTCTATCAATGAATGTGAGTCATACAGCCACCAAAGAAAAAATGAAGAGCCACCTGGCAGAGACAAATATATTGTGGCCGGAGGAAAGAGGTTATTCGGAGACACACATAGCTCTTTGACTTCTTTGATCCCTAGGGAATATTTCAAAGTTTGCAGAAAAGAAAAGCAGCAGACGTCTTCTGGAGGAGAATCAATCTGATTTTCAAATTTAATGGCCAAAAAGATGGCATTTGTACTTGGCCTCACATTTAAATTAGTTAGAACTTCAAAAATGCTAACTTTCCTAGTTCCAAGAAACAAGCATTCATTTTCCTCTTTGAGTGTCTAATACTGGTTAAAATTCAGTGTTTCTAGAGACTTCAATCATCAGTTCTACTAAACAAGGTAACGTTATCATTGTATCCGGGGCTGAACACTCCAAGTTCTCTAAAACTTGTAAACAGGATTGCTCTCATTGCCATTCAGAGAGAGGACTTCCTTCTTAGCAGTGGATGTCAGCTTACTCCGGGTAATGTCAGTATTTTTAAAAGCATGTAGAAGAAAGATGCCAAAGATAATAGTGAAGAATCCACTTAGGGTCTTGATGATATCTCCAGCCTTCATGCCATACCACCCTTGGAGTAAGATGGCAGAGCAATTCACTACCATGGATGTGAAGAACGCAAAATAAATGGGAGTCACAGGAGATGTAGTAACGGTGTCCAGTGCCTTGAGATAGTTAATCTGTGTAGTCACCAAAAGCACAAGTATAGCCAGCAAAACAGTGACCAGGGGATGCTTCTAAACTGTCTTCCATTCTAGTAATTCCTTAATGGCAATTCCCAGGCTTTTGGCAGAAGAAACTGAAAATGCTCCAGTCAAAGAACAGATTGAAATATAGACCAATATATTGATCTGTCCTTTCTTGGGAGCCACAATCAAAATCAGTACCAAGAAGATCACAATTATGATCACAGCAAAGGAAATAAATCCTGGGTCTCTCAATTTCATTTCCATTTCATGCAAAGAAGTGACTTCCTCTTCTTGTGGGGGATGGATAACCATCACAGTTGACCCCAATATGCAGCCTGTTTTCCCATAAATGTTCAAGTGCTCATTTAAAAAATAAGAAGATAATATTGCACTTACGAGAACACTCAGAGGGCCGGGAGGGTGGGGGTGACCAAGATGGCAGGTGCAAAAGCATAAGCCACAAAATGTACAGCCTCTCCTGCTCCCATGGCTAGCACTCCTGCCCCCTAGAGCCATCTTTCAGGTCAGAATGTCCACCTTGTCCAGCTCTAGTGACGCCTTTTTTGACCAGTTGCAAGAGACCCTTCTTTTTCAATATGAAGCTGGAGCCAATAAAAATACTGGAGGTTACTGCCAGTACCTAGCCCACATAAAGACTGTATTTGTTTTCTACGTTTGCTGAAATGCTCAAGTTGGTTATGCTGGAATTCAGGTCCGTGTAGAGGACCGGAGAAGCAGCTGTGACACTTCTGTGATCTCACACCAAGCCTGGGAGGAGTTTGGACAGACCAGAGACAGCACATATCCTTCTCGGCAGGGCTCTCTGTGCCACAGCCTCACATGGGCCCCCATGTTCCTGGACGGGGCTCCTGGATGCAGATACTCTCTCCTCAGTCACCTGGGCCTCTCCAACCCATGGACCTGCCAGATTGTTGTTAATTCTTTTTTAAAGAAAACTGCTCTATTGAGGTAAAATGAACATATAAAAAGCTGTATATATTGAATGTATCCATTTCGATAAGTTTGGGGATAAGTTGTACCTGTGAAACCATCACCACCATCAAGGTTATAAACACATCCATCACCTCCCAAAGTTTCCTCCCACCCCTTTATTATTGTTGTTATTATTATTGTTATTGAGACAGAGTCTTGCTCTGTCACCCAGGCTGGAGTGCAGTGGCATGATCATGGCTCACTCCAACCTCCGCCTCCCAGACTTAAGTGATCCTCCCACATCAGCCTCCTGAGCAGCTGGGATCACAGGCACAGGCCACCATGCCCAGCTAATTTTTGTATTTTTAGTAGAGACAGGGTTTCACCGTGTTGGCCAGGATGATCTTGAACTCCTGACCTCAAGTTATCCACCTACCTTGGCCTCCCAAAGTGCTGGGATTACAGCTGTGAACCACTGCACCCAGCCCCTTTATTATTTGTATTTGGATTTTGTTTTTGTCACTGTTTTGATAATAACACCATAAGATCAACTTGCCTTAGTAAATTTTAGGTATACAATGCAGTATTTTTAGCTATAGGCATCATGCCGCACAGATCTCCAGAGCTCATTCATCCTGGATAACTGAAGCTTGGTACCTTCTGATCATCATCTCCCCATTTCCCCCTCCCTCCAGCCCGTGAAAACCATCATTCTACTCTCTGTTTTTTTTTTTTTTTTTCTTTTGAGACGGAGTCTCGCTCTGTTGCCCAGGCTGGAGTGCAGTGGCCAGATCTCAGCTCACTGCAAGCTCCGCCTCCCGGGTTTACATCATTCTCCTGCCTCAGCCTCCTGAGTAGCTGGGACTATAGGCGCCTGCCACCTTACCCAGCTAGTTTTTGTATTTTTTTGGTAGAGACAGGGTTTCACTGCATTAACCAGGATGGTCTCGATCTCCTGACCTCGTGATCTGCCCGTCTCGGCCTCCCAAAGTGCTGGGATTACAGGCTTGAGCCACCACGCCCGGCCTACTCTCTGCTTTTAGGAGTTTGATTATTTTAGAGTCCACATTGCTATGGTTTGAATGATGACATCCCTCCAAAATTTATGTTGAAGCCATCCCCAATGCAGTAGTATTAAGAGGTATGGTCTTTGGGATGTGATTAAGTCATGAGGGCTCTACTCTTATGAATGGGATTAGCACCCTTATTTAAAGGCTCAAGGTCAAAAGGAGTGCTCTCTCACCTTCTGTCTTCCTCCATGTGAGAACACATGCATCTCCTCTGGAGGAAGCAGCAACAAGACACCATCTTGGAAGCAGGGAGCAGCCTTCATCAGACACCAATGCTAGTGTCTTGATCTTAGACTTCCCAGCCTCCAGAAACATAAGAAACAAATTTCTGCTGTTTATAAGTTACCCAGTCCCAGATATTTTGTTATAGCAGCACAAATGGGCTAAGATACACCCATAAATGAGATCCTGCAGTATTTGTCTTTCTGTGCCTGACTTACTTTGTTTAACATAATATCCTCCGGGTCCATCTATGTCATCACAAATGGCAGGATTTCCTTCTTTTTAAGGACGAAATAATATTCCTTTGTATGTATATACTATAATATCTTTTTATTAAGTGAAATCAAGCTTGTTAAGGAAGTAAAGGAATATAAGAATGACTACTCCATAAGCAGAGCAGTCCTGAGGCTGCTGGTTGGCTGTTTTTATGGTTCTCTTGATTATGTGCTAAACAAGGGATGGATTATTCATGAGTTTTCAAGGAAAGGGGTGGGCAATTACCAGAACTGAGGGTTCCTCCCCTTTTTAGACCATATAGGGTAACTTCCTGACGTTGTCATGGCATTTATAAACTGTTGTGGTGTTGGTGGGATGTCTCTTAGCATGCTAATGCATTATAATTAGTGTATAATGAGCCAGAGGTCACTTTCATTGCCATCTTGGTTTTGATGGGCTTTGGCCAGCTTCTTTACTGCATTCTTTTATCAGCAAGGTGTTTGTAACCTGTTGTGCCAACCTCCTATCTCATTCTGTAACTTAGAATGCCTAACCTCCTGGGATGCAGCTCAGTGGATCTCAGCCTTATTTTACCCAGCCCCTATTCAAGATTGAGTTGCTCTGGTTCAAACACCTCTGGCATATTTCCCCCCTCCCTTTTACAAGGGAACCCTTAATCCTAAAGGCTGTAAGCAGATGAAATCTATCCTCTTCAACTTCTTCAGGCTGAATAGGGGCAATGATATTCCCACCTAACTATTAGGGCATCTCATATCCAGGGTAGAGAGGAGCTGAGTCAGAAAGCATCATTATGGTGAAAAACAGCCCCAAAACAACTGATGAGACTAGAATCTAATAACAAGTGTACCATAGTTTTTGAAACATAATTTTTCTCTCTCCAGTCTCACATTTTTACTAAAGACAAATCATGGTAGGATGGATTTGTTTCAAAAAATAAGCTTTAGCCTTATACTTGGTCAGATTATTTGTAAAGTGCAGCAAGAATAATTTTTCACATAGGCTTTTTTAATTGGCTTTGATGGAACGTTGTTCCATAAAATGAATCTCAGATAAGACTTTTTTCAAAGCCAAGCCCAGCATTGAGTTTGTACCCTCAAATACCTATAAGTTGGAAAATTCCTTTCCTCTTGAGGTCACAAGGTAATATGGGGCTCCTGGGCCTGTTAGAAAGTGACATGCTTGGCCAGGCACTGTGGCTCAAGCCTGTAATCCCAGCACTTTGGGAGGCCAAGGAAGGCACACAATGAGGTCAGGAGTTTGAGACCAGCCTGGCCAATATGGTGAAACCCTGTCTCTACTAAAAATACAAAAATCAGTTGGGCATGGTGGCGTGCACCTGTAGTCCCAGCTACTTGGGAGGCTGAGACAGCAGAATTGCTTGAACCTGGGAGGCAGAGGTTGCAGTGAGCTGAGATTGCACCACTGCACTCCAGCCTGGGTGACAGAGTGAGACTCCATCTCAAGGCTACCACAGCTTTTTTTCTGTTTGGCAGAGCCTACCACAGCTCAGCAAAGCCACTGTAGCCAGACTGCCTTTCTAGATTCCTCCTCTCTTGGCAGGGCATCTCTGAAAGAAAGGCTGTAGCCCCAGTCAGGGGCTTATAGATAAATCTCCCATCTCCCTGGGACAGAGCACCTGGGAGAAGGAGCAGCTACGGGGTCAGCTTCAGCAGACAAAGATTCCTGCCTGCCAGTTCTGAAAAGAGCAGCAGATCTCCCAGCACAGTGCTCGAGCTCTGCTAAGGGACAGACAGCCTCCTAAAGTGGGTCTCTGACCCCCATGCCTCCTAACTGGGAGACATCTCTCAGCAAGGGTCGACAGACACCTCATACAGGAGAGCTCCGGCTGGCATCCGGAGGGTGCCCCTCTGGGACGAAGCTTCCAGAAGAAGGAACAGGCAGCAATCTTTCCTGTTCTGCAGCCTCTGCTGGTGATACCCAGGCAAACAGGGTCTGGAGTGGACCTCCAGCAACTCCAGCAGACCTGCAGCAGCGGAGTCTGTTAGAAGGAAAACTAACAAACAGAAAGGAATAGAATCAACATCAACAAAAAGAATGTCCACCCAAAAACTCCATCCAAAGGTCACCAACATCAAAGAACAAAGGTAGACAGTGCCATGAAGATGAGGAAAAAACAATGCAAAAAGGCTGAAAATTCCAAAAACCAGAATGCCTCTTCTCCTCCAGAGTATCACAACTCCTCACCAGCAAGAGAACAAAACTGGATGGAGAATGAGTTTGACAGAAGTAGGCTTCAGAAGGTGGGTAATAACAAACTCCTCTAAGCTAAAGAAACATGTTCTAACCCAATGCAAAGAAGCTAAGAACCTTGAAAAAAGATTAAAGGAATTGCTAACTAGAATAACCAGTTTGGAGAAGAACATAAATGACCTGATGGAGCTGAAAAACTTCGTGAAGCCTACACAAGTATCAACAGCCAAACTGATCAAGCAAAAGAAAGGATATCAGAGATTGAAGATCAACTTAATGAAATAAAATGTGAAAACAAGATTAGAGAAAAAGAATGAAAAGGAACAAACAAAGCCTCTAAGAAATATGGGACTATGTGGAAAAACCAAACTTACATGACTGGTGTACCTGAAAGTGACAGGGAGAATTGAACCAAGTTGGAAAACATTCTTCAGGATACTATCCAGGAGAACTTCCCCAGCCTAGCAATACAGGCCAACATTCAAACTCAGGAAATACAGAGAACACCACAAAGATACTCCTCAAGAAGAGCAACCCCAAGAAAAATAATCAGATTCACGAAGGTTGAAATGAAGGAAAAAAATGTTAAGGCTAGTCAGAAAGGTCAAGTTACCCACAAAGGGAGGCCGATCAGACTAACAGAACTCTCTGCAGAAACTCTACAAGCCAGAAGAGAGTGGGGGCCAATATTCAACATTCTTAAAGAAAAGGATTTTCAACCCAGAATTGCATATCTAGCCAAACTAAGCTTCATAAGTAAAGAAGAAATAAAATCCTTTACAGACAAGAAAATGCTGAAAGATATTGTCAAAACCAGGGCTGCCTTACAAGAGCTCCTGAAGGAAGCACTAAATATAGAAAGGAAAAACCGGTACCCGCCACCACAAAAACATATCAAACTGTAAAGACCATTGACACTATGGAGAAATTACATCAACTAATGGGCAAAATAACCAGCTAGCATCATAATGACAGGATCAAATTCACACATAACAACATTAACTTTAAATGTGAATGGGCTAAATGCTCCAATTAAAAGACACAGACTGGCAAATTGGATAAATAGTCAAAACCCATCGGTGTGCTGTGTTCAGAAGACCCATCACACATGCAAAGATACACATAGGCTCAAAATAAAGGGATGGAGGACTATTTACCAAGCAAGTGGAAAGCAAAAAAAAAAAAGCAGGCATTGCAATCCTAGTCTCTGATAAACAGACTTTAAACCAACAACGATCAATAAAGACAAAAAGGGCATTACATAATGGTAAAGGGATCACTGCAACAAGAAGAGTTAACTATCCTAAATATACGTGCACCCAATACAGGAGCACTCAGATTCATAAAGCAAGTTATTAAAGACCTACAAAGAGACTTAGACTCCCACACATTAATAGTGAGAGACCTTAACACCCCACTGTCAATATTAGACAGATCAATGAGACAGAAAATTAACAAGGATATTCAGGACTTGAACTCAGCTCTGGACCAAGCAGACCTAATAGACCTCTACAGAATTCTCCACCCCAAATCAACAGAATATACATTCTTCTCAGCACTGCATCACACTTACTCTAAAATCGAGCACATAATTGGAAGTAAAACACTCCTCAGCCAATACAAAAGAATGGGAATCATAACAAACAGTCTCTCAGATCACAGTGCAATCAAATTAGAACTCAGCATTCAGAAACTCACTCAAAACTGCATAACTACATGGAAACTGAATAACCTGCTCCTGAATGACCGCTTGGTAAATAATGAAATTAAGGCAGAAATAAATAAGTTCTTTGAAACAATTGAGAACAAAGGTACAACATACCAGAATCTTTGGCACACAGCTTCCCTGTAAAGCAGTGTTTACAGGGAAATTTTTAGGACTAAATGCCCACAGGAAAAAGCACGAAAGGTCTAAAATCAACACCCGAACATCACAATTAAAAGAACTAGAGAGGCAAGAGCAAATAAATTCAAAAGCTAGCAGAAGACAAGAAATAACTAAGATCAGAGCAGAACTGAAGGAGATAGAGACACGAAAAACCCTCCAAAAAATCAATGAATCCAGGAGCTGTTTTTTGAAAAGATTAACAAAATAGATAGATCACTAGCCAGACTAATAAAAAAGAAAAGAGAGAAGAATCAAATAGACTCAATAAAAAATGATAAAGGAGATATCACCACTGATCCCACAGAAATACAAACTACCATCAGAGAATACTATAAACACCTATGCAAATAAACTAGAAAATCTAGAAGAAATGGATAAATTCCTGTACACATACACCCTCCCAAGAGTAAACCAGGAAGAGGTCGAATCCTCAAATAGACCGATAACAAGTCCTGAAATTGAGGCAGTAATTAATATTCTACCAATCAAAAAAATCCCAGGACCAGATGGATTTCCAGCCGAATTCTACCAGAGGTACAAAGAGAAGTTGGTATACCATTCCTTCTGAAATTATTCCAAATAACAGAAAAAGAGGAGCTCCTCCCTAACTCATTTTATGAGGTCAGCATCATCCTGATACCAAAACCTGGCAGAGACACCAAAAAAGGAAAATTTCAGGCCAATATTCCTGATGAACATTGATGCAAAAATCCTCAATAAAATACTGGCAAACGGAATCCAGCAGCACATCAAAAAGCTTATCCAACACGATGAAGTCGGCTTCATCCCTGGGATGCAAGGCTGGTTTGACATATACAAATGAATAAACGTAATCCATCACATAAACAGAACAAGAAACAAAAACCACATGATTATCTCAATAGATGCAGAAAGGGCCTTCAATGAAATTCAACACCCATTCATGCTAAAAACTCTCAATAAACTAGGTATTGATGGAATATAGCTCAAAATAATAAGAGCTATTTATGACAAACCCACAGCCAATATTATACTGAATAGGCAAAAGCTGGAAGCATTCCCTTTGCAAACTAGCACAAGACAAGAATGCCCTCTCTCACCACTCCTATTCAACATAGTATTGGAAGTTCTGGCCAGGGCAATCAGGCAAGAGAAAAAAATAAAGGGTATTCAAATAGGAAGAGAGGAAGTCAAATTATCTCTATTTGCAGATGACATGATTGTATATTTAGAAAACCCCATCATCACCAGGCACGGTGGCTCACACCTGTAATCCCAGCAGTTTGGGAGGCCAAAGTGGGCAGATCACCTGAGGTCGGGAGTTTGAGATCAGCCTGACCAAAATGGAGAAACCCCATCTCTACTAAAAATACAAAATTAGCCAGGCATGGTGGCACATGCCTGTAATCCCAGCTATCCAGGAGGCTGAGGCAGGAGAATTGCTTGAGCCCAGGAGGCAGAGGTTGCAGTGAGCCAAGATCGTGCCCTTGCACTCCAGCCTAGGCAACAAGAGTGAAACTCCTTGTAAAAAAAAAAAAAGAAAGAAAGAAAAAAGAAAAAGAAAACCCCATCTTCTCAGCCCAAAATCTCCTTAAGCTGATAAGCAACTTCAGCAAAGTCTTAGGATACAAAATCAATGTGCAAAAATCACAAGCATTCCTATACACCAATAGCAGACAAACAGAGAGCCAAATCATGAGTGAACTCCCATTCATAATTGCTACAATGAGAATAAAATACTTAGGAATACAACTTACAAGGGATGTGAAGGACCTGTTCAAGGAGAACTACAAACCTGTTCAAGGAAATAAGAGAGGACACAAACGAATGGAAAAACATTCCATGCTCATGGATAGGAAGAATCAATATCATGAAAATGGCCATACTGTCCAAAGTAACTTACAGACTCAGTGATATCCCCATCAAGCTACCAAAGACTTTCTTCACAGAATTAGAAAAAACTACTTTAAATTTCATATGGAACCAAAAAAGAGCCTGTATAGCCAAGATAATCCTAAGCAAAAAGAACAAAGCTGGAGGCATCATGCTACCTGACTACAAGCTATACTACAAGGCTACAGTAACCAAAACAGCATGGTACTGGTACCAAAACAGATATATAAACCAATGGAACAGAACAGAGGCCTCAGAAATAATACCACACATCTACAATCATCTGATCTTTGACAAATCTGACAAAAACGAGCAATGGGAAAAGGATTCCCTATTTAATAAATGGTGTTGGGAAAACTGGCTAGCCATATGCAGAAAACTGAAACTGGACCCCCTCCTTACACCGTACACAAAAATTAACTCAAGGTAGAGTAAAGACTTAAACATAAAACCTAAAACCATAAAAACCCTAAAAAAAAAAAACCTAGGCAATACGATTCAGGGCACAGGCATGGGCAAAAATTAACTCAAGGTAGAGTAAAGACTTAAACATAAAACCTAAAACCATAAAAACCCTAAAAAAAAACCTAGGCAATACGATTCAGGGCACAGCATGGGCAAAGACTTCATGACACAAAAAGCAAAAGCAACAAAAGCGAAAATTGATAAATAGGATCTAATTAAACTAAAGAACTTCTGCACAGCAAAAGAAACTATCATCAGAGTGAACAGGCAACTTACAGAATGTGAGAAATTTTTTGCAATCTATCCATCTGGCAAAGGGCTAATATCCAGAATCTAAAGGAATTTAAACAAATTGACAAGAAAAAAACAAACAACCTCATCAAAAAGTGGGGAAAGGATATGAACAGATACTTCTCAAAAGAAGACATTTATGCAGCCAACAAACATGAAAAAAAGCTCATCATCACTGATCATTACAGAAATGCAAATCAAAACCACAATGAGATACCATCTCACTCCAGTTAGAATGGTGATCATTAAAAAATTAGGAAACAACAGATGCTGGAGAGGATGTAGAGAAATAGGAATGTTTTTAACTGTTGGTGGGAATGTATATTAGTTCAAGCATTGTGGAAGACAGTGTGGTGATTCCTCAAGGATCTAGAACCAGAAATATCATTTGACCCAGCAATCCCATCACTTGGTATGTACCCCAAAAATTATAAATCATTCTACTATAAAGACATGTGCATACATGTGTTTATTGCAGCACTATTCATGATAACAAAGACTTGGAACCAACCCAACTGCCCATCAAAGATAGACTGGATAAAGAAAATGTGGCACATATACACCATATAATACTATGCAATCATGAAAAAGGATGAGTTCATGTTCTTTGCAAGGACATGGATTAAGCTGGAAACCATCATTCTCAGCAAACTAACACAGGAACAGAAAACCAAACACCACATGTTCTCACTCATAAGTGGGAGTTGAACAATGAGAACACATGGACCTAGGGAGGGGAACATCACACAATGGGGTCTGTCAAGAGGTGGGAGGGCTAGAGGAGGGATAGCATTAGGAGAAATACCCAGTGTAGATGATGGGTTGATGGGTGCAGCAAACTACTATGGCACATGTATACCTATGTAACAAACCTGCATGTTCTGCACGTGTACCCCAGAACTTAAAGTATAATAAAATTTTTTAAAAGGAATTTGGTTACTTCTATGGCATACAACAATTTTACATAACAAATATAACTATTAATAACATACACTAAGTCATATTGGAATTATAGGAGTTTCCCATAATTTTGGAACACATACCAATAATATGTTTATACAAATATAGCCCAAAGAAAGCCAAACAGCACTTCATATTTGATAATAGTTTCTGTATGACTTTTATACCAAATAAGCCAATTTCACCTTTAGATTAGTGTACTCTTATGTTAAATCCAATTCTTAAGAAAACCTTATAGACAAATCTACCTAATTTTAATATTTGACCATAAAATAAGATTCTCATAAACCTTTTATAATCCTTTACAAATTTTTGTGAAAGAACAGATCAGTGCTCTAAGAAAAACCTGTTGTGTTCAATTTATGGAAAAACTAAGTAATACGCCTTTTACTTTGGTCAATATGTTCATACAGAGAATTTTTACAAGATTAATTTTTCACAAACTTTCCACAACTTGTTCAAACCTTCAACTTTATCCTACCTAACTTAAAATAATCCTTTAGCCATCTAAACTAGGCCCAAGAAAACCCATATTCCATTGCCTTCTTATAATCTCTTACCAAAAACCCATTTCACTTTCCTTACACACCTTGCATGTAAAACTGTTTCTTCAGTAACCTACTAAAAGTCATTACAATTTTTATTTTTCTGACAAAATATTTGATTTAAGCACTTAGTATTTTTAAGCCAATTAATCAGAGCTCTTTCATATATAAACATCACACACAGCACATATAAATGCACAGTCAGACAAAAGATCCAGTAGTTGTAGGGTTTTTCATTTGCCAGTTTCTTACTTAGATTACTGGTTTCAGGGTAGAGCCCTTGGAGGAACAGGGCCAGGAAAGCATGCAGTTTCTATAGCCTAATAAGTGGGCACAACTGGAAGGCAAAAAAAAAAAAAAAAAAAAAAAAAATCCCAAAAATTAAAGGTCCCATTTTTCATATTGGATCCTAGATCCCCAAAAGAGAAACACTACAGAACAACAGTGTAATTATTTTACCATGCGTTTCATTGCAAAGCAATCCAAACACAATCAGCACATTCTATGATTAGTCCATCCCCCTGAGAGTCTTATCTCTCACTGTGGGAATGGGGACATTTTCATATCTTCTAGGTAGCCAAGAGCATGCTTCTCTGATCCAAACGTACAAAGAGCTGAGTATCTTCCCATAACTGCCATTAGCCACCCCTAAAAGTATATTTCCTACCTAGTCATTACACACCAAATCTCTCTCGCAATGTGAAGTAATATCTGATATCCCCAGAAGTCAAAAATGTTGGATGACACATGCAAAACAGAACAGTGCCTTAGATTTTGAGAGAGATCTATCCACTTTCAGTTCCTGGGGTTTCATGAGGAAAACAGAGGATTTTCCCAAAACAGGGTCTGTGGCACCTCCTATTTTTCTCAAGGAGTTCCAGGCTGTTAGAGCTTGAATATGCGGTTTTAATTAAGCTGACTTTTAATCATAGTGCTCTTTTAAAAAATCCTTTTAAATCTCTTATTACCCAACATTAGTCATGCCAAATCACCAGTATTTCTGACTTTTGAACTTTACCAAATATAACCTCCCGGGTGCTCAGAGAAAGGAAAATTCAAGATGGTTCATGGAGGGGAGGAGAATCAACAAATGGTAAAGGTCATATCGATATCAAACAAGGAGTGACTCATTCCCTAAGCCAGAAATTGAACCCTGAACCAAGGCTGCCATTGGAAACAGACAAAGCCTTAGCCACAAAGCTTCAGCATTGGGCAGTTTCCACTGCTCTTCCCAGAAGGGGCCTAGAGCAACCAATTTTGAGCTTTCAATGGCTTTTAACTGCTTAAGATAATTTTTAGAGCCAACTATGACATGAATTCCAAAATTCCTGTTCTCTGGATGGTGGAGACCAAGAGAAAGTACTGAGTACTGCCACATGGTTACAAGGTCAAGCTCCCAAGGACATGAAACAAGATGAGAGGGAAACTTTATCCAGTTTTTTTTTTTTTTCAGAGACCTACAGCAAGGTTTGTAACTGACCAGTTTGCTGGGTTGGCTTGTACAGCAGTATTATGGGGTCCTAAGCCTGTGTTCTATCCTAAGGTACTAGTCTTTATGACAGGACAATACAGAAAGACCAATTTATAGCACAACGTACACCAGATTTGCTATAGTAGCCACTCCACTTAGCGCCCAATATCAAACTGGCAAGGCTCAAACTTGCCCCCAGATGGGCCCTGTCATGTTTAATCCACTGCACTCCAGTGGGTGCTCATAGGTGTAAGAAGAGAGCCATGGATCTCTTGGCCACACTTGTCTGTAATACAACTTCTGCAACATCGAGCTGGGGAGAGATGTGAGATGCCATCTACTATGGTGAATCCATTTCCCCAAGTCAGAAGCTCAGGTGGGGAGGGAGTCCATCTTCTTGACCACATCCACCTGGAGTCAAACTTCAAGCAGGGAGAGGAAGGAGATCATGGATTAGTGCCACAGACCCCACCATTCTTACCAATATTTAGTAATATTCTTGAATAAATGCTTTTCCATTTGCAGGATGCCCTTAGGAGAATTTCAGAGATTTTATGTGGCTGTTTCTTTTCAATAATTTTCACCAATGATGGTTGTTTTGCTTGGGAGAGGGTCTGCAGAGCCCTTCATGCCCCCATTCCAGAAGTGCACCTCCAGGGGGCAATGAGTTGGGGCTGGTTGATATATAGCACTGTTTTGGCAATAGCTGCCTAGTACAACAAGCCTACTTCCTTCTCCTAAAATACCATCTAGCATTCACTGTTTACTCTTCACTACTCATGGAGTAGATATTGTTTTTAATCCTCATTTTACACCTGATAAAAGTAAAACTCAGAGAAATTGAGCTTCATCTCACCATCAAACAGCTGCTAAAGCACAGTGGTAGAACATGAAGCAGAGCACATTTAAGTACATGTCCTACTGAAAGAGCCGTGTTATTCACATGTTAGTGTGTGTGTGTGTGTGTATGTGTGTGTGCATGCTGGTATTTATTTCATATGAGGAGAGTCACCTTCTTCCTAAATTTTAAGTATTTTTAAAAACATATTATTTGGGTTCATAATGGAGTGTGAGTAAAGTAGTTAAGATATATTGGCCTGGCATGGTAGCTCACACCTATAGTCACTCTGGGAGACTGAGGCAGGAAGATTGCTTGAGTCCAGGAGTTTGAGACCAGCCTGGGCAACACAGCAAGACCCTATCTACAAAAAATGAAAAAAATTAGCCAGGAGTAGTGGCATGTGCCTGTGGTCCTAGCTATTAATACTTTGGAGGCTGAGGTGGGAGGATCCCTTGAGTCCAGGAGTTCAAGGTTGTAGTGAGCTGTGATTCCACCACTGTGGTCCAGCCTGGGTGACAGAGCAAAATCCTATCTCAAAACAAACAAAGCAAACAAACAAAAAGATCTATCAATTATAATAATAACTTTTCTGCATTTAATTCATAAACGAGAAGATTCCAAACTTACCTAATAAAATGCACTTATGTCAGGGTCTCTCCCTCTTGACAGATTCGGAGAGAAAATGTGGTCTGCAGGATGTTCTCCTGTCTGAGCCTCCTCTTCATGATGGGAACGCAGTGCTCAAGAAGCACATCCTGGCCCATGAGAGAAGGGAGGGAGTAGGCTAGAATAACTCTGAGCTCCTTTTCTGCTCCAAAACTTTAAGATTCCATGAGCTAGGATGTCAGTGACTCTCCCCACTATGGCCTTTGGACCCTAGTTTTCCAGCACCAACTTCAATCAGCTCCAACCACCAGCATCTCATCTCTATGCCAGAACCTGCAAATGCAGTAGGTCAGACATACAGAGGGATTCACACTCGACAATGACTGACAGGACCTAGTGTATAAATACCCCAGCTCCCTCCTTCCTCAGGCTCTGCGTCTGGGAAATCCCAACCAGGGCAGCGTGAATCCAGAAGTGTTTTTGTGAAGCAGAGAAAACGTGACTGAGCAGAAATCAGGAGCAGAGCTGTGTGAAGCCAGGAATAGGAGGGCACAGCCAAGGACAGCTCCAGTCTGGGCAAACTGTGGGGTCAGCAATGCGGGAAGAGCAGGGGACTGGCGGCTCAAGGGTCAGCTCTTGCTACATGACATTCCAAAATACATGATCTAAGGTGTGGCAAAGCTCAAAATTGGGGGCACATCATGACCCCTCAAAAGTTACAAGGAACTTTGACACAAAATGGGGCCTCGGAGCTGTAGTAACCTCAAGCCAACCACATCTCACGCCCATCCTCAGCAGAAGTCACCCCTGCAGGAATGCCAGGGTCCAGGGGACACTATGGCCAAGCAGACACTGACAGAGGAACTCCAGGCTTAGGAGCACCACATTGACCTTTCTGTCTACCCATGTTGCCCCTCTTTCAAGGCCAACCTCCTCCAGGCCCAGTTGCAGCACTCTGCCTCCTATGCAGTCACTAGGAGTACTTGCCTGGAGCCAGGCCCACTGGGTTAGGATCCTGGCTTGTGAGCATGACTTTCAGCAAGTCTTTTTTTTTTTTTTTTTTTTTTTTTTTGAGACAGGGTCTCACTCTGTCACCCACGCTAAAGTACAGTTGTGTGATTTCGGCTCACTGCAGCCTTGACTTCCAAGGCTCAAGCAATCCTCCCACCTCAGCCTCCCAAGTAGCACCACCACGCCTGGCCAATTTCTTATATTTTTGGTGGAGAAAGGGTTTCACCATGTTGTCCAGACTGGTATCAAACTCCTGAGCTCAGGCGATCTGCCTGCCTTGGCCTCCCTGGAATTATAGGCGTGAGACAGTGTCCAGCCACGGCAAGTCTTTTTGCCTCAGTCTCCTCATCTGTAAAATGAAGATAATAATAATTATCTCACGAACTGATTTAAATAGTGCATGTACCAAAGTCAAGAAACCTGGCAGACACTGTCTTAAATAAGTGATCAAAGTTAACATCACCAACAAGGAGACATATTGACATCACAGGCCTCCTGACAAGATACATCACTTCTGTGGCATTATTACCAAAAATGTATAATCTGTATTTAATCATGAATAAACATCAAACAGGCTCAAACTGAGAGGGCTTCTACAAAGTAACTGGCTTGTACTCTTCAAAAATGGCAAGGCCGTGACATATACAGAAAGCCCAATGAACTCTTCCACATTGTGGACAACTAAATGCAGTGCGTGATCCAGGAGGCAGTCCTAGGGCAGAAAGGAAGAGGGAAAAGGAAAGACATTTTTGGTTCTGCTTTGTTTTTGCTCTGAAAGACTGGACTGGTACAGTTGGTGAAACTTCGGATGCGTGGACTGCATGGCAGTGTTGTGTCAGTGCTAAATTTCTGGTTTCGATGAGGGCACTGTGGCTGTGTAGGAGAGTGTAGGAGCTTAGGAAGAAGACTGACTCTCCAGAGGGAGAGGGCCAGGCCCAGTTAATAGCTGTAGTTATTAAACTCTGGAGCAATTGCCATTGGCCCCACACAGTCTATGATTATAGATAGTCTTGTTGCTTAACTGCTCAGCAGACAGATGCTTGATTTCTGGGGCCGTTGCGTATTTGTAACACTCAGGAGGTCTAAAATATTGGCAGGCAAGTTATTTTATCCAACATGAATGAGATCTGGATTTGCCAGTCACTGTGCCAAGCATAGGGAGGCAAAGGGACCTGAGGTCCAGGCCCAGGCCTTTGTAGAATGTGCCCATTCCAGCAGGAGTGGCTGGAGAGCTCCCCACAGATAAGGGCAGGATGGGGTGCTCTGTACCAACTAGTGAAATGAGAACAACCGCAGGAATGCAGAGGAGGAAAAGGAATGTGTGTGGAAAAAAGACAAATGACACGGAGAAGTAGTAAGAGAGAAAGACCCTGTTTAATATGACCTTCAAAGTATTTTCTTTGAGATGAGTGTGGGCTTGCCTGAAAAGGTGAGAAGGCAAGATATGTGCAAGGCATTCAGCCATGATGGCAACATTGCACTCCAGCCTGGGCAACAGAGCAAGACCTGGTCTCTGAGGAAAAAAAAATATATATATATATACACACATATATATATACACACACACACACACACATACATAAAATATATGTATGTATTATAATAATGACTTTTCTGTTTTTAATTCATAAGTGAGAGGCTTCCAAACTTACCTTAAAAATGCACATATGACAAGGCACAATCTCTCACTCTTGACAGAACTTGGGAGGAAAATGGGGCCTGCAAAATGTTTTCTTGTCTGAGCCTCCTCTTCACGATGGGAGTGCAGTACTCAGGGAAACACATCCCACCTCCACGAGAGTAGGGAGGGAGTAGACTAGAATAGCTCTGAGCTACCTTTCTGTTCCAAAACTCTAAGATTCCAAGAGCTAGGGTGTCAGTGACCCTCCCCCAATGGCCCTCAGACCCTTGCTTTCCAGCACCAACTCCAGTAAGATCTAACTGCCTATATCTCATTTCTGGGCCCAAAGGCTCTTTCAAGAACTTCAGTGTGCAGCAGGTCAGATATGCAGAGGGAAAAACACTCAACAATAACTGACAGGACCCAGTGTATAAGCACCCAGTTCCCTCCTGACTCAGGCTCAAGGCATTATGACTTATGACTCAAGGGATTGAGTCATCATTTATAATAGCAAAACTTGGAAATATATGGCAAGATATGTAATAGCCACACAACACCTCTCTCTTCCTTTGGAGTGCAGTGGTGCAATCACAGCTCACTGCAGCTTCTCTAGCCTCAGACTCTCCAGTAGCTAGAGGTCTTGCTATGTTGATCAGGCTGGTCTTGAACTCCTAGGCTCAAGCAAACCTCCTCCTCGGCCTCCCAAAGTGCTGGAATTACAGGTGTGAGCCATGGTGCCAGGCCAAAAAAAATGTGTAGACAGCCCCAGCCTCCTCCTTGTGATACTATACTGCCGCCTAATGTCCTCTCAATAAATTACACCAAATACATTCTCCACGTGAATTCAGAAATAATGGAATAAACGAGGTTGAAGTTGAACCATTTTACTGTGATAGAAAAACTTTTTGGAAACCAGTCTGCACATATGCACGTATGCTTGTGTATGTATGAAGTACATCTGGAGAACACAAATAAGCTGTTAACAGCAGATGCCTCTGGGAAAGGGAACTGGCAGGCTGAGAAATCTACCAAAATAATAGTGATGATGATGATGGTGATGATGTTATTTTGTATCTTTTAAATGTTGAGGCATACGATGTCCTGCTAATTGAAAAAAAAAGTTTAACTTAAAAAAAGGCATTTATTAAATATTGCTGCTATGATGACTAAGGGGCCATCTTTTCTTCATTCATTGATTCGTGTTCTTAACAAATACTTACTGAAAGCTTCCTGTGTGCTGGGCACTGTCTGGAGGAAAAACAGTGAGGAAGACACGCTCCCACTCTCCTGGAGCAGAGATGCTCAGAGGACAGCCCGGGACACCACATGGTGAAGGCGGCCGAACCCACGGCCTGGGTCCTAGGCTGGCTGGCCATGTGGAGCGGCACCCACCCAGCCCTGCGGCCATGGGTCAGTGCCGTGGGGAGCAATCACATGCAATGGGCTTCAGACCTGCATTGGGTCTCTTTGTTTGGGCACTTCAGCTTTATCCTAATTAATATGCACTTCACAAGCAGCATATTAGGGACATTTTATTCACCCAGCAACTGAAGCACACACATTCTTCTCCAGTGCCATGGAAAACTTACAAAAAGCCACGAAGAGGGATACAAAGCTCATGTCGACAACCTCCACAGAGTGGCTATCAGAGATGACACTCCCTGGCCACAGCTCAATCAAGTGAGAATTCACTGATTAAAAGGTAAATTTAGAAATTAATTCAAAAATTTAAAAACGTTTCTTTATTTTTTTTAAATTTATTAGCAATCTAAAAAAAATACTGATTCATAGGACATAAATCAAAGAAACCACTAACTTGCTAATCTCTATGACATACAAGTTCCATTTATGGTCATGAACTTGATAGTAGGCCAAATTTAGGGTTTAAAATCCTAGAAACAAAAAAAATATATAGAATTTTAACCTCACAATTATTTGAATGTCATTTTGGAAAAGTGCTACCTGAGACGCAGACACTGAGGACATACCTGTATGTGCATGTTGGTCCTGACCCCCACCTCCCTTTGTATTCACACTAAGAAGCACCCCAGTTACTAAACAGAATAAAAGGAAAGAAGCTGTGAAAAATTACTTATGAGAGAGGGGACATGACCACAGGCAGAGGTGCTTCCTAACTCGTACTGTGAAATCCTCTGTCTTCAAAAATTGTCCTTAAATGTTTGAGGTGATGTATATCCCAGTTATACATATGTATAAAAGTGTCACATGTACCTCAAAAATACATACAACTATGATAGAGCAAGTTTTTCTTTTAATACTTTAAGTTATAGGGTACATGAGCACAACATGCAGTTTTGTTACATAGGTATACACGTGCCATGTTGGTTTGCTGCACCCATTAACTCATCATTTACATTAGGTATTTCTCCTAATGCTATCCCTCTCCCTGCCCCCACACTACCACCCCACGACAGGCCCCAGTGTGTGATGTTGCCTGCCCTGTATCCAAATGTTCTCATTGTTCACTTCCCACCTATAAGTGAGAATATGTAGTGTTTGGTTTTCTGTCCTTGCAATAGTTTGCCCAGAATGATGGTTTCCAGCTTCATCAATGTCCCTGCAAAGGACATGAACTCATCCTTTTTTATGGTTGCATAGTATTCCGTGGTGTATATAATCCAGTCTAACATTGATGGACATTTGGATTGGATCCAAGTCTTTGCTATTATGAATAGTGCCACAATAAACATAAATGTGCATGTGTCTTTATAGTAGCATGATTTATAATCCTTTGGGTATACACCCAGTAATGGGATTGCTGAGTCAAATGGTATTTCTAGTTCTAGATCCTTGAGGAATCACCACACTGTCTTCCACAATGGATGAACTAACTTACAGTCCCACCAACAGTGTAAAAGCATTCCTATTTCTCCACATCCTCTCCAGCATCTGTTGTTTCCTGACTTTTTAATGATCGCCACTCTAACTGGTGTGAGATGGTATCTCATTGTGGTTTTGATTTGCATTTCTCTGATGGCCAGTGATGATGAGCATTTTTTCTTCTGTCTGTTGGCTGCATAAATGTCTTCTTTTGAGAAGTATCTATTCATATCCTTTGCCCACTTTTCAATGAGGTTGTTGTTATTTTTTTCTTGTAAATTTGTTTAAGTTATTTGTAGATTCTGGATGTTAGCCCTTTGTCAGAAGGGTAGATTGCAAAAATTTTCTTCCATTCTGTAGGTTGCCTGCTCACTCTGATGGTAGTTTCTTTTGCTGTGCAGAAGATCTTTAGTTTAATTAGATCCCATTTGTCTATTTTGGCTTTTGTTGCATTGCTTTTGGTGTTTTAGTCTTGAAGTACTTTGCCCATGCCTATGTCCTGAGTGGTATTCCCTAGATTTTCTTCCAGGATTTTTATGGTTTTAGGTCTAACATTTAAGTCTTTAATGCATCTTGAATTAATTTTTTGTATCAGGTCTAAGGAAGGGACCCAGTTTCAGCTTTCTACATATGGCTAGCCAGTTCACCCAGCACCATTTATTAAATAGGGACTCCTTTCTCCATTTCTTGTTTTTGTCAGGTTTGTCAAAGATCAGATGGCTGTAGATGTGTGGTGTTATTTCTGAGGGCTCTGCTCTGTTCCATTGGTCTATATCTCTGTTTTGGTACAAGTTCCATGCTGTTTTGGTTATTGCAGCCCTGTAGTATAGTTTGAAGTCACACAGAGTGATGCCTCCAGCTTCATTCTTTTTGCTTAGGATAGTCTTGGCTATGCAGGCTCTTTTTTGGTTCCATATGAACTTTAAAGCAGTTTTTTTCCAATTATGTGAAGAAAGTCATTGGTAGCTTGATGGGGATGGCATTGAATCTATAAATTATCTTGGGCAGTATGGCCATTTTCATGGTATTGATTCTTCCTATCCATGAGCATGGAATGTTTTTCCATTTGTTTGGGTCCTCTTTTATTTCCTTGAGCAGTGGTTTGTAGTTCTCCTTGAAGAGGCCCTTCACATCCCTTGAAAGTTGGATTCCTAGATGTTTTATTCTCTTTGTAGCAATTGTGAATGGGAGTTCACTCATGATTTGGCTCTCTGTCTGTTATTGGTGTATACGAATGCTCATGATTTTTGCACATTGATTTTGTATCCTGAGACTTTGCTGAAGTTGCTTATCAGCTTAAGGAGATTTTGGGCTGACATGATGGGGTTTTCTAAATATACAATCATGCCATCTGCAAACAGGGACAATTTGACTTCTTCTTTTCCTAATTGAATACCCTTTATTTCTTTCTCTTGCCTGTTTGCCCTGGCCAGAAATTCCAGCACTATGTTGAATAGGAATGGTGAGAGGGCATCCCTATCTTGTGCCAGTTTTCAAAGGGAATGCTTGCAATTTTTGCCCATTCAGTATGATATTGGCTGTGGGTTTGTCATAAATAGCTCTTATTATTTTGAGATACGTCCCATCAATACCTAGTTTATTGAGAGTTTTTAGTATGAAGGGCTGTTGAATTTTGTCGAAGGCCTTTTCTGCATCTATTGAGATAATCATGTGGTTTTTGTCATTGGTTCTGTTTATGTGATGGATTAAGTTTATTGATTTGCATATGTTGAACCAGCCTTGCATTCCAGGTATGAAGCCAACTTGATCATAGAGGATAAGCTTTTTGATGTGCTGCTGGATTTGGTTTGCCAGTATTTCATTGACGATTTTCACATCAATGTTCATCAGGGATAATGGTCTAAAATTCCCTTTTTTTGTTGTGTCTCTGCCAGGTTTTGGTATCAGGATGATGCTGGACTCATAAAATGAGTTAGGGAGGATTCCCTCTTTTTCTATTGATTGGAAAAGTTTCAGAAGGAATGGTACCAGCTCCTCTTTGTACCTCTGGTAGAATTCAGCTGTGAATCCATCTGGTCCTGGACTTTTTTTGGCTGGTAGGCTATTAATTATTGCCTCAATTTCAGAGCCTGTTATTGGTCTACTCAGAGATTCAACTTCTTCCAGGTTTAGTATTGGGAGGGTGTACGTATCCAGGAATTTATCCATTTCTTGTAGATTTTCTAGTTTATTTGCATAGAGGTGTTTACAGTATTCTCCGATGGTAGTTTGTATTTCTGTGGGATTGGTGGTGATATCCCCTTTATCATTTTTTATTGCAACTATTTGATTCTTCTCTCTTTTCTTCTTTATTAGTCTTGCTACTGGTCTATCAATTTTGTTGATCTTTTCAAAAAACCAGCTCCTGGAGTCATTGATTTTTTGAAGGGTTTTTGTGTCTCTATCTCCTTCAGTTCTGCTCTGATCTTAGTTATTTCTTGCCTTCTGCTAACTTTTGAATGTATTTGCTCTTGCTTTCTAGTTCTTTTAATTGTGATGTTAGGGTGTCAATTTTAGGTATTTCCTGCTTTCTCTTGTGGGCATTTAGTGCTATAAATTTCCCTCTACACACTGCTTTAAATGTGTCCCAGAGATTCTGGTACGTTGTGTCTCTGTTCTCATTGGTTTCAAAGAACATCTTTATTTCTGCCTTCATTTCGTTATGTACCCAGTAGTCATTCAGGAGCAGGTTGTTCAGTTTCCATGTAGTTGTGCAGGTTTGAGTGAGTTTCTTAATCCTGAGTTCTAATGTGATTGCACTGTGGTCTGATAGTTTATTGTGGCTTCTGTTCTTTTACATTTGCTGAGGAGTGCTTTATTTCCAACTATGTGGTCAATTTTGGAATAAGTGCTATGTGGTGTTGAGAAGAATGTACATTTTGGTGATTTGGGGTGGAGAGTTCTGTAGATGTCTATTAGGTCTGCTTGGTGCAGAGCTGAGTTCAAGTCCTGGATATCCCTGTTAACATTCTGTCTCATTGATCTAATATTGACAGTGGGGTGTTAAAGTCTCCCAGTATTGTGTGGGAGTCTAAGCCTCTTTGTAGGTCTCTAAGGACTTGCTTTATGAATCTGGGTGCTCCTATATTGGGTGCATATATATTTAGGATAGTTAGCTCTTCTTGTTGAATTGATCCCCTTACTATTATGTAATGGTCTTGTCTCTTTTGATCTTTGTTGGTTTAAAGTCTGTTTTATCAGAGACTAGGATTGCAATCCCTACTTTTTTGTTGTTTTGTTTTGTTTTTGCTTTCCATTTGCTTGCTGGATCTTCCTCCATCCCTTTATTTTGAGCCTATGTGTGTCTCTGCACATGAGATAGGTCTCCTGAATACAGCACACTAATAGCTCTTGACTCTTTATCCAATGTGCCAGTGTGTACAGAATTGGTGGGTTCTTGGTCTCACTGACTTCAAGAATGAAGCCACGGACTCTCGCGGTGTTACGGTTCTTAAAGATGGTGTGTCCGGAGTTTGTTCCTTCAGACTTTCAGATGTGTCTGGAGCTTCTTCCTTCTGGTGGGTTCATGGTCTCGATGTCAGGAGTGAAGCTGCAGACCTTCGTGGTGAGTGTTACAGCTCTCAAAGGCAGCGCGTCTGGAGTTGTTCGTTCTTCCTGGTGGGTTCGTGGTCTCACTGGCTTCAGGAGTGAAGCTGCAGACCTTTGCAGTGAGTGTTACAGCTCATAAAGGCAGCGTGGACCCAAAGAGTGAGCAGCAGCAAGATTTATTGCAAAGAGCTAAAGAACAAAGCTTCCACAGTGTGGAAGGGTACCCGAGCGGGTTGCCACTGCTGGCTCAGGCAGCCTGCTTTTATTCCCTTATCTGGCCCCACCCACATCCTGCTGATTGGTCCATTTTACAGAGAGCTGATTGGTTCACTTTACAGAGAGCTGATTGGTCCGTTTACAATCCTTGAGCTAGACACAGAGTCACAGAGTGCTAGTTAGCTGGATACAGAGTACCAATTGGTGTATTTACAAACCTTGAGCTAGACACAGAGTACTGATTGGTGTATTTACAAAACCTGAGCTAGACACAGAGTGCTGATTGGTTCGTTTACAATCCTTGAGCTAGATACAGAGTCACAGAGTGCTAGTCCTCCAAGTCTCCACTAGGTTAGCTAGATACAGAGTACTGATTTGTGTATTTACAAACCTTGAGCTAGACACAGAGTACTGATTGGCCTATTTACAAACCCTGAGCTAGACAGAGTGCTGATTGGTGCGTTTACAATCCTTGAGCTAGACATAGAGTGCTAGACGTAAAAGTTCTCCAAGTCCCCACTAGGTTAGCTAGATACAGAGTGCTGATTGGTGCACATACAATCCTCAGGCTAGATATAAAAGTTAACCAAGTCCTCATCCAGTTCAGGAGCCCAGCCGGCTTCACCCAGTGGATCCTGCACTAGGGCTGCAGGCGGAGCTGCCCACCAGTCCCGAGCGGCACCTGCACTCCTCAGCCCTTGGGCTGTCTAAGGGACCAGGCGCCACGGAGCAGGGGGCGGTGCCCGTCGGGGAGGCAGCTAAGGCCTGGTGAGAATTTGAGATTTGAGTGCGGTGCCAGCAGGCCGGCACTGCTGGGGGACCCGGCACAACCTCCACAGCTGCTGGCCCAGGTGCTAAGCCCCTCACTGCCCTGGGCCGGAGGTGCCGGCCAGCGGCTCCATGTGCGGGGCCGCCGAGCCCACACCCGTGCCCGTCGGAACTCACACTGGCCGGCAAGCACAGCCCCGGTTCCTGCCCACACCTCTCCCTCCACACCTCCCTGCAAAAAGAGGAAGGTGGCTGCAGCCTCAGCCAGCCCAGAGAGGGGCTCCCATGGTGCCGTGGTGGGCCGAAGGACTCCTCAAGCGCTGTCAGACCGGGTGCCGAGGCCGAGGAGGCGGTGAGAGTGAGGGCTGCTAGCACATTGTCACCTCTCACCAGTCTGTGTCTTTTAATTGGGGCATTTTCCCCTATTTACATTTAAGGTTAATATTGTTATGTGTGAATTTGATCCTGTCATTATGATGTTAGCTGGTTATTTTGCCCGTTATTTGATACAGTTTCTTCCTAGTATCAACGGTCTTTACAATTTGGCATGATTTTGCAGTGGCTGGTACCAGTTGTTCCTTCCCATGTTTAGTGCTTCCTTCAGGAGCTCTTGTAGGGCAGGCCTGGTGGTGATAAAATCTCTTAGCTTGTCTGTAAAGGATTTTATTTCTCCTTCACTTAGGAAGCTTAGTTTGGCTGGATATGAAATTCTGGGTTGAAAGTTCTTTTAAGAATGTTGAATATTGGCCCCCACTCTCTTCTGGCTTGTAGAGTTTCTGCTGAGAGATCTGCTGTTAGTCTGATGGGCTTCCCTTTGTGGGTAACCTGACCTTTCTCTCTGGCTGGCCTTAACATTTTTTCCTTCATTTCAATTTTTGTGAATCTGATGATTATGTGTCTTGAGGCTGTTCTTTTGGGGTGTTCTCTGTATTTCCTGAATTTGAATGTTGACCTGCCTTGCTAGGTTGGGGAAGTTCTCCTGGATAGTATCCTGAAGGGTGTTTTCCAACTAGGTTCCATTCTCCCTGTCACTTTCAGGTACACTAGTCAAATGGAGATTTGGTCTTTTCACATAGTCCCATATTTATTGGAGGCTTTGTTCACTTCTTTTTACTCTTTTTTTCTCTAAACTTCTCTTCATGCTTTATTTCATTAATTTGATCTTCAATCACTGATACCCTTTCTTTCACTTGATTGAATCAGCTATTGAGGCTTGTACATGCGTCACATAGTTCTCGCATCATGGTTTTCAGCTCCATGAGGTCATTTAAGAACTTCTCTACCTGTTTATTCTAGTTAGCCACTTGTCTAATCTTTTTTCAAGGTTTTTAGCTTCCTTGAGATGGATTCCAACATCCTCCTTTAGTTTGGAGAAGTTTGTTGTTACAAACCTTCTGAAGCCTTCAGCTCATCAAAATCATTCTCTGTCCAGCTTTGTTCCATTGCTGGCAAAGAGCTGCAATCCTTTGGAGGAGAAAAGGTGCTCTGATTTTTAGAATTTTCAGCTTTTCTGCTCTGATTTCTCCCCATCTTTGTAGTTTTATCTACCTTTGGTCTTTGATGCTGGTGACCTACAGATGGGGTTTTGGGGTAGATGCCCTTTTTGTTGATGTTGATGCTATTCCTTTCTGTTTGTTAGTTTTCCTTCTAATAGTCAGGTCCCTCAGCTGCAGGTCTATCGGAGTTTGCTGGAGGTCCACTTCAGATCCTGTTTGCCTGGGTATCACCAGCAAAGGCTGTAGAATAGCAAATATTGCAGAACAGTAAATATTGCTGCCTGATCCTTCCTCTGGAAGCTTCATCCCAGAGGGGCATCTGACTGTATGAGATGTCAGTTGGCCCCTACTAGGAGGTGTCTCCCAGTCAGGCTACATGGGGGTCAGGGACCCATTTGAGGAGGCAGTCTGTCCATTCTTGGGGTTCAAACACCATGCTGGGAGAACCACTGCTCTCTTCAGAGCCGTCAGACAGGGACGTTTAAGTCTGCAGAAGTTTCTGCTGCCTTTTGTTCAGCTATGCCCTACCCCCAGTAGTGAAGACTACAGAGGCAGTAGGCCTTGCTAAGCTGTGGTGGGCTCCACCCAGTTCAAGCTTCCCCAGCCACTTTTGTTTACCTACTCAAGCATCAGCAATGGCAGACGACCCCTGCCTGCCAGGCTACTGCCTCACAGGTCGATCTCAGACTGCTGCACTAGAAGTGAGCAAGGCTCCATAGGCATGGGATCCACCAAGCCAGGTGCGGGATATAATCTCCTGGTGTGCCGTTTGCTAAGACCATTGGAAAAGCACAGTATTTGGGCAAGAGTGTCCCATTTTTCCAGGTACAGTCTGTCACGGCTTCCCTTGGCTAGGAAAGGGAAGTCCCCCGACCCCTTGCTTTTCCCAAGTGAGGCAATGCGCCACCCTGCTTCGGCTTGCCCTCTGTGGGCTGCATCCACTGTCCAACCAGTCCCAACGAGATGAACCAGGTACCTCAGTTGGAAATGCAGAAATCACCCATCTTCTGCATCGATCATGCTGGGAGCTGCAGACTGCAGCTGTTCCTATCTGGCCATCTTGGAACAGAGAGAGCAAAAATATTTCTAAATAACACATGGACAGAGAAACATTGTAGTAGCAGACTTTAGAAAATGTTCCAAACTGACAATTACAAAAATACAACATAGCCAAATGTGTGGGACAGAGCTACAAGGGTGCTTATAGGAAATGCAAAGCTCTAAATGCATTTCTTATAAGATAGGCTGAAAGTTGACTTCGGGTAAGACAGCAGCACATTGCTCCGACTGGGCAGCCTGGCTTGGGGCTCCCTAGTAGGGATGGTTTTTGAGGGGGACCTCATCATAGTTCTGGGGTCATGTATCGGACACTCTGGTGTTACTGTTTCCAGTGCACCAAGGGTGACTGTCTTCTGGTGACCTAGCTACCTTGGCCCAAGCATTCTGGGGCCTGGGAGACTGGGAGCCAGGAGATGGGTGGGAGGAGAGGCAGGCCCCAGGTAATAGGGGAGCAGGGCTAAGGAACACAGGTAGCCAGCCTGAGGCAGCTCCCTCGGCCTCTGTGCTGAGAAATCTCGTTCTCTACTTCTCCGCCCTGAGAAACCTTGCTGTCTGGAATCCTGTCACCTGCAGATGCTCAGCCATGCAGGTCACTCCCCAGAGAGAAGCAGCCTGGAGCTCTCACCTTGGCTCACAGCCTCAGATGAGGGGCTTCCGGATATAACATGGCACGTTCATCCTGAGCTTGTGCCCCCAAGTCAGCCTTTCAGCCCAGTGTGATGTGTTGCCATGTGACCCACAGCCCTGCTTTCAGCCTGTCAGAAAAGGCTTCATTTTAAACTTCACCTGAACTCCTCCCTTCTCCGCAATCCTGTCTATCCTGTGCTGAAGACAGGAGGCCTCTGATCTGGCTCCCTCGCTGCAGTTACTAACCCTCACTTTGTCATGGACAGCTGTGCCCTGGTGCCCTTCACCAAAGGGGCTTTATCAGGCATCAGAAACACCCTTCCTGATGGTGAGGCGCTGGGCTGTAAAATATATATACATTTTTTAAAAAGGCAAAATGTGACACAGTGCTATTTGGACTTTATTTTTTTGAACGCTTAGCAATCCCCTTTCTCAACAAAACAAAACACCATTTTACTTGAATTCCTTAGATAATGGAATTGGCTGCAGGCAGGGTTTGTTTTTTCACCCCTCGAATGTTAAAAATAACCCCGAGAGAGCTATCTGTACTGAGCATGAAGGAAATAATACATACAGCGGTCCATTTCCAAGACAAGGTGCCTTGAATTGGTTTAGGTCAGCAAACTACAGAAGAAACAGGATACACTAGGCCCCTGCTTGGATAGCCAATGTCTGCTTGCCGCCTCCCCACCCTCCCCCCTACCCCATTGCCTTAGTTGCCCTCAACCAAACCAAAGAAGTTAGTCTAAGATGAAAGTTTACTAGCTTGCAAAATAGCTTACTTTGTCTGTTCTTAACAGCCTGCCCAGATACTTAGGTCATAAGTCAAGTACTTGAACAGGTCCTGAGCTAACTAGGATTGCAATGTATTGTGGCTACAACAAAATGCAGCAGAACAATCCTAAAGAAAACGCCTAAAACCCCTACCCAACAATCAACAGGCAATGTCCAGGAAGACTGTGACCCCATCGTACTCAGCCTATGAGGAACCAAGGGAGGGACCTGCGCACTAGGGGACAAATTGCTTTTGAAACTGCTAGGTGTGTCTGCCCATTAGACACCCGATCTTGCAAGACTGTCATTAAAGTCTCACTTCCACTGTTCTCCGGGTCTCTAAGCCCAAACTTTGGGTTTGGATGGGTGAGCTTTTTTCTCACAGCATGACCTCCTCTCCACCAGTGATGTGCACCATGGCAGTGAGCAGAGCAGAAGAGCTCTCCCTTCCCACTCATCCACCTGCCTCTTGGTTAGACATAAGTTCTCTTGTAACTTCTTTTGCTTCATTTCTTTTAAGTAAGAATAATAAAGTTTTAGTCTTTAATTTTAAAAAAGAAGATAGGCTAAAAATTAATAAGTGTTTAGCTTAAACTAGAAAACTTTTTTAAAAATACACTCTTTAAGTACAAAGAAAGAAATACTAAAGATGAAATAAATTTAAAAATATTAAACAAAGATACAGAGGAGTTCCACAAAGCCAAAAGTCAGCTCTTGGGGAAGAGAAGTAATAAAACTTAGGCATTTCTGGAGATGCTGACCAAGGAAAAAAGGGAAACTTACAAATTAATTATGAGTGAAATGGAGGCTATCGCTGCAAATACTAAGAAGATGTGAATAATGTTATACCAATAACACTGAAAACTTAGGTGAAATGGGATGATTCCTTTAGAAAAATGCCAACACTGCCTGGAAAAGGAGAAAGCTTGATTAGAAATGGAATCAGCAGTTTAAAATATTTCATACAGAAAACAGAAATATTCCATCAAATATTCAAGAAATAGAAACTAAAAACCTAAACACATTTAGAAGATTTAAAAGCAGAAAATCTCCAACTCATTCTGTAAGGCGAATTTAATTTTGATAGTTTCTAAACAAGTACTATATTAGAAAGAACATTAGAAGCCAATCTTTTTGTGAATGTAGGAGCAAAGAACCTAAACACAATGTTAGCAAGTCAAATTCAGCAATGTATTTTAAAAGTATGCTTTATATTGGGAATGCAGGAATGATTCAACATTGGAATTTATCATATTAACAAATTAGTGGGCCAGGTGTGGTGGCTCACACCGGTAATCCCAGCACTTTGGAAGGCTGAGGCAGGTGGATTGCCTGAGGTCAGGAGTTCGAGACCAGTCTGGCCAACATGGTGAAACCCCGTCTCTACTAAAAATACAAAAGAATTAGCTGGGCGTGCTGGTGTGTGCCTGTAATCCCAGCTACTTGGGAGACTGAGACAGGGGAATTGCCTGAACCAGGAAGGTGGAGGTTGCAGTGAGTCGAGATCATGCCACTGCACTCCAGCCTGGGTGACAGAGCAAAACTCTGTCTCATACAAAAAAGAAAATTAGTGGAAAAAAATAATAATATCATGTATAGATGAAGGAAATGCACAAAATAAAATTGAACATTCATTAATGATTTTTCAAAACTCTTAAACTAGAAATAGAAGGAAATTTTCTTAATCTGGTAGATGACAACCTATACAATGTAAAATGCTAAAGGCCCTCGTGGAGAGAAGAGAGTCCATTAACAGCTACTCTAAATGGGACAATCTGTTCACACCAGTCCCCCCACAACCAGGACAGTCGACCAATTGCCCAGAACATTATTACCTGTGTTACGGCTGCACTTCATGTGGTCCCAACAAGACTGTCACTACAGTGCAAGGTGACGTCTGTTGGATCATCCATTGGGAAGCTAAAAGAGACCACACAATGGCCCATGTGGCAGGCAGGAATCATAAATGCCAAGTTCTCTTGGGGAAGAGTAGGGTTTCCCTCACATTTTTTCCTGTGTGTAGTAGATTTTGGAAAATAGAAGGCTAGTCATGAGCAGGGAAGATCTTACTTACTTTTTTGTTGAGTTATAGGAAAAATATGTGGTAGAGAAAGCAGTGATTTGTGGTTATAGATTTCAGAGGAAGAAATCAGAGCAGTGGCCAAGATGTTTTGTTTGATATTATTAACTAAATGACCTATGAGTGATGGTATCTTAGGTTGAATTCTTCCAAAACAAATTCTAAAGAACGATTTGAGTGCGATTAGGAGGTGACACCAGGAAAAACCAGTAGAGGAGTGGGGCAGTGAGACAGGGAGAGAAGGAAAGCCAGTATGGGTTACCACTCGGGACCACTGTGCTCAATTCCACGTAGACATGCCAGAGAGTTGTCCTGAGCAGAAAGGGAGCCAGGGTCTTTGCACCTGACATGGGCTGAGGGCCGCTCTCAGAAGCGTTACCTCCTGGCACTTCCTCTGCCAAAAGAAGGCCCTGCTGTGGAGAGTCATGGGAGCACACAGTGGGATAGACATGGGCAGGAGGCCTGGCAGCCTCTGCTACAGAGACACTGCGCAGTCCACGTTCTGTTCCTTCACTGAGCAGACAGCTTTGCAGCTGTCCTCCTGGACTTTTGTGAGTAGGTGGGCACATGTGAGCAAGTCATACACAAAAGTGGGCTTCCTCCGCTATTACTCAAGTTAGGTAAATTGAGGCAGCTTGATAACTCATCAACCTCTTCTAAAACATTCTCGCCCCCAAAAAGCAGGGCCAGGCACTCCTCCCTGCTGTCAGAATACTTGCATACATGTTCTGCTGAAGCCCATGTCGCAGTTACCTGCTCCTGCATTCCTAGGGCGGGTGCCAATTGGCTTCCTTCACCTTCTGCCTGCAGGGCTGAGCTGCTTCTGGCTGACAAGTGAAAACATCAGAAGCACCCTCATCAACCGATCCATTTCTTCAACAAATATTTTGAATACTGACTTAATTTGAGTTTACCCAAAGGCAATTTGAGTCAAGAGCTTAGATGCAGGTAGTTGACCTGGGAGGTGATTCCCAGAAGCAGCAGAGAGAGAGAGAGTGAGAGAGAGAGAGAGCGCGAGAGCGCGCACGCGAGAGCAGCACCGAGGAAGATCAGAGGACCACCCAAGGGGGCATTATTGAGCTGATCACCACTGAGGGTCACTGAGGCTCACTTCTACTGAGGACTCAGAATTGGTCCTCTGGGGACAGAAGGCTGAGGCATATATCCCCAAGTTAGTTAAGGGTTGCTGTGAAGCAGGTTCACTGTGCACTGGTTACCAACATGTCTGTGTCCAGTGAGAGAGAACACAGTCATACTCAATTAAGTTATATGAAGCAAATTTATTACTTACAGACAGGCAGCAAGGGACAAGAGGAGCATTCATTGCAAGCTGGTCGCCCAAGGCTCAGGAAATCTGCTCAGGGCAAATGGAGTCTCAACTGAGCAAGCCCCACTTTCACCACAGATGAGGGATGCCAGAGAGCAGCCTGCCCTGGGTTTAACATCCCAGGGTAATGTGATTTGCTGGGCTGTGTTGAAGGACATCCTATTTTCAGCAGGAGACTGGAACTGACCTTGGGCTGTTCGGCCAGCTCTCCCTTATCGCACAATGTTGCAATCCCAGCACATTCTACAGCTATTCCTGAGAACTACATGGAAAAAGAGGGACTGGGTCTGTCCAAGGCCAGCCAAACTGCCCTGCAGTTACCCCGGGGATGTTAAATTTCCCTGAATTCCAGGCTGTGCCTGCTCCCAAGGCTTCCGGAGAAAGTCGTAAGATAAGCCTTAAAGAGGACAGCAACAAGATGCTTGAGGTGGCAGCGTTTAGGGGAACTTTCCACAACAACCAGAGAGGTGACGGCAGAGGCAGGCAAGGGACATTAGCACTGCCAGTGTATGCTACAGGCACCTACCATGTTCCAGACAGAGTGCCGGGCACGCAGCAGGGAGCAGGACAGACCAACTTATTTGTTCTCATGGAGCTTCATTTCAGTAGTGGAAAAAAGAATTCACCAATAAACAAGTCAGCAAATAAGTAATGATGGGTGTTGTCTTTGCAAAAATTATGACAATAAGAAAAATATGACATAGGAAAATTACGACAGTGAAAAAAAACCTGACCTGATCCAACTCCATCTTCTAACCTCCAATCTGCCCTTGTTCATTCCCAGGCATAGGCCAAACAAATTTGTGGAGAAATTTAGTTTATAATTTCACTTTAAACCAAATATAACAGCCCGTCCCTGAAACAAACCTCCTTCTTGCTTGGGGACCAGACCACCTTTGTGAGACTAACAAATTAGCTACAAGATTAAAAATTATGGGCCAGGCATGGTGGCTCACACCTGTAAGCCCAGCACTTTGGGAGGCCAAGTTGGGCGGATCATCTGAGGTCAGGATTTCAAGACCAGCCTGGCCAACATGGTGAAACCCTGCCTCTACTAAAAAATATAAAAATTAGCTGGGCATAGTGGCAGGTGCCTGTAATCCCAGCTACTCAGGAGGCTGAGGCAGGATAATTGCTTGAACCCAGGAGGGGGAGGTTGCAGTGAGCTGAGATCGCACCATTGCACTCCAGTCTGGGGGACAAGAGCAAGACTTCATCTAAAAAAAAAAAAAAAAAAAAAAAAAAAAAAAAAAAATTATGGCTTAGGAGTCATGCAGCCCGAAGCCACAAGATTCCTAACTCCCCCAATTGCTCTAATAAATAATATTACTATTATAAAACATAAGATTGGTGTTCAAGGTATTTTTCAGACCCTGCATTGTAATAGACTAGCCGCCCAGACTGGTAAACTGGCTCATCTGGTCTTGTGATCCCAACCCAGGAACTGACCCAGAGCAAGACAAAAGCTTCATCTCCTCATGATTTCATCCCTAACCCAACCAATCAGCACTCACCATTCCCTAGCCCCCTGACTGCTCAACTATCTTTTAAAAACCCTAGTCTCCAGACTGGCACAATCCTAGCACTTTGGGAGGCCGAGGAGGGCAATCACTTGAGAGCAGGAGTTCAAGACCAGCCTGGCCAACACGGTGAAACCCCGTCTTGACTAAAAACACAAATAATTAGCTGGGCATTGTGGCGTGCACTTGTAATCCCAGCTACTGGTGAGGCTGAGGCACGAGAATCACTTGAACAGAAGGTGGAGGTTGCAGTGAGCCTAGACTGCACCACTGCACTCCAGCCAGAGCAATGAAGCAAGACACTGTCTCAAAAACAACCGCCCCCCAAAAATTCCTTAAACTCCGAATCTGAGGAGAGCCTGATTTGAGGAATAAGAAGCCTCTGATCTCCTATTTAGCCAGCTCTATGTGTACTGAACTCTTTATCACAATCCCCGTCTTGAAAAATTGGCTCTACCTGGGCGACAGGCAAGAAGAAGCCGTTGGGTGCTTACAGTGTGATGAGTGCTATGAAGGAAATAACATAAAGGGTGATAGAGAATAACTAGAGGAGGCATTCTAGATAAAATGGTCTCAGGAGGTGACATTTGAGCTGAGTATTAAACATTGAGAAAGAATCTACAAAGGGAAGATCTAGCGCAAGACCTTTACAAGCAGTGTATAACACACACAAAAGCCCATGCCAGCAAAAAGATTTTACTTTCACAAATTCTAGAAACTCTAAGAGTAAAAAATGGTGAAAGGAAATGAAGTGATAACACATATTGTGAGTGCAGCAGGCAGAAACAGCGCCATCACCGTTTCACAACAGGATCTCAAAATACTAGGAAAAGTGCAAATTAAAACCGTGAGATACAGTTTGGTCATTATTGGATGGGGAAAGATCCAAAAGTGTGGAAAGACCCCACTGGTGAAGATATATGGAAACCCAAGGTCTTACACATTATTTGCCAGAGTGTAAATTAGTACAGTGTCTAAGGGGGGCAATTTAGCCATGTTTAGCCAATATATTATTTTAAAGGCCATATCCCAGTATAGCCAATTCCAACTCTAAGAATATTTCTGACAGATACACCCACATGCATGCACAAAGACAGTCCATGGGATCCAGTCGCATTATTCCTAACTGCAAGCAACTGGGAAAAACTTCAAGGTCCATCAGTGAGGGCCCGCATAGGCTAACCTCTGTAATAACCAAATCTCAGTGGCAGTGTCCAACCAGGTGCTTGTGGGTGACTTTCCAACAGGGACCGCATTGCCCGGCTGACAGGCCTGGTCTATGTACTGTCCGGGCATCCCATACAGTTAGCACTCATTCACCCTCAAAAGCGTCCCATCTTGAAAATAAACTCTTGTCCACTTGGTGCTTCAGGAACCTGGGCTTCTTCCACCAATAACTCTCCCAGATGCCCCAGTGCGCAGGTGGGGCCGTCCTCTAGGGCCAGGCCTGGCTAGGGCGCACCCACACCTCCTTGGCCAGACGCTGTGGGCCAGGAAGGGGCTCTGGCTCTTGCGGGAATGAGGGCGCCTAGCATAGGTGTGCACGTGGGCAGCCCCCACCCTGGGGCCCCTAAGTAAGCCGGGGCCTGCGAGCCAGGACAGTCAGGAGTTGCAACCTTGGTGATTTCTAGGAAGACATTAGAAAATGGGGTCAAAGGCCGGGTGCGGTGGCTCATGCCTGCAGACCCAGCACTTTGGGAGGCCGAGGCAGGAGGATCACTTTAGGTCAGGACCAGCCTGGCCAACAGGGTGAAACCTCGTCTCTACTAAAGATACAAAAATTAGCCGGGCGTGGTGGCGCACGCCTGTAATCCCAGTTGAGGCAACAGAATCGCTTGAACCCGGGAGGTGGAGGTTGCAGTGAGCCGAGATCGTGCCACTGCACTCCAGCCTGGGTGAGACCCTGCTAAAAAAAAAAAAAAGAAAGAAAATGGGGTCAAGAAATGGGGGGTGGGAGGGGGGGAGTGGATTTCATGAACCTGCCTGCTCTGATGTGGCTGCATTTCCATCATGCATTGTCCTAAAAAAAGAAAAAGAAAAAAATAAAATGTAGACGTGGAGGGATGGGGGAAATTGCACAGGCCGGTCCAGGCTGTGAGGCTGCCCCCTGCCAGGCACGACGAGGGTCAGCTCTGCCGCGCCGTGAGGAAACCGGCCAAGGAAACCCCTTGAATCTGGCGAGGTCCCGCCCTGAGACGCTCGTCCTCTGGGCCGATGCCAGCCCTGCCTCTGGGCCGATGCCAGCCCTACCTCTGGGCCGATACCAGCCCGGTTGTGGACTGGAGAAAACCGCAACGCCACCCGCGGAAATAGAATTCGGCCGCCGCGCTTGCGCAGCTGGGTCCCCGACCCGGCCCGCGCCTGCGCAACTGGGTTCCCCCGGCCCGCGCCTGGGCAACTGGCCCCTCCCCCACAACGCAGCCCGGGCCTGCGCAACAGGGACCCTGTGACTCCCGCCTCCTGTCCCGCTTGCGCCTGCGCGGCTGGGTGCGCCCGCCCCGCCCCGCCCAGCCTGTGACGCCACGTGTATGTGGGCGGAGCCCAGGTCCTAGGGAACCGTGAGGTCGTATCCCGCTGGTGGAGGTTGGGGTGGCGCCGGCCGGGGCTGGAGAGCCCGAAAGACCGGCTGCCGCCTGCTCCCCGGAAAAGGGCACTCGTCTCCGTGGGTGTGACCGAGCGCGCGGTGCAGGGTAAGCGGCGGGCCGGGGCGCTGGCGGGGGCGGCCGGGGATCACCGACTGCAGGCGGGCCTCCCCACGCGGGCGCGCTGCGCTCCGGAGGACGGCCTCGGAGTCACTCGCACCCCGGCTCCCACCTCCTACTGCCTTCCTGTCCAGGCTTCATTAGGGCTCCCTGGACGTCTGGGCTCCGCTGACCGGTGGGGGGCAAGTCCAGTGTTTTGGGCCACAGGGCGGGCCAAATAGCAGGGGCCTCTAGCCCCAGGGGGCCCCAGCCCTGCTGCGTTCATTCATTCAACCAGCTTTTGCGGACCCGCCCCCAGTCTGCGTCAGGAACAGGCCCCTCCGCTCCTGGATGAGCCCGGCGGGGAAGCCTCGCGTAGCAGTTTCTGGGAAACAGGTAGGATCAGGCCGCTCGGACAGGACTGAGGGTGTAAGGACGATTCACCTCGGCATTGGGGTGATGTCCCGAGGAGCTCATAGGTGGTCAGGGCGGTTCTGCCCGAGCTGACCTGTGAGCCGCGGATGCCCGGACCGAGGGAGGGAGAGCCCCTGATGTGGACAGACTAGACTCCTTCAGTGGAAAACATTCAACAGCCAGGAGAGCGTGGAAGAGGAAGGAGAGATGGGAGGGTGTTTTTATTATAAGTGCAAAGGAACCAGCCACCGGGAAGTGCCTGGGCAGCTCTGGGTGTCCCTCCAGGCACCTGTATTCCAATCTTACCTGCGCGAAGCCACACACCCACGTCACACAGGATGCGGGGAATTCAGCCATAGCCTGCGGGGGGGAATCTTCCTGGGGAGAGGTGGATTACAAGGACTCTTCCTCCCACCCGCTGTGCAACAGCCATGGGCGGCGGGCAGTCATTTTTGAAGGACCTGGCAAGCACGGTACCAATCTCGAAATTGCTTTTTGTCTCCCTCCCCTTGACCTGGAGAGAGTGACTGGCTAGCGTGTGTGTCTGCCTCCTGAAGCTTCGGGTAAAGGACCAGGGAGATGGGCAGCCCTTTGTGTCAGGAGATCTGGAAGCGCCTCCCCTCCCACCGCCTCCTGTGTAAAGGAAACAGCAGGTGGTGTTGACGGGCCTTTCATGCACCGGTTTTTGCCAAGGAGAGAAAAACCTATTGAAACCTCCCAGGAGGATGAGTGGAAGTTTCTAATGTGCTTTATTTTTGGATACAGCGTGCATGGCAGGCATTTGCATTCATGGCCCTTCCGTATACAGGAACTGAAAACCTGAAGAAACTGGCCAACAGATTAGGCAGCCATCAATCCACATCAGATGGCGTCTGTATTTCCAAGAGGTGGCTTGCCATCCCCGTCTCCTAGAAAGCCAACCAGGGGACAGGGCAGCTCCTACCACCGACAACACTGCTCCACCCTCGACAACACTGCTCCACCCTCAGATTCTCCTCTCTGACTCCTGCCTGAGGGTGGCCTCGGCAGGAGCCACACCTCTCTGTTTGCCTGTGTGCACCCTACTTCCTATCCCTGCCTCCCCTTGGTCCCCACCTGCTACCTTCCTTACAGCCTCATCCCACCCTCTCTCTCCTTTAAAGAACAGACTGAGATGACATTGTTTTCCTCAGTGAGTCTGTCAGGAAGAACGTGATCAACAAATTCACGCTGTGGTGTTAGTGGTTCCCACAGAAACCCCATTGCCCCTCCTGCAGGTGTCTCAGCCATGGGCAACACTTTAATCTAGTGGAATGACATTGGTGTTAAGATCTGGGCCACAGGGATATGGAGGTGACCTGTTCCTTGGGGAGAGGGTATGGTGAACATGATTGTAAGAACTCTTCTTCCCACCCCTGTGCATGAGCAAGGCTGTTCCTGGTTCTGTGCTCTCTCAGTACTGTGTTCTAATTGGACTCTTGTTTTTGTCTTCCTGAACTTGGTGTGTAACTTCAGTAATTATGTCTATGTAAGGTATGTCTATGTATGTGAGTGTTTTTTGGATATCTAAAGTAGTCTTGTACTTACAGGGAAGGTGAAGTGATAAAGCACGTTCAATTTGGGGACTGAAGCTGGGGACTCTTGTGTGCTCCACCACACACTGACTGCAATCTCAGACAGGTCCGTTTACACACATTCCCAGGGCCTTGGTGCCGTCTTAGGGAAACCCAGGGCTGTGAGGTGGGCTTTGTGGGGCACTGGACACGGGACATGGCACATAAAGGGTTATTTTAAATGGGTAGACAATAAATAACTAGCAACTTTGCCTCTAGATTTAATATACCACCTGTGAACCTGATCATGTAGAATATGGTTCTTAGACTAACAAAGGACATGATAAGACTTGATTATGGGCCAGGTGCGGTGTCTCACACCTGTAATTCCAGCACTTTGGGAGGCCGAGGTGGGCAGATCATTTGAGGTCAGGAGTTTGAGAGCAGCCTGGCCAACATGGTGAAACACCGTCTGTACTAAAAATACAAAAATTAGCCAGGTGTGGTGGCGTGTGCCTGTAATCCCAGATACTTGGGAGGCTGAGGCAGGAGAATTGCTTGAACCTGGGAGGCGGAGGTTGCGGTAAGCCAAGATTGTGCCACTTCACTCCAGCCTAGGTGAGAGAGTGAGACTCTGTCTCAAAAAAGAAAAAAAAAAAAACTTGATTACATGAAAAGGATTTTATTAAACATATTCACAGTTGTAGGGTGTTACTATTGCTTTTTGTCCCCACTATTCATCCCTGGACTGTTTCAGAACTTTCTCTATAAATACTGTAATTTAATTAAACATTTGATGATTACTTAGAAACCTGAAACTTTGGGTTATAGTCCACTAAGGAAGGGAGACTGTTGTGGTATGAGAGGCGCTACCTTGGAATGGACATTCCTAGTGCCATGTCTCTTCTCCCAATCTCAGCTAACGTTGCCTTAATGTGCATCATTCCCAGCCCCAAGCCTGTCACCTCTCATAGAGTCCATCCTATTTCTGGACCAACCCCAAACCTGTCACCTCTCATAAGGCCTGTCCTGTTTCCCACTGATGTCCCACTGGCATATCAAACTCAGCATGTTGAAAACCTGATCACTGCTGCCTCCTGCCAAACGGTCCCTTCCCAGATGACCTGTTTCAGCTCATGGCCATCACCCAGTCCTGTGGCATCTGTGATGCCTGCATCTTCCTCCTACTGCCCATTCTCCCCCTCAGTACACTGCTGAGCCATCAGTGGACCCCCTTCAACAAGTGCTGGCTGAGCAGCTGCTGGGCTCTGGTTTTGTGTTGGGTGTTGGAGGTTCTGGGATGGGGGCTGGTCCCTACTCCTGGAGTCTAACCAGACTGAGAGGGGCCTGGAAGAAGAACTGTACATGTCATGTGCTATGGAAATGGCAGAGCAGCCAGGAGCCCAAGGGAGGAGCTCCGCCAGCACATTTCAGCAGGAAGAATCTTAGTAAGGCATGATCTGTCTCCTTCGTTGAGAGAGTAGGGCGTGAGTGTGATCAGAACTGTAAAACGTTTTGTATTTGACACAGTGGGTGGGCCCTGCTCTCTTTATCCCCATCCCTCACCCCACAGAGTTCCTTAAGTCCTATACCAACAGAACTTACTTCTGTTACCTGCCTGGCCTAGCCATTGAAGGATTTTAAACATTGCGATAAAATAGGCATAACACAAAAGTTACCAACGTAACCCTTTTTAAACGTACAGTTCTGTGGCATTAAGTGCATTCACAACCACCATCACCATCCGTCTCCAGAACCTTTTCATGTTCCCCAACTGGAACTCTTTACCCAATAAGTCCTCCTCACCCCCCTGCCCTCAGCACCTGCTCTTCTACCCTCTGTCTGTATGATTTGACAGCTCTAGGTAACTCATGTAAGTGGAATCCTACAATATTTGTCTTTTTGTGACTGGCTTATTTCACTTAGTCAAATGCCTTTAAGGCTCATCCATGTTGTAGCATGTGTCAGAATTTCCTTCCTTCTTAAAACTGAATAATATTTCATTCAAAATTCCATTCAGTTCTAAATTGAATTTTGTGTATCCATCTGTCAATGGATGTTTGGATTATTTCTGTCTTGTCTGTTGTGAATAATGCTTCAGTGAATGTAAGTGTGTAGCTCTTTAAGATCCTGCTTTCAACTCTTTTGGAAGTGGGATTGCTGAACCATATGGTAGTTCTGGCTTTGATTTTCGGAGGAAGCTCCGTGCTGTTTTCCAAGGCAGCTGTACCATCTGACTTTCCCACCAGCAGCGCACAGGGGTTCCAGTTTCTCCACATCTTCACTAATATTTGTTATTTTCTGTTTGTTTGATAATGGCCATCCTAATATATGATGTGATAGGTCATTGCAGTTTTGCATTTTGCTAATGACTCATGATGTTGAGCCTCTTTTTGTATGCTTTTTATCTGTTATTTTTTAATCAGATTTTTGTGGTTGACTTTTAAGAGTTCTTTATATATTCTGATTATTAACCCCTTTCAGAGCAGATGTACTATTTATCTATTTTCTCCTATTCTGTAGATTGTGTTTTCATTTTGGTGATTGTTTCTTTTGCTGGGTAGAAGCCATTTAGTTAATGTAATTCTACTTGTTTATTTTTGCTTTGATTGCCTGTGCTTTTGGTGTCATATCTAAGAAATCATTGCCAAATTCTTTATTATTTATCTTGGTGGATTTTGTGTTCAGGAATTTGTCCATTTCATCTAGGTTATCCAGTTTGTAGGCATACAGTTGTTCATAGTATTCTCTTATAATCATTTTTATTCCGTAAAATAGGTAGTAATGTCCCCTCTTTCATTCCAGATTACAGCTATTTGAGTCTTCTTTCTTTATTTCCTAGTCAGTCTAGCCAAAGGTTTGACAGTTACATTGACTTTTGAAGAACCAAATTTTAGTTTCATTTATTTTCTCTATTTTTCTATTCTCTATCCTCCTCTAATCTTTATTATTTTCCTCCTCGTTTTTTTACTTTTTTTCTCCTCCTTTTTTCCTCCTCCTTTTCCTAGCTTTATGTTTAGTTTGTTCTTTTAGTAGTTATTTAAGGTGTACAGTTAGGTTGTTTGAGCCCTTTCTTCTCTTCTAAAGCAAGTGTTTACAGCTGTACATTTCCCTATTGGCACTGTTTTTGCTGCATCCCTTAAGTTTTGGAAGGTTGTGTTTTTGTTTTCACTTATCTCAAGGTATTTTCTGATTTTCGTTATGACTTCTTCTTTGACTCTTTGGTTGTTTAAGGTTGTGCTCTGCTGAATTTCCACATAATTGTGAATTATCCAGTTTTCCTTCTGCTGTTGATTTCTGGTGCCACCCCATTGTGACTGGAAAAGATGCTTTGTATGGTTTGGATTGTTTAAAATGCATTAAGGCATGTTTTGTAGCCCACCATCTGGCGTTGCATGTAGGGTGTTCTGTTACACTCTTGCTCTGTAGTGTCGTTTGAGTCCTCTGTTTCTTTGTTGATCTTCTGTCTCATTTTTCTGTCTATTATTCAAAGTGAGACATTTCAGTCTCCTAGTATAATAATATTACTATTATTGATAGTTGTCTATTTCTCTTCAATTTTATCAGTGTCTGGTTTATATATTTAGGGGTTTTGATGTTTGTTGCATGTATGTTAACAATCATTTTATATTCCCTGTGAACTGACTATTTTATCATGATATAATGTACTTCTCTGTCTCTTGTGACAGTTTTTGACTTAAAGTCTCTTTTGTCTGATATTGGTATAGCAACCCCTGCTCTCCTTTGGTCACTCCTTGTGTTGACTCTTTTCCATTCTTTTACTTTCAGCCCATATGTGCTCTTAGATCTAAAGCGAGTTTCTTGTAGATAGAATATACAGCTGACCCTTGAACAATATGGGTTAGAGATACCAACCCCTCACCTGCAGTTGAAAATCCAAGTGTAACTTCAGTCTCGAATGCAGTGGTGCAATCATGGCTTACTGCAGCCTTGAACTCTGGGGCTCAAGTGATTCTCCCACCTCAGCCTCCCCGAGGAGCCTCGGACTATAGGCGCACACCACCATGTCCAGCTAATTTTTTTGATTTTTTGTAGAGACAGGTTCTCCCTATGCTGCCCAGGCTGGTCTCAAACTCCTGGGCTCAAAAAAAACCTCTCGCCTTCGCCTCCCAAACTAGTAGCCTACTGTTGAAGAAGCCTTACTGATAACATAAATAGTTGATTAACACATAGTTTGTATGTTATATGAACTATAATCTGTATTATTACTATGAGGTAAGCAGGTGAACAGAAAATGTTATTATAATAAGAAATCATAAGAAAGAGAAAATGTATTTGCTATTTAGTAAGTGGAAGTGGATTATCATAAAGGTCTTCATCTTCATTGTCTTCATGTCGAGTAAGCTAAGGAGCAGGTGAAAGAGGAAAGGTTGACCTTGCTGTCTCAGAGGTGGCAGGGGTGGAAGAAAATCTGGATATAAGTAGACCTGTGCAGTTCAAACCCATGTTGTTTGAGGGTCAGCTGTAGTCAGGTCTTGTTTTTTAATCTATTCTGTCAATCTGTGTCTCTTGATTGAGGAGTTAATCCATTTATATTTAAAGTAATTACTCATACGAAAGGACTTGTTTTTGCTATTTTGTTGTTTGTATATATTTTATAGCTTTTTTGTCCTTCATTACTACCTTCTTTTGTATTTAGTTGATTATCTGTAGGTTCCGTTTTTGATTCCCTTCTCATTTCCTTTTTTGTATATGCTACAGATATTTTCATCGTGGTTACAACCATAGGGATTGCATACATAACATCCTGAAGTTATAGCAATCTATTTTAAATTGATATCAACTTAATTTCAGTCAGTTCACAGTAACCTCTCCTTTACAATTCCATCTACCCCCACTTTGTTATTGATGTCACAGATTACATCTGTATGTATTGGGTATGTACCATTAGCATAAACCTGTAATTATTTTTATGCATATATCTTTTAAATCCTGAAGAAAATATTAAGTAGTGTTGCAGACCAATTGTACACTAATACTAGTTTCTAAATTTGTCCCTCCGTTTGTGTTTGCTGGAGATGTTTGTGTTTTCTTACAGCTTTTAGCTGCTGTCTAGTGCCCTTTTGTTTTAACTTCCAGAACTCCCTTTAGCAGTCTTGTAGGGCAGATCTAGTGGCAGTGAACACCCACATCTTTTATTAATTTGGAAGTGTCTTAATTTCTCCCTCATTTGTGAAGGACAGTTTTGCTGAATATAGAACTCTCCATTGACGGATTTTTTTTTTTTTTCTTTTAGCAGTTTGGGTGTATCATCCCACTGCCTCTGGCCTCTGAGGTTTCTGCTAAGACATTGGCTAACAGTGTTATTGGGGATTCTTTGTACATTATGAGCCATTCTTCTGCTGCTTTCAATATTCTGCCTTTGTCTTTACATAGTTTGATTACATTATGTCTTAGTGTGGGTCTCTTTGGGTTTATCTTATGTGGGGTTTACTGAGCTTCTTGGATGTTTATATTCATGTCTTTAGTCAAATTTGGGAGGTTTTTAGCTATTCTTTCTTCACATAATTTCTCTGCCCCATTCTGTCTTCTCCTTCTTAGACTTCTATAATGTGCCTGGTGCATGTGAGGGAGGCCCCTAAGTCCCTGAGGCTCTGCTTACTTTCCTCATTCTTTTGCTCCTCTGACTTGATATATTCAAATGTGCTGTGTTCAAGTTTGCTGATTCCTGTGCCGACTCAAATTCCTCTGGTCACAGTTTTCAGTTCAGTTTTTGTATTTTTCAGCTCCACAATTTCTGTTTGATTCCTTTTTATAATTTCTCATTTTGTTGTCGTATGTTGTTTTCTTGATTTATTTTCATTCTTTATCTGTTTTCCTTCAGCTCTTTTAAAAGGCATATTTAAGATAGTCATTTTTAAGTCTTGGTCAAGTATATCCAGTGCCTGCATTTCTTCAAGGATGGATTCTGCCGCTTCATTTTCTTCCTCTGAGTGAGCTGTTTTCCCGTTTCTTTGTATGCCTTGTGAGTTTTTTGCTGAACATTGGGCATTTGAAAAACAGCTCCATGTCCCACTCTTTGCAGACTAACTCTGTTTTGGGAATGGCCCCCACCAAATAGCAGGATCTGTCTAAGCCTACGGATCAGCTCAGGATGAAGGCTGAAGTCTCCTCAGGTTTCTTCTGAGGATGCATCTTCCCTGGGCCTGTGTATGTGTTTTTTTCAATTTCCCCATATTCATGACTATTTAAAAATATCTTCAGGCTTCCCTTTGGAATATACCAAGAAGTGTATTTGGAGTTACCTTTGTTTTTCTTTTGTTTCTTTTTTTTTTTTTTAGGTGGAGTCTCGCTCTGTTGCCCAGGCTGGAGTGCAGTGGCTTCATCTTGGCTCACTGCAAGCTTCACCTCCTGGGTTCACACCATTCTCCTGCATCAGCCTCCTGAGTAGCTAGGACTACAGGCGCCCACCACCACGCCCAGCTAGTTTTTTTTATTTTTTAGTAGAGACAGGGTATCACCGTGTTAGCCAAGATGATCTCGATCTCCTGACCTCGTGATCCGCCTGCCTCGGCCTCCCAAAGTGCTGGGATTACAGGCGTGAGCCACCACGCCCGGCCCGGAGTTACCTTTGTTTCTCTATCATTGTAAATTTAGATTCTGGAATTGGGGTTTGGTGGTGTGATGTGTTGCTCACATGTGCCTGGAACTGCTGTTCCTAAAAGGACTTTGAGATCGAGGAACACATATTTAATCTCCCCTTTATGGCTTGGTTTTAGTTCCTCTTTCCAAGTTGAATAACCAGTTTTTCATTGCTGTTTTGTTTAAGTTGGTGTTGTGATGCTTAATCTCAGTACCCTTAACTCTGAATTGTCAAATTTTGATAAAATGTGTGCCCTTTTTTTTTTTGGTAAGAGAAAGCAGGTCTTAATGTCTGCCAGAACACAATTTATTTGCCTTGTTGGCTCCATTGAACTTTTACAAAGCTTTGAGTACATATATATATTACTTTCCCAAAGTCTCCCCCAGTCCCTCTTTGGGCTTGAGATGTTCTACTGTATTTCTCACCTGTCATTCTTGCCCCAGGTATGCGTGGGGTTGTAGTCACCCTACAGCTTTGCCTAGCAATGCTCACAACCATTTCCCTGACTTCCCATCTGAGCTCTGAGCTCAGAGTCAGGTGAAACAGAGATCTGTTCCTCAGGCAGCCCAGGACAGATTAGGATGTTGCAGAAAGGTCCGCTCCGCTGCCTCCAGTTCAAGGGAAGGAATTGGGAACCGGGCTGCTGCTTTCATCAGGCGGCGCCATGCTGGGGAGGCATGGGGCAGGAGTGAGTGAAGCACCGCAGAGTTCCTGACATCCTGAATGTGACTGCTTCTGGACTGGGCATTCTCTTGGTTGCTGTAGATCGTTGCCTGTTTTGCAGAGCTCCTATGCAATATTTTAACCAGTCTCTAGTTGTTTTTAATGTTTCTCTGTAAGGGAACGAGGGCCTTTGAGCTTCTTCTTTTACCGTCTTGCTGTGTCCTCTCCCTGTTAATGGATTTTCTACAGGATTCTGTTGTGTGTCTGGTGACGTTATAGAAGTGCAGGGGTGGAGGAGCAGCCTCTTCCATTCTAAAGAAGGGCTTGGATACCATGCTGGGCAGCAGCAGCACAAGACAAACTGAGTCCCTGCCCTGGGGGCTCATGGCCTAGACGGGAGACACAGACCTACAGGAACCAGGTCTATTAATACTGGTTCCATCACAGCTGGTGGTGGGTAAAGGGAGCTCAGAGAGTATGTGATGGGGCATGTGGAGGTTGGGGGCATCCGGGAAGGGGGTGGCAGTGACATTTCAGTGGAGGTTTCAGAATGAAAACACGGTGCCAGGGTGGTGGACCAGTATTCTGGGAATGGGTATCCAGTCTGTGCCAGGGACCTGAGCAGGGAGAGGCTGAGTTCTAGGGGCAGAAGGCGGCACTGTTCTCAGAGCACTGTGGGCAAGGACAGAAGAGTGCGATGAAGCAGCCGGGGCCGACAGGAACAGGCCCAGGCAGAGGCTGCAACATGATCCTGAGAGGAGAGCTGTGGGAAGCTCCTGAGTGTGGTGGGACCCAGGCCCAACATAGGGCTGGGGAGGGGCTGCACCTTGGCACCTGCCAGGAGAGCCTTTTTGCAGCCCTGCCCATGGCAGATGCTCAAGAAAGGGTGGTTTTCCTGTCTCCTGCCCCAGTGTGGGTAGCCAGGCCACTGGTGAGGCTTCTTCCCTCGGCACGGGACACTGTGGCAGTGCTTGCCTTACCTCTCTGGGCCTGAGGATAGCCAGCTGTGGCCACAGGTGGGACCTCAGTAAGGAGGGGCCAGGAAGGGCCTGCTCCCTGTGCTCTGCCCCACGGGCCCTGTCCTTCCATTCTGCTGTGCCCCAACAGCCTCAGGTAGTGCAGGTCGCTGCTGACTTGCCCCTTGGACTGCCACTGCCCTCTCCTCAGCAGTGCAGCCATGCTGTCCTTGGCTCCACAGAGATGTCACCTCCTGCTGCCCTTCTGTAAAGCCCGCGTGTGCCACATGCTTTCTCTGCAGCCTGTTCTGAGCACACTGAATCCCCAAAGTCACGAGGGGCTCTCCCATGAGCAGCCCCACCTTACAGATGAGGCTGGCCCCCTCGAGGGGGCATCTTGCCCACTGTCATACGTGGCGGCAGGCAGAACCGGTATCCCTTCCAGCCCGGCACCCTCCTGACCCCTGCTCCCCTCGGAGTGGCCACTCACCAGGACCGCCTGAGAGAGTGAGCGGGGGACAGGCTGATGGACGTTCCCCAGGGTTGGCGGCCCTAGAGTCGGCCCACGCTTCTTGTCCTTTGAAGTCTCAGGTTCCTACATGCTGCCTCACACTGGAGCAGCCAATGAAACTTGAACAAATGCTTTCATTTTGGGTGTATTGATCCAAAAATAATGGTACCCAATGAATTTTTTGCTACTCTAGTAGAATTTTTGTAGGCTTTGGAAGTACACAGACAATATTATCTCCTTGGCAGAAATGGGCTACGTGAATGAAAAAAGGTATTCGTTATGAAACTTCCAGAAAAACGAGCTACATTTTTCAGGTTTGTCTGGGGCTCTCAGTACTTGCCCAAGGGCTGGAGTTTAAAGCTTTCGAAAAGTAAATTGCCTGAATAGAAGTATAACTGAGGATTGAAAGACTGAATCAGATATGTGCTTCTGTTCCCGTGAACAGTTTGGGAACACCATTTACATGTGGCTTTTTTTTACATAAATCGCCATGTGTCCCAAGCTGCCCGTGGGACCCTCCCTTAGAGGAGGCAGCAGCTGTGGCCTGTGCGCCAGGTCAGCACCTGCAAGGTGTGCGACCTTGAGCAGGCTGTCCTGCCTTTATAAACCTCAGTTCCTCTTCTGTGAGATGGGCTCACACCTTCTGGAATCATTATGAGGATCAAATGAAGCTTCTGATTCCTGGGGGGAACATGGAGCGGTTTCAGGTTGAACATTTTGTCCCTGGACCTGGGGACGTCTGACTCTCCTTGGAACTTGGCACCCTAACGTGCTCTTCCTGCCTCTCCCCCTTCCCACCAGCAGCCGCAGCACGGTCCTTGGCAGACAAGGATGAGAAAAATATCCAACCACGGGAGCCTGCGGGTGGCGAAGGTGGCATACCCCCTGGGGCTGTGTGTGGGCCTGTTCATCTATGTTGCCTACATCAAGTGGCACCGGGCCACCGCCACCCAGGCCTTCTTCAGCATCACCAGGGCAGCCCCGGGGACCCGGTGGGGTCAGCAGGCCCACAGTCCCCAGGGGACAGCTGCAGACGGGCACGAGGTCTTCTACGGGATCATGTTTGATGCAGGAAGCACTGGCACCCGAGTACACGTCTTCCAGTTCGCCCGGCCCCCCAGAGGTACCCGCCTCTCATGGCAGGGCTCTCGGGATCTTCTCCCCTGTGCTACGGTGTTGGCCAGGTCCCCTGCCGCAGACTCACCTGGGAGCTTGTCTAAATGCAATTTTCCAGAGATGCTGACGCCGATGTAGGCTGGGGTCCAAGAATCTGAATTTCCCGGGAGTCCCAGATCATTCTTACACTAGTGAGTGGTGATCATGCTGAAGGGCAGCTGAGACCTTGAGGGTGTTTGGTGGCCCATCCCCTCCCCACATTCACCAGCAGGTCAGGTGGCTAGGACCAGGATTTAGGCCAGTGGCTGTTTGGGGCTTTGTGGGGAGTTCAGGCAGGAAGTATCCCCAGATTCAGGCCCATGGGAGCCAGAAAATCAGGAAAGCCAGATAAATAGCAAAGGCTCCTGGGCTTGACCAGGAGCTGCCAGGTGGGCCAAGATGGCCGGGGGCAACAGCCGAGAGGGGTCTCAGCTGGAGAAGGGAGCTGGAGCCTGGACCCCGTTGGCTGTGCTTCTAGGGTGGGCCTCAGGCCGGGATGGGCGGCTTCTCTTGAGGGGTCCCCCTTGCCACCCTTTCCTCTGCTCTCCGACCACCCTCTTCCCTTGGTTCCCTGATACCTGTCTCGTGCCCGTGACCCTGAGGTTCGCCCTCCATGTGTCTCTAGCCATAGCCAGTGAGAGTTTGCAGCCCCTGTCAGGCAGGTCCCCTGGGTGTCCCACGCTCTTCTTGGCTGACCTAGAACCTGTGGGGTAGACACCATCCTGGCATTGCACGGTTCTGCTGGCGCTGGAGACTCCAAAGCTGGGTGGTGTATTGTATTTACTTTTGACTCCATTTATTTTGTAACTTATTACAGTAGTGAAATATTTAGATGCCATATATGCTTATCTCTAAAAGTGGCTTCGAAGCCTGTAATCCCAGCTATGCAGGAGGCTAAGGCAGGAGAATCGCTTGAACCTGGTGGGCAGAGGTTGCCGTGAGCCAAGATCATGCTATTGCACTCCAGCCTGGACAACAAGAATGAAACTCCATCTCAAAAAAAAAATTTTTTAATGGAACTTTTTAAAACTTAATAATTAATTAAAAAGTAAAGCATCTTCAAAGCTAAGTGTGCAATAGACATCAGCCTGCGATGCTTTTGGAGCCATGTCCCAGGGTTTTCTCTTTGGAGAGAAAAGACCTTGCGAAAAGTTTTGTCCCTGATCTTTTCTGGTCCAGTCTTCGTGTCTGAATTTAGTATTCCTCCTTGTTGTATGCACGAGTTCATGCCACTCCTGATAGTTTAAAACAGTGCATTTTTTAAAGTGAAGAAAAAACCTAATCTCGAGAACCCTGTAATAAATTCATCTCAGAATCAAGGAAATGGTGTTCCTATTTTCAGTTTGAAGTCACTTGTCCTGTTCCTCTGTTTATTGAATTAGCAAGAACTAACTGTGTTAAAATTTAACACCGATGTAGTTGTTTCGTATGTAAATTATCTTCAGTTAAGTTGGATTTTTATTTTTTATTTATTTATTTATTTTTGAGATGGAGTCTCGCTCTGTCACCCAGGCTGGAGTGCAGAGGTGTGATCTTGGCTCACTGCAACCTCCGCCTCCCGTGTTTAAGCAATTCTCTTGCCTCAGCCTCCCAAGTAGCTGGGACTACAGGCACCTGCCACCACACCCAGCTAATTTTTTTGTATTTTTGGTAGAGACGGGGTTTCACCATATTCTCCAGGATGGTCTCAAACTCCTGACCTCATGATCTGCTCACCTCAGCCTCCCAAAGTGCTGGAATTACAGGCGTGAGCCACCGTGCCCGGCCATAAAGTTGGATTCTTAAAAAGTAAAATGCAGGGCACAGTAGCTTGCAACTGTAGTCCCAGCTACTCAGAAGGCTGAGATAGGAGGATTGCTTGAGCCCAAAAGTTCAAGACCAGCCTGGGCAACATAGCAAGAGCCCATCTCTTAAAAAAAAAATAATTATAATAAATATAATTTTTAAAAAATAATTATAATAAATATAATTTTTAAAAAATAATAAGTAACGTTCTGGCCAAGACATTAGGTATTATACTCATCTTGTTCTGATGAGCAAAGAGTCAGAATTTAGACAAGGAATAGCTGAAGGGCCCCTGCCACTTGGGGATTGGTCTGTATTGTCAGCGTCTGTCTTTAAAAAGTGTGGCTAGTTGTGATTGTATGTGTTCTCGTGTGTGTATTCATAGTTGTACCCTTTTCAACATGTTTTCCCCTTAGAAACTCCCACCTTGACCCATGAAACCTTCAAAGCACTGAAGCCAGGTCTTTCTGCCTATGCTGATGATGTTGAAAAGGTAAGGATCCTCTCCCATGTCTCCCTGTTCAACTGCGGAATGTGTTCAAGCTAGTTCTTTTCCTTTGAATGTGGTAGGCTGTCTTCACAAGGGAAGGGGGCTTTGACGGTGCTGCCTGGGCATTTCACGCCATTTGGGATGGTCAGATGAGAGAGGGTGTGCAGCATGTGAGCCCAAAGGAGAACGCACCCCCACCGGGCTCCATCCTCTGACTCCACTGTGCCAGCGCTCAGTTCTCCAACCTGGGGGTCCCGAGGTCTTGGTACAGGTCAGAAGCACAAATCCTACAAACTTACAAAAATCATTATTTGACAGTTTACTTATTCATATTTTTACACTAATTTTGTCTTGTGAATTTTGCATAATACATTTTTAATTTTTTGTTGTGGCTTCTGATTGAAGATAGCACACATTGACTGAAATAAAAAATTAACGTTGGCTGGGCCTGGTGGGTCACACATGCAATCCCAGCACTTTGGGAGGCTGGGGCAAGAGGATCTCTTGAGCCCAGGAGTTCAAGACCAGCCTGGGCAACAGAGTGAGAACCCCATTGCTACAAAATTTAAAAATCAGCTAGGCATGGTGGTACACACTGTCATCCCAGCTACTTGGGAGACTGAGGTGGGAGGATCACTTGGGCCTGGGAGGTCAAGGCTACAGTGAGCCACGATTGTGCCCCAGGTGACAGAGTGAGACTTTATATGTAAAGAAAAAAGTTAAAAACATGTTACGGGCTGGGCACAGTGGCTCACACCTATAATCCCAGCACTTTGGGAGGCCGAGGCAGGTGGATCACCTGAGATCAGGAGTTCCAGACCAACCTGGCCAACATGGTGAAACCTCATCTCTACTAAAAATACAAAAATGAGCTGGGCGTGGTGGTTCCAGCTACTCGGGAGGCTGAGGCAGGAGAATCACTTGAACATGGGAGGCAGAGGCTGCAGTGAGCCGAGATTGCGCCGCTGCACTCCAGCCTGGAGGACAGAGTAAGACTCCAACCCCATCCAAAAACAATGTATTATGCAAAATCCACAAAACCAAATAAATAGAAATTTAATTAAAATTGTCAAATAATGATTTATGTAAGCTTGTATCATTGCTACTTCTATCTCAAGTCCTTAAAGCTTACAGATGCACTAATGCAGGATGCATTACTGCAGGTTGCCTGATTTTCTACTGAGGCACCCACAAAATGGGCTATGGAGAGAGTTGTAACTTCCTTTTGGTTCAGGCATTTCTTAAGTCATGAGCTAGTACATTGCTCGTGTCCACAAATGTGTCATGGTCTCGGACTATGTAGTTCAAGCCTTGCTTTCCTGTAGCTTAGTTAAAAAAGAAATTGAAATTAGTGATTCTAGAGTGACCTTATAGTTAAACCTGATTAAATTAGATAAATTTAGAGTAAGCTCCTAGGATTTTTTTTTTTTTTTTTTTTTTTTTTTTTTTTTGAGACGGAGTCTCACGCTGTTGCCCAGGCTGGAGTGCAGTGGCGCGATCTCGGCTCACTGCAAGCTCCGCCTCCCGGGTTCCCGCCATTCTCCTGCCTCAGCCTCCTGAGTAGCTGGGACTACAGGCGCCCGCCACCGCACCCGGCTAATTTTTTGTATTTTTAGTAGAGACGGGGTTTCACTGTGGTCTCGATCTCCTGACCTTGTGATCCGCCCGCCTCGGCCTCCCAAAGTGCTGGGATTACAGGCTTGAGCCACCGCGCCCGGCCGCTCCTAGGATTTTTAAGGCCTTAGTTGTTTGAGTAGGTGACACACATTCAAGTGGGACAAATGTCCACGCCCTCCAGGGTGACAGCACAGATGTCCCTCCTACTCTGGGCTGCCTCGGAGGCCCGCGTCCTGGCTCTCTTAGCATCCTTTGAGGCTGGTTGATGTGTATGTAACCAGAGGCACCTGTGTTCTCCTCATTTTTACCTCACACCCATGGTGGTGTCCATACCGAGGCCCTTGGCTTTGCTGCTGAGCAGGATAGTTGGACAGCGTTTATGTCTGCATGTGCAGAGCTTCCTTAGTTTTTTTGGCTGAATGTTATTGCCTGGATGCTGCACACTTATCTCATGGAACCAGTCCCCTTCTGAAGGACATTTAGATAATGTACAATTTTTCTCTCTTTTTTTTTTTTTTTTTTTTTTGAGACGGAGTCTCGCTCTGTCGCCCAGGCTGGAGTGCAGTGGCGCGATCTTGGCTCACTGCAAGCTCCGCCTCCTGGGTTTACGCCATTCTCCTGCCTCAGCCTCCTGAGTAGCTGGGACTACCGGCGCCCGCCACCGCGCCCGGCTAATTTTTTGTATTTTTAGTAGAGACGGGGTTTCACCGTGGTCTCGATCTCCTGACCTTGTGATCCGCCCGCCTCGGCCTCCCAAAGTGCTGGGATTACAGGCGTGAGCCACCGCGCCCGGCCAATTTTTCTCTCTTGACAGTAGAAAAAGGCTGCACCTGACATATACTTCGTTATCCACACACGCAAGGGGCATCTCTCAGATGAATTCTCTATTTTTTTTTTCCCGAGATGAGGTCTCTCTCTGTCACCCAGGCTGGAGTGCAGTGGCACAATCACAGCTCACTGCAACCTCTGCCTCCTGGGCTCAAATTATCCTACCACCTCAGCCTCCCGAGGAACTGGGACCATAGGTGCACACCGCAATGCCCGGCTAATATATAAATGTTTTGTAGAGATGGGAGTCTTGCTGTGTTGCCCAGGGTGGTCTTGACCTCCTGGGCCCAAGTGATCCTCCCACCTCGGCCTCCCAAGATGAATTACTGGAGTGGGATTTCTGGATAGAAGGAATGTGTTTTTCCCTTGGACAGATGCAGCCCACGTGTCCCCACAGAATCACACCTGTCTACAACACCCGGCCGCCTTCCAGGCCTTCACTCTCATGCACACACCGACATAGGGCCTCATCCAGCCTTGGGTTCTGGATCCAGCACTCTGGCAGGTGAAGTGACTCCTCGATGTAGGTGTCATGGGGGTTTAGTGCCAGGAGGGACCCCAGAATTGCCTAGTGCCACACCTTTGCAATGTCCAGCGAAGCTGAGGCTCACCTGAGATTGCCCTTGAGGATTGGCACAGGTCTGGGTGTGGGCTTAGGTCACCAGGCTGCAGTAGAACAGCAGGCTTATTCTCCTGACCTGTCCTCCCCCTGCCGTGTTTCACCTGGTCCCTGTGTTCCCACACACCTGCCAGTACCACTTGCGTCACTGTTTCCTGCAGATTTTGAAAATCAGGAAAAAAAAATTTATAAAAGCAAGGGCCAGGGATGGTGGCTGACACCTCTAATCATAGCACTTTGCGGGGCTGAGGTGGGAAATGGCTTGAGGCCAGGAGTTCAAGACCAACATGGGTAACACAGAGACATAGTGTCTCTATAAGAAGTTTTTTTTTTCTTTTCTTTTTTCTTTTTTTTTTTTTGAGATGGAGTCTTGCTGTGTCACCCAGGCTGGAGTGCAGTGGCGCCATCTCGGCTCACTGCAAGCTCTGCCTCCCAGGTTCATGCCATTCTCCTGCCTCAGCCTCCTGGGTAGCTGGGACTATAGGCGCCCACCACCACACCTGGCTAATTTTTTTTTTTTTTTTTTTTTTTTTTTTTGAGACGGAGTCTCGCTCTGTCACCCAGGCTGGAGTGCAGTGGCCGGATCTCAGCTCACTGCAAGCTCCGCCTCCCGGGTTCACGCCATTCTCCGGCCTCAGCCTCCCAAGTAGCTGGGACTACAGGCGCCCGCCACCTCGCCCGGCTAGTTTTTTTTGTATTTCTTAATAGAGATGGGGTTTCACCGTGTTAGCCAGGATGGTCTCGATCTCCTGACCTCGTGATCCGCCCGTCTCGGCCTCCCAAAGTGCTGGGATTACAGGCTTGAGCCACCGCGCCCGGCCTAATTTTTTGTATTTTTAGGAGAAACAGGGTTTCACTGTGTTAACCAAGATGGTCTTGATCTCCTGACCTTGTGATCCACCTCAGCCTCCCAAAGTGCTGGGGTTATAGGCATGAGCCACCGCACCCGGCCAGAAGTTTTTAAAAATTAATTGGGCATCGTGGCTCACGCCCTTGTCCCAGCTACTTGGAAGGCTGAGGCAGGAGGATCACTTGAGCCCAGGAATTCAAGGCTGCAAATGAGCTGTGATCAAGCCACTTTACTTTAGCCTGGGCAACACAGTGAGACTGTCTCCAGAAACCAAAAAAACCCGGAAGGGTGGAAGCAGCACGTGTGACCCTGTATGCTGCATTTGACAAACCCTGCTTTGCTCTTACCGTGTTCACAGAGCGCTCAGGGAATCCAGGAACTACTGGATGTTGCTAAACAGGACATTCCATTCGACTTCTGGAAGGCCACCCCTCTGGTCCTCAAGGCCACAGCTGGCTTACGCCTGTTACCTGGAGAAAAGGCCCAGAAGTTACTACAGAAGGTGAGCCTGGCCATTCCCCAGTGCCATTAGCCAGCCCCCAGGACCTACTGATGACTAAAAACACCTGCTGTCTCACCAGTGCCGCACCATCAGGCAGGACACAGATGCTTCTGAAGAAAAGTTTGCAGCATCACTTTTAGGTGGAGGGATGGTGGGCATTGATACTTTGTTCCTTGTGACATTTAAGGTTATTCGTGTTTTCTAGAGTGAATCTGTGTTTTATAATAAGGAAAGCAGCTTGATTTTAGAAGTGTACTGTGGGCTGGGCGCAGTGGCTCATGCCTGTACTCCCAGTACTCTGGGAGGCCAAGGTGGGCAAATCATTTTGAGCCCAGCAGTTCAAGGCCAGCCTGGCCAACATAGCAAGACCTCATCTCTACCAAAAACACAAAAATTAGTTGGGCATTGTGGCGCATTCCTGTCATCCCAGCTACTTAGGAAGCTGAGGTGGGAGGATTGATTGAGCCCAGGAGGTCAAAGCTGCACTGAGCTGGTGATTATGCCACTGCACTCTAGCCTGGGCAGCAGAACAAGACCTTGTCTCAAAAAAATAAATAAAAATAAATAAAAGTGCATGGTGCCTTCAAGGGACTTGATCCTGGTCAGAAGTTGGTGTGTGCTGAGCCCCGGTGCTGCAGCTGAAGCCTGCTTGTTCCCCATGGCAGCTGCTCATCCTGCTCCTGGTCTGATGCTCATACATGACTGTCGAAGAGGCCCTGTGGCATCTCCCAGTCCCGGCACGTCAGGGCCAGTGTGTCCCCAGCCGCCCAGCATTCCACACTGGGTCCTCCTCACCCTCTGTGCTGCCTCCACCCATTTACTTGTGGGAGGAGGGCACAGGGCACGCCTGTCAGGGTCCCTCACAGGGTTGGATTGTGGGGCATGTGTGCAGGTGGGGTGTGCAGAGGTGCTGAAGCTTCTGTGGGTAGATTTTGCTGAAAGGTGGGCAAGAAAATACCCCCAGAGGCCAGGGCCCTGGTGAAGGTTGCTGTCTGCCTTGGAGGACTTCCGGCTCCTTTATCTCACATCCCAAAGCAGGGCAATGTTTAGAGCCCAGCAGGCCCAGTGTGCCCCAGCTTCCCCCAGTCTGTGCAGCCCCCAGAGCCCTTCTGAGCCCCAGCTGGCTTAGGACAGGGTCTCCAGGGCAGCATGGGCCTCAGCGAGCCCTGGCGGTAGATTAACTTGCAATGGATTAGAGAGGCCTGAGCAGACTCACAGAACATTGGCAGGTGCCCCTGGGATTTCGTTACTGCCTGCCAATAGCATGATGCAAAACCCTTGACCATAAATTCTAAAGGATGAAGAAAGCTGATCTGAGTGCAGTAGTATTTGCGACTAATTGATCACAACCAGTTACAGATTTTTTTGTTCTTCTCCACCCATACTGCTTCACTTGACTGACTAGCTAGCTAGCTAAATAAATAAATATATTCATTCATTCATTCTAAAGGATGAATTAATGTCTCTCTTTACATTTAGGTGAAAGAAGTGTTTAAAGCATCACCTTTCCTTGTAGGGGATGACTGTGTTTCCATCATGAACGGAACAGATGAAGGTAAAGTGTCTGGAAGCGCCTCTGTACGGTAGGGCTGTGCGGTGAGGTGGGCGGGAGCGATCCTGCTGCTTCTAACCATCCCCCACCCCGCCCCGTGTGGGAGCCTCCTCCCCTGTCAGGTGCTCAAGTGAAGAATCATGGCTGTTACAGCCCTGTTCTGAGTTACAATTGACATGTCACAAAAGGGTCTTTTTGGGGTCATTGTCAGAGACAGATTATCTTGACCAACCCCAAACCTGGCACGAATGGAGCTTGTAAAAAACATCGTGTTTTTAGTTTTAAGAACATTTGGAGAGAATCTCCAGTTGCCGCCACATTTAGAATGTTGTTGCATTGTTAATTCTAAGAGACATTTAAGGTTCCTCACTGGCTTATGATGGGTCTTCAATATGACCTTGAGAATGAGTGTGTATGGAGGAGGAAGGGGAGCACTGTGTTCTTTTTCTGCTTCTTCCAAAAAGAGGAGGCCAGTAATAACCGGAGGAGAGAAGCGGCGTTTGGTGAAGTGCTTTAGAATTCAGTTTGCTGTCTCCCGGACAGTCAGCCGGAAGCTGCTGGATGCATTTACGAGAAATGCTCCTCTCTGCCGATGATCCAAAGGCTGGGTGTAGTGCAGAAGTGATCCCTTCGTGCTCCCCAGATCTGAAAATTGTCATTTAACGGTCCTGTGCGTTATGCTCTCAGCATCTCAAGTGATTAAAATAATGCCTGTGACACTCTCTTGTAGGCGTTTCGGCGTGGATCACCGTCAACTTCCTGACAGGTGTGTGCACACTGCATCACAGAGGCTAGCCGCCACAGACGCCTGCGGAGGGCTGGGCCAGGCCTTTCGAGAGCAGGAGCCTCATTTCTGCTCTTTAAGATAACCCCTCAGGGTTTGGCAATGTTGCTGACTGACCATAGGGTGTTGGGGATGGATGGGGTCAGCCATCTGACTCACAGGTGTAGATGCTAGGAGTGGGGTGCTTCTCTGCAGATCTGGGGCATTTTTCTCCCAGCACAGCCCCTGCCCTGTCGCCTGCAGAACATCCACCAGGACCCCCATCCTCTCATTTCTAAGAGAAGTAATGAATCAAACCAGTCATATCTTCCAATATTGAATGTGATGTGAACGCTATTCACCTTCTAATTAGGTTCCTCTGCTGTAGGTGGAACAGGGAACGGAAACATCTGTTTTTAGAAACAAGTGACAAGGAGTCAGTTTTCTTAGCGCATGTGGATTTTTGTCCCTTTGCTGGAATTATGGGAAAGAGCAGTGTTTCTGATGTACGTACAAAAAGGAAAGAAATTTCCTGTCAGGTTTGCCCATTTGCCACTTTGGGGGATAGAAATGTTAGGAGGTGGGTTGGGAGCCTCCGCCTGAGATGCTCTGGGGAGTGGAGACAGGCTGATCAGAGCAGGGCCCAGCTCTTCCTGGGAGCTAGGCGAGCGGCCTCCCTCCCAGTTGATTCAGCAGTTTCAGTATCTCCCCTGAAGGTTCGTGCTTTTCCGTCAGGATCCAAATTAAACCACAGCTGGTGGAGCCATTACTCTTGTCCCTTAGATGTATAGTGTATCCTTAAATGGAGATTTGTCAATAGTTGAGCTACTTCTCTGTCTTGTTTTTCTTTCCCCTGAGGGCCTGGCTTTCACCCTGGCTTTTCTGCTGTTCTCACTATCTTACTAATGCCCCGTGCTGTTTTTGCTTGCTGTGCTCCAGGCAGCTTGAAAACTCCAGGAGGGAGTAGCGTGGGCATGCTGGACTTGGGCGGAGGATCCACTCAGATTGCCTTCCTGCCACGCGTAGAGGTAACGAGCCCCTGCCGACCACACGCTCTTCCCACCCCGCATGGGGGTGCAGGGTGGGGCCTGCTGAGGTGCTGCGGGGTGGGGTTGGCCAGGCCTCTGGACCCCTGCGGTCATTTCCTCGTCTGAGAGCTGGACTCACTCACAGATGATGTTTCTGGCTTGGAGTTTTAATTCCACCAGGAAAAAAGCCAAAAACAGAAATTTGGTCTTTAGAGGGGTGATAAACTAGAGAATAACTAGAAACGTTTGGGCCAGAGGGTGTGAAGTGCTGCCCCCCTGCCCTTCAGGGTTCCAAAAGGAACAAGAGCAGAAAGAAGATTTCGTCCAGTTCGTAGGTTGGGAGGGAGCTTCCAACCTTTTCAACGAAAACACTTCCCATTGAGGCGTCTGCTGCTCTAAAAACAGTTCCCTCCTCACCCACTCATCCTCCTGTTGTGGGTAGTTTTCCATGGTAGGGTGGGCTTGTAGGTACTGATATGATCATCGTCGTGGCTGTGCCGTGTTTGTCAGCATGGGAGGGGTTGCCTGTGGGAAAGAGGCACCGTTCTTCACTGGGATGTTGGCTCCTCATTGCCTGCTCCTGTCTCGCAACCAGCAACCTAGTGAACACCTCCTTTAATTGGCTGCACCTGACCATCCCCTTTCTTTCAAACGAATTCAGTGGGTGGAGGAGAATTTTCTAGAAAGACCAGCAGCAAGCATAGTTACCCTCGTTCTTCCCCAGGGCACCCTGCAGGCCTCCCCACCCGGCTACCTGACGGCACTGCGGATGTTTAACAGGACCTACAAACTCTATTCCTACAGGTCTGCTTTCGGGAATAGGCGTGGGGAGGCGCCATGGGGCGGGTATGTAGCTCCTGGGGCCTCACATGGCCCTCTTGAGGTCATGGATGGCAGATCCTGGTATTCCTGTGCTGGGAATCCACCCAGACCTCTCTGTCCTCCTCCTCCTCCCACCTCCTCTGTCCTCCTTTGTCCTTTAATTTGTCTACAGTACAGCATATTCCTCCTTGTGTGCTTATTCTGTTCTGCTTTGGAGAAGGTTTGAGAAGTGGGAGGAACCAGGGCTGCACAGGAGTGTTCCGGGCCACCTATTGCCATGTGCAGGCTTCAGTCGATTCTTGTTACAAAGCAGGAGCATCCCAGACTGGGGTCGAGTCAGTCCCACTTGCCACAGTGTCTGCAGCTCCTGGATGAGCTTCTGCCATATGATAGGCCCTCGCGTGTTGAATTAATTAGCTAAGTTTCTTCAACTGACAGAAAGAGGCTTTTAGAAGGAGCAGAGAAGCTCACTAACTGCCTTGCTGCAAGCTCCCCCTTCCCCACTCGGGCTGGGTCTCAGAGGTGAGCCTGCCATGCCCTGTACCTGCCATGGCAGCTGCCCTCACTAAGGTGTCGTTCCCACAGCTACCTCGGGCTCGGGCTGATGTCGGCACGCCTGGCGATCCTGGGCGGCGTGGAGGGGCAGCCTGGTGAGTGGACATGTTGCCCCGGGCCCGCTCTTGCAGCCTCTGCCCTCCATTCTCAGTGGGAATGAGGAGCCCCTTGGGAGGGCGGCAGCTTGGCCCTGGGGGAGAGGTCCCTGCTCCCCTTCCGCCCCACTGCTGTCCCGCTGCACGCTAGGCACCCGGCCAGGCCGGGGCATGCGAGTGGAGGGCTGTGCTGCAGACCTTGTTGGTGGCAACCTGATGGGGCAGGAACCCAGGGTGGTGGTGTACCTGTCCACGTTCCAAGGTATTTCTTTCTTTCTTTTGAGACAATGTCTCACTCACTCTGCCACCCAGGCTGGAGTGCAGTAGCATGATCCCAGCTCACTGCAGCCTCTGCCTTCCGGGTTCCAGCAGTTCTCATGCCTCAGGCTCCCCAGTAGCTGGGACTACAGATGTGTACCACCACACCCAGCTAATTTTTGTATTTTTAGTAGAGACGGGGTTTCACCATGTTGGCTAGGCTGGTCTCGAAATCCTGCCTTCAAATGATTGCCTGCCTTGGCTTTCCAAAGTGCTGGGATTACAGGCGTGAGCCACGACACCCAGCCCCAAGTTATTTTTTAAAAGATGCTGGTGAAATCCCTTCTGAAGCACTGAGCTGAAACTGAGGGAACCAGGGAACTGCACACTCATTCCCTACGTTGGGAGCCAGCTTTAGGGATGTGAAGACAGGACCTTGTTCAGACAGCACAGGAGGGCCGTGGGGTGGGTGCTCGGCTCTTGCCATCGGGAAAGGTTTTCTCTCTCGCTTATGATTCCAGCCTTGCAAGAACATCCCACCTCCCTTGCTCTGCGAAGGGTCATGAAATGTGGGCTTGGCCCTTCCTGAGATGTGGAGTTGGCCTGGGGACGCAGCCTGCATCAGGGCCAGGGCCTCTGCTGCTTACAATGGGCATCACAACGGGCATGGACTTAGGAGATCTCAGGATTGCCATGGTCTGCTTCAGGGTCGGGGGCACGGCCCTGAGGCTGGTGGCACCTATCTTCCCTGATGGAACTGACCAGGCCACAGAGGCCTTCCCAAGGCCTTAGTGTCTGATGTGTGTATGAGGCGCTCAGCAGCGCCCACGTGTGCTCCCGCCAAATGCCCTTACCTCAGCCCCCAGTGCCCCATTGGCCTAGCACCCCTGCCCACCTCTTCCAAGGGCCTGGTATCTGACAGAGTAGGTTGTTCAACTAGAATTTTCATTCTCCCAGGCATGCCCTACTTCAGTTCTTTCTTTCAAATCGTGGTGTTTATCTTCATAATGGTATTTCTTTTGTTGCAAACAAAAACCATGTCTATGTCTCAGAAACACCTGCAGCCCTTATTCTGGGGCCAAAAAACACCTATTATTTAGCCAATGAGGAAAGCCAGGTACCTCTTTGCCCCTTGTGGTTCCCAGGGAGTCGCGGTTCAGACACTGAGTCGTCTCCCACCCAGCAGAGCAGCAAGAAGGTCTCCTCGTCAGGCTGTACAAAGTGCCTGTTTTGGACACTTGGGGGCTGTGAGGACCCAGGAGAATGAGTCTCTCTGTTTTGTTACTGGTTATTGCATAACAGACCCCCCCAAGTAGAGTGAAAGAACAGCAAACAGCAGTCACGGCTGGAATCTCATGGCTGACCACACAGGCTTATCTGGGTGGCACCTCTGCTGGGGTTCTGGGGATCTGTGCACGTGCCTGTGGCTGTGGTGGCAGTCTAGATCCCCCCGCTGGGGTCCTGGGGGTCTGTGCAGGTGCATATGGCTGTGGCAGCTGTCTAGACCCCCTTGCTGGAGTCCTGGGGGTCTGTGCAGGTACATGTGGCTGTGGCAGCTGTCTAGATCCCCCACTGGGGTCCTGGGAGTCTGTGCAGGTGCATACGGCTGGGGCAGCTGTCTAGACTGGGTCTGTGCACGTGCCTGTTGCTGGGCGGCTATCTAGACCTGGGCGCCCTTCCACATGGCCTTGCCCCAGCAGAGCAGCCTGGGATGCTTTTGCAGTGGCTTTAGAAAAGGAAGGCTACCCTGAGGTCACCATTTCCTGCCCATTCCATCAAGGAAAGCAGGCCCAGGCCAGAGTCCAAGGATGGGACCAGCACCTTTTGGTGGGACAGCAGCCTGCCGTCCTCAAGCATGATGCTGGGGCCAGCCCTGGGACCAATATGCTTTGTTTGCTGATTTTGAGCCCCCGGCTTGTGTGTATTGGAGCAGCAGATTCCATTCAAGGCATGGTGGCACCTGGCGGCACTTGTCCTGGCCCTGCCACCAACCTACCAGCTATTCACCGCCTCAGTCACCTATAAAACTGGGAGATGATGGCTCCCCTCCTAAGAGGACTGTTGTCACACTTCACTGAACAGCCCTTGGCCCAGTACCTGGCACCCAACATGCCCAGGGCCATGGGCTGGGCATGGTCCTGGTAGCGGTGTGCTTCCTGGCTGAAGAGGCTTTGCTGCTGCTTCCCAGGGAGGTGTTGCCTTCCCAGTGGACCTGGAAGCCACTCAGATTCCACCATCCAGTGTCAAGCCAGGGCCTCCATGACTCCTGGCTCAGCCCTAGTCCATGGCAGTGATACACCTTCCTTTCTCTTTCCTTTTTAATCTCTGTTTCAGCTAAGGATGGAAAGGAGTTGGTCAGCCCTTGCTTGTCTCCCAGTTTCAAAGGAGAGTGGGAACACGCAGAAGTCACATACAGGGTTTCGGGGCAGAAAGCAGGTATGGGGAAGGTTGCTGCTTGTTGGGTTCTGCGGGAGAGAGTGGCGGCCTCCTCTCCCCCTTGCCTTTCCCACATCCCATGGGACGCTCCACAGGAGGCTCCTGACCTCTCCTTGAAGAGCCTGTACCTGCCCTGGAAGTGAAGGTGGTTCGGCTGCAGGGGCCTGTGCCTGTGCTGAGAGCTGGTTCCTTCCCTCTGCCTCTGCTCAGCACTCCCCTGACTGTCACCAGAAGCTTCCTCCTGAGGGCTGATTTCCTAACAGGCCTGCAGGGAGGAAGGACTGGACCAGCTCGGGGCTCAGATGCAGGACTGGGGCTGGGAGCCCAGGCACTCTGTGCTGTGCTGGGAGGGAGTGAGGGAGGATCTGCTCCTACCTATCCTGCTCGAGGCCATGGAGCCCACTCTTGTCCACTGGCCCTGGGCAGGCTCTGGTGCTCTGCACCCTTGCAGTTTCTTCTGAGAGAAATGTTCAAACACCACTCCCAGACTGGGCACTCAGCATGAGGAGTGCGTGCCTTCAGGAACTGTACAGGTCCCTCCAACTCAGTCACCCACTGGTGCATGTGCTGGGGGGCCGCATCAGGCACAGCAGAAGTGCGCAGCTGCGTTCCACAGGAGGAGCCAGACAATGAAGCTCATCGGAAAGGCCTTCCAGGAGAAATAACCTGGGGGTGGGGGTCTGAGAGGGCGACTGCAGCTGTAACTAGGACAGCCAAGGATGGCCTCGTGGGGTAACATGGGATCTAAGACAGGAGGTGGTTTAAAGGAACTGCACAGATCTGAAGCAGCAGCACCCCAGGCCGGGCAAACAGCACACACCGGGGCCCTCTGGCAGCTGCTGTGTTTAATGAATGAGGAGGAGGTGGTGTGGCTTGGCGAGGGACAGCAGGAGGAAATGAGATCAAAGGGTCGGAGCGTGGGTCTATGGACCATGGGAACCCTGGAAGCACTCGGAAGGACGGGGCCTGGTGGAGCAGGACTGGGAAAGCTGGGAAGCCGGGTCAAGGTGTGGGGTGTAGAGGCGCCCTCAGATGTCCACACAGTCCATTGGCCTCCGGGGTCCTCTGTTCCTGCTCTCCCCTAAGCCATGGGAGCTTGGCAAGTGAGCTGGGCCTCCGCTTCCTTATCTATGACATAGGGAGGGTGCAGGACCCCCGAGGAGGTGGGACGCAGGCCTGGCAGAGGGGGTATGCAGGGCAGATGGTCCCGACAGGCCAGAGGCTGGCTGGTATCAGGCATCAGCAGCCTCCTCCTCAGAGTCCAGGTCTGCGGCTGCTTCATGCCCACAGTCTTCGCTCCCTGCCCCGGGACCAACAGTGCCCTGGCTCCTGAGGGCTGCTTTGGACCTTGTGGGGAGCAACCCCAACTTGGGGTGGGGTCTTAGGGGCTTCTGGACCTGCCTTTTCCTGACCATTCAGGTCAGGGTCTCAAGTCCCCTGGGAGGGGCCCCAAGCAGCTGTGAGGCCTGGTGCTCGGAGCCCACTGACTGCTAGCCTTGTGCTTGTCCCCAGTGGCAAGCCTGCACGAGCTGTGTGCTGCCAGAGTGTTAGAGGTCCTTCGGAACAGAGTGCACAGGACGGAGGAAGTGAAGCATGTGGACTTCTATGCTTTCTCCTACTACTACGACCTTGCAGCTGGTGTGGGCCTCATAGGTAAGGGGGCCCGGATGGGCTGAGCAGGAAGTTCCGGGCGGCGGGGGGCGGGCGTGGAGGGCGTGTGCTCCCCAAGGCAGAGGGCCGGTGTCCGGCAAGCAACCCTGTTGCCGCATCCCGGCAGGAGGCCAGAAGTAGATTTGGGAAGGCGTCTCGTCCTGAGTGGGAAGAGATCAGTTCTTGGAGCCCTTCAGTAAAACCTCGTGGCTGGTGACTTGCTGTTGATTCCAGTTCCTGCTAGAAGGCAGGTCCTGCCCTGCACTGGCCCACGTTGTCTCCTGGCTACAGGAGGCCTCCTGTGACCTGCGGGTGGCTGCCCCGTCCCCGTGGGAGGGATCAGCTCACTGAATGTGGAGTCTCTCCGACTCACCCTGCACAGCCCAGGAAGCCAGATTAGGGCGGAAAAGGGTATTCAGAGTTTGCTGAGGCTGGTGGTGGTCAGGCTGTGTGGGGACTCTGGAGGGGGTTGCAGAGTCACTACCATGGTGAGAACATCAGAATGTATGGCCTGTGGTAAGGATAAGAACACTACTGTTTTAAATAAGCTAACACAGTGCTGGCTCTCTGGGCCCCGCGGCCTCCGGTGGGTGTCTGTGCTGACAAAGCTACCGCTGACTGGCCTGGGTGGAAGATGGGTGGTCAAGGTGGAAGGCCACCAATAAACCACCCCTCACTTTATTTTTCAATAACTTTTCTTTTTTTTTTTTTTTTTTTTTTACATTTGGGAAACTGAAACCAGAATACTGTTGCTGAGCTCAGTGCTATGGCTTCAGGAAACATTTCAATTTCTCTACTTTTATTTTTCTTAACTTAAAATTTTACTCAATTTGGGGTCCTGGGTTCCTGGTGAGCTCTCTCGGGCGACACTGCAGGGTTGGGATGTGGGGTAACCCTCTCAGCCCCCAAGCCCACCCCACGCCACATCACCCAGAAGCTGCCCTCAGAGCATGTGAGTGGCCGTCTACAGCTGGAAGGCCTGCCTCAGAAGCCAGTCAGTGCCTTGGGGCTCTCAGGCTGGCGTTCCCCGCGCCAGCCTTGTGTCTCAGTGGCATCGCCAGCCTCACGGTGCTCCTGCAGACTGGGTGTTGTGTCCCCCACAGATGCGGAGAAGGGAGGCAGCCTGGTGGTGGGGGACTTTGAGATCGCAGCCAAGTATGGTGAGTGATGCTACGGGGGCCGTCTTAGCAGGTGCAGGTGCTGCATGGTGCTCGTGACGCAGGCGCTGGCCCTGACTCTCCTGGGTGTAGCCCCTCCTAAACGGTGGCCACAGGCAGGGGCCTTGGCGGCCCCAGCTGAGAAAGGACCACCGTCCTCGTCCCACCCCCATGGGGTCGTGAGGAACTGGGTCCCTCGATTCCACTTCCTCTGATGCCATTTTACTACTACTAGGGTAACCCCAAGAGTGATTTCCCCTGGGATGTCCCAGTAAGTTCATGATTGTCACACAACCCTTAAGAAGCCGAGGCCCTGCAGAGTGGAGCCTGGGATGTGGGGTGGAGGGCTGTCCCCGGGGTCGCAGGTGACTAGCCCAGCAGAACCTGTGCCACACACCTTGTCCCTCCACCGTCTCCTTCATGCCTGGTCCAGCAACCAAGCCTTGGCGAACATCTCCTGCTCTTGGTTGCCCTTCCCAATGTGTGGGTCCAAAGAGCTGAACTTTGTACATCTTTCCAGAAAAAGTACTACCCTTCCCCTCCCCCAAAAGTGGCTTTTTTTAAAGCTTTTGTGTCATTTTCCCAGTTGTGCCCATGGACACTGGGTATCCACAACTACAGCAGGAAAAGGCTTTGAGCCATAATCCCAGGACAGTTCTTGGTAGATTTGACCTTCCTCAAAGAGCAGGAGTGGATTGTTCTGAGCTGGTTTTGGTGTTTTCTTTCCCCAGAAAGCTTACGTTTTATTCAGGTTGACACCTGGGAGAGGTGTCCAGGGTCTTAGATGTAGAAATGTGGCTTGGGAGACGTTGGCCCATGACCCTAACACCAGGTGTGAAGTCCCCTTGGAGCCCAGACCCAGTGGCAGCCGAGGTTGCTGCCCACCTGCCTGTGCTGTGCACTAGGCGCCTTCTGCGCTCAGCTGCAGTCTTGTCTGTGAATCCGGAGTGCGGAGCCAGCGGGTGCCTGTAGTGGGTGGAATTGGGGTCTGCACTTGCCCCTCCGCCCCTGGGTGGGAGTCACCTGGAGCCTGAAGGGATGTGTCTCATCCCCAGTGTGTCGGACCCTGGAGACACAGCCACAGAGCAGCCCCTTTGCGTGCATGGACCTCACCTACGTCAGCTTGCTACTCCAGGAGTTCGGCTTTCCCAGGAGCAAAGTGCTGAAGGTAAGGGTGCCCTCAGGGCACACCCCAGCCCCTTTATGGAGTGAGGGGCCTGAAACCACTTCTCTGGTTACTGGGGTTGTGTCCCCCAGCCCATCCCTGGCTTCCAAGGAGCCGCAGCCTCTGATGCACAAGCCTTTCCTGTCTGCGTGATGGTCCCCTCTCCCTCTCTGTCTTTTCAAGCTCACTCGGAAAATTGACAATGTTGAGACCAGCTGGGCTCTGGGGGCCATTTTTCATTACATCGACTCCCTGAACAGACAGAAGAGTCCAGCCTCATAGCAGCCGAGCCACCCCTGTCCCCGTCAGCAGTGTCTGCATAAATCCTCCTGTCCTGGACGTGACTTCATCCTGAGGAGCCACAGTACAGGCTGTGGTGGCACTTTCTGCACACTGACTCTGGGACTTGCAGAAGGCCTGGTGCTGCCCTGGCATCAGCCTCTTCCAGTAACATCTGGCCAGAGGGCTGTCTGGACCTGGGCCCTGCCCAATGCCCCCTGCCTGCCTGGGCTCCAAGTGGGCAGGACCAGGACAGAACCACAGGCACACACTGAGGGGCAGCATGGTTCCCTGCCTACCCTCCCCGTGCCCCGTCCGCGGGGCTGTGGCTGCTGCCGTGCGTGTCCCTGCGATGGGAGTCTTGTCTCCCAACCTGTCAGTTTCCTCCCCAGGGCAGATCTCCCCTTCCTGCGAGAGTCTGGGAGGTGGTGCAGGCTGTCCTGGCTGCTCTGGGGAAGCCAAGGGACAGCCATCACACCCCTGAGACAGTGGGTCTGGGCGGCACCACTGGCAACTCTGGACTTGAGCGTGTTTGCCTCTTCCTTGGGTATGAATGTGTGAGTTCACCCAGAGGCCTGCTCTCCTCACACCCTGTGTGGTTTGGGGTTAATGATGGAGGGAGACACCTCCTCACGGATGGCAAGTGCCTACTCTTCAGGGAATCTCCCAGCATGGGCGATGCCAGGCGTGAGCTGCTGTAAACAATTTGTGGCTGTGCTGCTTGAGTGACGTCTCTGTCATGTGGGTGCCAAGTGCTTGTGTAGAAACTGTGTTCTGAGCCCCCTTTTCTGGACACCGACTGTGTCCTGTGAATGTATCGCTACTGTGAACCATTGCCGCCTAGCCAGGGCCATGTCTTAGACGCAGCTGTGCTGCGGGTCGGCTGAGCCACAGTCCCAGAACCAAGCTCTCGGTGTCTCGGGCCACAGTCCATCCACCTCGGGCTGACCCCACCTCCTCCATGGACAGTGTGAGCCCCGAGCCATGCGTCCTGCTCAGTGTGGCATGGGTTCCCAGGGCCGAGCCCGCCCCGCTGCTTCAGTGAATGTACAGTGCCCGGCACGAGCTGAACCTCATGTGTTCTACTCCCAATAAAAGGTTGACAGGGGCTTCCCCTCCTCTGGGCTTCCTCTCGTTGAGTGACAGCAGTACTTGCCCACCTGGCACCTGAGATCCCTGTTTACTAAAGCTTAGAAAAACTGCCAAACGGGGTGGTGTATTTCCAGTCCTGTCGACGTCCCTCCTGAGGACGCAGCAGTGGAGGGCCCCTGGGGGCCGGGGCTGGTGAAGGGTCTGGCTAATGGCCCCAGCCCTCCCAGCGTCTGTTGAGCACAGAGCTCCTCCCGTGCCAGGCCAGCAACCCACAGCATGGCCAGGCGAGGCCTGGGCACATCACCTTGGGTGAGCTGCAAGTCTCCACGTCATTGTGTCCAGCAAGGATCTGGTTTTGGTCTGGAAGTGTCCCAAAGGTGTTGCATGCCAGGGAAACTGCAGACCAGCCCATACCCTGAGTGCTTGTGCCTGAAGCCCCCGCAACCAACTGTGACAGGAGGACAGGGTCTGGCCCTAGGGCCTCCCAGGGCGCAGCGAATGCTGATGGAGCCACGTGGTAGAGGCCAGCGCAGAGCAGGAAAGGACAGATGAAAAGAGGAACAGTTTCCTCCCTCCCAGAGCCCGGGCCTCACAGTGGGCAGGGGCAGGAGAGGGGTCTGGGCGGAAACCTTCCTGAGGTCTGAGCAGCTATGTGCCTGCAGGGCACTTGGGGAAGGGATGAAGGGAGGATGGCCACGCTGCACACCAGTGCGGCCCCAACCCTGGAGGCTGGAGGGAGACCTGGGACAGGAATGAACCCCTCAGAGAACTGGAGCCAGCTATTCTCTGCCTAGCAGTCTCCTCAAAACGTAAACCTTGGGGGAAGAGGTCTGGAGGTCAGCGTATGACACAGGCTGAGAAACAGCAGGCGAGATGGTCCCTCAACGAGTCAAAAGTCGCATTAGGACTAGGGCTAGGAAGCTTGCTTCTGGCGGGCATGACAAGGCCTATCCTCCCCACGCTCACCACCCCGGCCTGGGCTGGGTCCCCGCCAGCACCTTTACTTCCCTAATATCCACTAGCTTAAATATTTAAAGAACTCCGGAGGCTGAGAATCAAACGCATGAAGGTAAAGCCAAAATCAATTTGGTCCATTTAAAGAAGGTTGGTGACCTCATGCCTGAAAAAGGCAAACAACTGGAAGTTTTCCAAAAGTGCACCAAATAAGTCATGGAATATTTCTGGGCCCAGCAAATTATGCAAGTCATTTCTCTCTGAGTGTCTTTTGTGATAATGAAGTAGGCTCTCATTTGTCAAAAATAGCTACACATGCACATCGTAAAAGAAGCAAACTAGGATTGCTTGAAAATTCTGTTCCCTCAGAGGATGTGTGCATTGACGAGCTCAGACAGGTCTCACGCACCCCAACGCCACCCCAGCCCACGTACCCCAGGTCACTTAGCACCCATTGCTGCCCACTGAGCTGCCTCAGTCCTGCAGTGCCCGTGTCTGGATGGCAGGACCGCAGAGCAGTGAGTTTCAGGGCATAAGCAGACGTCGCCACGTTGCCTTCAATCCTACTGGACAAGCATCGGTGCCGGCCTCCCCCATGTCCTAACAGCTGCAGCCAATTTAATCTTTGCCATCTGGCAGATTTAGAAAAATGATAACTGATAGTTTTAATGTGCATGGATCTAATTCATCTGGTATATCTAAGTTGTATTTCTGTGAAACATCTGTTCATATCCCTTGCCAATTTTCTACAAGATTATCATCATTTTTTTAATTGTAGATCTTTATTTATTAAGGAAATTAGCCCATTGTGATATGATGTGTTCAGAATTTATCTTTTTGTGCCGGGTGCGGTGGCTCAAGCCTGTAATCCCAGCACTTTGGGAGGCCGAGGCGGGTGGATCACAAGGTCAGGAGATCGAGACTATCCTGGCTAACATGGTGAAACCCCGTCTCTACTAAAAATACAAAAAACTAGCCGGGCGTGGTGGCGGGCGCCTGTAGTCTCAGCTACTTGGGAGGCTGAGGCGGGAGAATGGCGTGAACCCGGGAGGCGGAGCTTGCAGTGAGCCGAGATCACGCCACTGCACTCTAGCCTGGGAGACACAGCGAGACTCCGTCTCAAAAAAAAAAAAAAAAAAAAAAAAAAAGAATTTATCTTTTTGTGACTTCTAAGTTTCATGTCATAATTAGGAAGGCTTCTCCACAGAGATAGTTTTAAAAGTTAACCAAAAGGTATTTTTATAGTTTTAGTTTCTTAACTTTTTGTTTGTTTGTTTTTGAGACAGAGTCTCACTGTCGGCGAGGCTGGAGTGCAGTGGCACAATTTTGATTTCGGCTCACTGCAACCTGTGGCTCGCAGGCTCAAGCAATTCTCCTGCCTCAGCCTCCCGAGTAGCTGGGATTATAGGCACGTGCCACCACGCCTGGCTAATTTTTGTATTTTTAGTAGAGATGGGGTCTCACCATGTTGGCCAGGCTGGTCTCGAACTCCTGACCTCAGGTAATCCACCCACTTCGGCCTGTCAGAGTGCTGGGATTACAGGCATGAGCCACCGCACCTGGCCTTGTTTTTTAATTATTCATTTATTTATTTATTTTTGAGATAGAATCTCCCTTTGTCACCCAGGCTGGAGTGCAGTGGTGCAATGTGGGCTCACTGCAACCTCTACCTCCCAGGTTCAAGCAATTGTCCTGCCGCATCCTCCTAAGTAACTGGGATTACAGGCACCTGCTACTGGGCCCAGCTAATTTTTGTATCTTTAGTAGAGATGGGGTTTCACAGTCTTGGCCCGGCTGGTTTTGAACTCCTGACCAGGTGATCCGCCCATCTGGGCCTCCTAAAGTGCTGGGATTACAGGCATGAGCCACTGCACCCTACCTTAACATTTTTAAATATGTTCAGGCACAACAAATCATTGTTGCAGGGTGAATTTGATTTTTAGAACCATTTCAGAGTCGTCAGAAGGCAAATGTGGCCAGGCGTGGTGGCTCACGCCTGTAATCCCAGCACTTTGGAGACCGAGGCGGGTGGATCACTTGAGGTCAGGAGTAGGAGACCACCCTGGCCAACATGGTGAAACCCCGTCTCTACTAAACATACCAAAAAAAAAAAAAAAAAAATTAGCCGGGCATGGTGGTGTGCTCCTGTAATCCCAGCTACTAGGGAGGCTGAGGTGTGAGAATTGCTTGAACCCAGGAGGCAGGGGTTGCAGTGAGCTGAGATCGTGCCACTGCACTCCAGCCTGGGCAACAGTGAAACTCCGTCTCAAGAAAAAAAAAAAAAGGCAAATGTGATATTCAGACTAGGTTAATACCATTTTTGGATAAAATCAAGGATGATGGCCCGGCACGGTGGCTCATGCCTGTAATCCCAGCACTTTGGGAGGCTGAGGTGGGTGAATCACGAGGTCAGGAGTTCGAGACCAGCCTGACCAACATGGTGAAACCCCCCGTCTCTACTAAAAACACAAAAAATTAGCTGGGCCTGGTGGTGCATGCCTGTAGTCCCAGCTACTCTGGAGGCTGAGGCAGGACAATTGCTTGAATCCAGGCGGTGAAGGTTGCAGTGAGCAGAGATTGCGCCACTGCACTCCAGCCTGAGTGACAGAGCAAGACTGAGACTCCATCTCAAAAAATCAAGGATGACGATAGAAATGAGGCAGTTCCACGAGGGAGCTCTCAAGAGCGCGTGGGTCGCAGCCATCAGTGGCAGAGTCCCCCGGCAAGGTCTTTGAGGAGCCACACTTGGGCGTGCAGTCTCTGGTAGAGGTGTTTAATATGACCTGTGTGGAGGCCATGAGATGTGGGGCATGTTTGAAACAACGGGCTGTTCATCCTGCAACAAGGAGCTTTTGGCTGGACAGCAATACGACAGGTGTCTTCACTATTACTGGAGGATTGTCAGACACTGGCTTTTGCCGTGTGGCTCCAGGGGCAACGGAAGTTACGGGGACACTGCTGTCGGGTTTCTCACTCAAGCATTGCTCACTCACGCAATGAACGATGTCCAGGGCTAAGGTGGGCTCGTCCTTGGGATGTGCCCCTTCACCTGTGGGCATCGGGGTGCTTGAGAAAGGAGCCTGCATGAATGAGAGGTTAGAGTCAGGTTCTTCCAGTGTCTTCACACTCATCAGATTCTTGGATTCGCCTTGAAAATGATTTTGAAAATCATGGTCAGGTAAGCATACTTACCTCTTTCCCCCTTAATTGTAAATGAATAACGGTAGTTGTGTTTATGGAGTGCTTGCTGTGTGTCAGGCATGATGCAAACTGGACTGTGTGTCGTGTGGTCAGAGACTGAATGCTCAGCCTCAAGGCAGGTACCATGCATCTCCATCCTGCCACCGAGAGAGAAGCAGGCCTGCAGGAGCTTGGGGACTTACCTGGACCCGCTGAGACCCGGTTCTGCAGGCTTCCTACACCTAAAACAGTGGGCCACCTTGCCTCCCAAAGTGGGAAGTGTTTCCAGAGGAATGTTTACTGATCACATCAGGCCATGTGCTCATTCTCAAAGGCAAGTCTCTCCCCTGAAGAATCAGCCATCTCCATAACAGTGTGCTTGTAATGCTTACAAAAATAGTTACACAGTTGAGAGAAATAATAACTCCCTCTAGGCCTCACTGCCCCTTTATCATTTTAACAGCCTCTGATGATTTTCCTGTTATTGATTCAGTGGATAAAGGTTTCCATTTAAGAGCTTAAGTGCAGCCTTGTGAATCTTACTACCTGCCACATGATTTACATCGTTCAGAAGCAGCCATCCCCCTATAAGGACTCCTGTTTCAAGAAACCTCTCTAGAGGTCAGAAGAGCCCACAGCCAAGTTTTATGGCACAGCACAGGGAGGTAGGATGGCTCTAAATACAGCGTCCAAGAGGGTCGAGTGTTCAACTGGCACAGAGATGTGGTTCCTTCAGACCTACCAGGGAGGACAGCCAGGGATCGCATGGTTTTGTAAATTAAAATGCCCAAACTCAGAGGTCTGCAAGGACTTACCTTAAAGCAACAGGGAGGCTGGGTGTGGTGACTCACACCTATAATCCCAACACTTTGGAAGGCTGAGGTGGGCAAATCACAAGGTCAGGAGTTTGAGACCAGCCTGGCCAATATGGTGAAACCCCATCTCTACTAAAAATACAAATATTGGCCAGGCATGGTGGCAGGCACCTGTAGTCCTAGCAACTCGGGAGGCTGAGGCAGGAGAATCGCTTGAACCCGGGAGGCAGAGGTTGCAGTGAGCCGAGATCACGCCACTGTGTCTCAAATAAATAAATAAATAAATAAATAAATAAATAAAGCAACAGGGAGAGGCTGGATGCAGTGGCTCACGCCTGTAATCCCAGCACTTTGGGAGGCCAAGGCGGGCGGATCACGAGGTCAGGAGTTCAAGACCAACCTGGCCAACATAGTGAAACCCTGTCTGTATTAAAAATATAAGAATTAGCCAGGCATGATGGCCCATGCCTGTAATCCTAGCTACTTGAGAGGCTGAGGCACAAGAATCACTTGAACCTGGGAGGCAGAGGTTGCAGTGAGCCGAGATCGTGCTGCTGCACTCCAACCTAGGGGGCAAAGCAAAACTCTCAAAAAAACAACGAAAAAACAGGGGAGTTTTCCTGTTGATAGTCCCCTGGGCTGTCTCCTGTTTGGGGCTTTATGAATAAGGCTTCTGTGACCATTCTTGTGCAAGTCTTTTATAGGCACATTTTTTATTTCATTTGGATGAATATCTAAAGGCAGAATGGCTGGGTCATATGGCATGTGAATGTTTAACTTTATAAGAACCTACTGGGCTCGGCGCAGTGGCTCACACCTGTAATCCCAGCATTTTGGGAGGCCGAGGCGGGCAGATCATGAGGTCAAGAGATCAAGACCATCCTGGTCAACATGGTGAAACCCTGTCTCTACTAAAAATACAAAAATTAGCTGGGTGTGGTGATGTGTGCCTGAGTCCCAGCTACTCAGGAGGTTGAGGCAGGAGAATTGCTTGAACCCAGGAGGCAGAGGTTGCGGTGAGCCAAGATTGCGCCACTGCACTCCAGCCTGGCAACAGAGTGAGACTGTGTCTCAAAATAAAAAAAGAACCTACCAAACCATTTTCCAACACAGCTGTAACAATTTACACTCCCATTAGCAGTGTGTGAGAGTTCCTGTATAATATAAACCAGGGTTTTCAGCTTTCTGTACATTAAGAGATTTCGAAGGACTTTTTTTTTTTACTGACTCTCCAGACATTGGCATAGTATTCAGCCTTAAAAAGAACTGAATTTCTAGCCAGGTGCGGTGGCTCACGCCTGTAATCCCAGCACTTTGGGAGGCTGAGGTGGGCGGATCACAAGGTCAGGAGTTTAAGACCAGCCTGGCCAACATGGTGAAACCACGTCTCTACTAAAAATACAAAAATAAAATTACCTGGGTGTGGTGGTGAGCAACTGTAAACCCAGCTACTTGGGAGGCTGAGGCAGGAGAATCGCTTGAACCCAGTAGGCGGAGGTTGTGGTGAGCCGATATTGTGCCATTGCACTCCAGCCTGGGCAACAAAGCAAGACTCAAAAAAAAAAAATTAAATTTCTGACCCATGCCGCAACATGGTGAACCTTGGAAACATTATGCTAAAGTGAAAAAAGCTAGACACAAAGGACTCCGTAGTGTATAATTCCGTTTATGTGAAATGGCCCATCCACAGAGACAGATTGGTGGTTGCCAGGAGCTGGGGTAGGGGAGAAGGAAGAGTGACTGGTGCGCAGGGCTTTTGGGGGGTGATGAAAAAGTTTAACACTTAGATTATGGTGATGCTCACACAACTCCGTAAATATACAGTAAACCATGGACTTGTGCACTTAAACAGGTAGCTTTCTGCTATAAAAATTATATCTCAATAAAGCAGTTTGAAAAATGAAGACTCGAACTCTAGAAGGCAACAGTCTGAAAACAATAGGTTTCCTCCAGAGAGTTCCCTTGAGGTAAAGCTCATGCTTGTCTGAGAGCAGATGACCTTCCCTTGTCTTTTCAAACCTTAGACTCTTTTCAGTCTTGTCCTTGTCTCACCTTAGACCCTGAGAGGAGTATCAGACCTACTCGTTTGCTGGTGAACCCAAGTCCAGCAGGTGCTGCCCTGGTGCGGGGGTCCCTCAGCCACCTGTTGAGTGGCGGGAGGTTGCCTGTAAAAAGGAAGGAATTGAAATCCCCACACTAGGGATATTGGTCCTCCTCCACACCCCCACCCCGGCATTTCCTAGTGCAGCCAGCGATCCTCTTCTGTTTTCTCAGTGGGTGCGCCTGGCCTGGACTCCACCCAAGCCAAACAGCCGAGGTGAAACGGTTGGGCAGAGCAAACAGGCTTTCGCCAGGAGTCTTCCTTTACTTTCCCTTGGACAAATCACACTGGGCTCAAAGCCCCCGCTGGAATTCCTCCTGCTGCTGCAAGGCCCAGAGTGGCCACATCACCTGCCTGATGGAGTCATGAGTCACTAGCTCTCTCTGGGTTTTACCTTGACCTAGTGAATGTTTTTCTAAGAATATTTTCTTATTGAGGTATCATTTTCATATAATAGGACACACAGATCTTAGGTGTACAGTTCAAGTCATTTTGGCAAATGCATGCACCCATGTGGCTCACACCCCTATCAAAATAGAGAACGTTGCTATTACCCCAGAAAACTCCGCGAGTACCCTGCCCCTGGACTCCAGCAGCCCCTGTCTGGTGTCCATCATGACATATTACTGTCACCCGTTCTGGAACGTTATGTAGATGGCATCGTCCAGTGTCTGCTCTTGTGTGTCTGGCCTTCAGCTAAGCATGGTGTTTGTGAGATTCATGCAGGTGGATGCATGCAGCTCATTCCTTTTCATTGCTGAATAGTAATTAATTATTTCAATATAGCACACTTTGTTTCTTCATTTGCCTGTTGATAGTCCCCTGGGCTGTTTCCTGTTTGGAGCTTTATGAATAAGACTTCTGTGACCATTCTTGTGCAAGTCTTTTATAGGCATATGTTTTTATTTCTTTTGGATGAATATCTAAAGGCAGAATGGCTGGGTCATATGGCATGTGAATGTTTAACTTTATAAGAACCTACCTACTGGTTATAACCGGTTATAAGAACCTACCAACACGGCTATAACATTTTACTCTCCCATTAGCAGTGTGTGAGAATTCCAGTTGCTCCACATCCATGCTAGCACTTGGTACTGTCTGTAATTTTAATATTAACTGTTCCGGGGGGAGTACTGCTATCCTATTATGCTGTTGTCGTTTTTTTAAAACATAGGGTCTCACTAAGTTGCCCAGGCTGGACTCAAACTCCTGAGCTCAAGTGATTCTCCCACCTCAGCTTTGGAGTAGCTGGAACTACAGCTGCATGCCACCAAACCTGGCTCCATTGAGTTTTAATGTGCATCACCCTGAGTGAGGTAGTGAATTTTAAAGGAGCCTCCAAGAATCCTCCTGCCCAGGCCAGCCTGCCTCCCCTCCCAAGCACCCTATTGCCTGGCATGCTGCATACAGAACCAATGGGACTCCTTCATAAGGATTCACCTGTGAGCCTGTATGTGCAAGGCAGCGCTACAGACGTGGGTTCCTCGCCCAGAGGTCCACACTCCAGGGTAGTGAATGGCCAACTCTTTTCATAAAGAGCAGCCAGTAAATATTTCAGGCTTTGCAGGTCGTGCAGTCTCTGTTTTGGCTGCTCACCTCTGCTGTCGAAGGGTGACAGAACCTTAGACAACCGTAAATGAATGAGAGAAGCTGCGTCCCAACTTGATTTATGGACACTGAAATTCAATTTTCATATTGTTTTAACACCATGATTACTTGGATTTTTTTTCAATAATTTTAAAATGTAAAAGGTATTCCTAGCTTGAGAGCCGTACCAAAACAGTGGGGTTACCAGATCCAGAGGCTCCTGTGCTTGGTGCCCCGTTTCAGGCAGGCAGAGCAGCCAGCTCAGGGCCCTTCTGCACTAGGCAGGCTCTCAGGAGCGTCTTCACAGTGAACCAGGCCAGCCCTGTGGAGCTCCAGCATCCCACCTGCTCCAGGAGGCAGCTTCCCCAGGATGAGTCCAGGTGGGGACCCACACCACTCCCAAGGGAAACACCGATGGGCCAGAGGAGGGTGAGAGCCAGGCGGGGAAGGGCTTGAGAGTGCCAGATTGGTGTCCACAGCCCCTCCCTGCCCAGCAGGCGGCTCCCAAGCTCCCTGATTATGGGCTTCCTCTGTCTCCCTCCAGCCTCGCTGACCTCAGTACTGCTCCCTGCTCACCTGGTCCCTTCGGAATCCACACATCAGGATGCCCACTAGCTTTGGCCCACTGTTCGCCTTCACCCTGGCCACCTCCTCAAGTCTGTCTTTGCCCTGCCCATGCCCAGCCTGGGGACCTGCCAGGAAGGGGTCTGGGGTGGGGGTGTAGGATTATTGTCTTTCTTGTGAGGTAGTGGTTTGCAGGAAGGGTGTTGGGCTCAGATCTCCATCTGGGGAGTGGAGTCTGCACCCTGTGGAGGCTCTGAGGAGGGGCCCAGGAGGCAGGAGGACCTGTGTGGAGTCTACTGCAGGGCCCCCAGCAACAGGACCCCAAGAGCAGTAGCCACGGGTGGGAAGAGGGTTGTGCATCCCCACAAGGAACAAAACACAATGGCCGGGTGTGGTGGCTCATGCCTGTAATCCCTGCACTTTGGGAGGCCGAGGTGCGTGGATCACCTGAGGTTAGGAGTTTGAGACCAGCCTGGCCAAACCGATGAAACCCCCTCTCTACTAAAAATACAAAAAATTAGACGGGCACGGTGGCGGGCGCCTGTAATTCCAGCTACTCAGGAAGCTGAGGCAGAAGAATCGCTTGAACCCAGGAGGCAGAGGTTGCAATGAACTTATATTGTGCCAAAATAAAAAAAAGGAAGTCAAGTCTTGAGCTGGTGGCTCCTGGCCTCCTCCTGGGAAGCCTGGCTGCTGGGCAGATTCTTTGTAGCTTGTGGAGAAGGCCTGGGCGTCGCTGGCACCACTGGTCTTAATGAAGGACCTAAAGCCCTGTTGAGTGTGGGGAGGGCCAAGAGGCATTGGATAAGGTAGGGAATGACCGTGGGATGTGGGACCCCGCAGGCCCGTGGCCCAGGTCTGGGGAGGTCCACCACACCTATAGACGCTGCCCACAAGGGAGTGGTTGCCAAGTGTGCCCGCAGTGCACTTTCACACTTGTATACACCAGACAGCGATGAGGAGCTTCTCCAGACCCCACTCCTCACAGCCCCTCCAGTTGCACACAGCGGGAGGTTCAGCCACTTCCTTCCTAACAGGGTAGAGGTCTGACACCTGAGGGCTTCAGGGAACAGGATGTGCTCTTTTGGGCTGGTCCCTCACACAGCATTACTCATCCATGTGGGAGAGCAAAGTCGTAGATGACTCATCCTTGTGTTGATGTGAATATGCCACAGTGTATTTATCCATTCCAGTGATGATAGACGTTTGCATCGTTTCTAGTTTGGGACTGTTCTGAATAGGGCTGTTCTGAACGTTCTTGTACATGCCTTGGGGTGAGCATAAGTATTCATTTCTGTTGGATGTTTTCTTTGGAGTAGAATTGCTGGGTCATAGGGAGGCGTTTGTTTAGTGAACACTGCCGGTTTTTCAAAGGGATTGTACTAACCTATAAGGAGTTGTGTTGATTTGGAAACTGAAGGCGCCGAGAAGCACATTAGGGTCAGTGGGTGACATCAGGGACACCCCCAAACTGATATTGAGGGGGTCCAACTTGAGGTGTTCAGGACCATTTCACAGGCGTCCCAAAGGACAGGGGCTCCAGCTGACACTGTCAGTCCTGACAAGAGAGGACTGAAATAGAATCTCCAGCATTTGCTGTAGGATTTGGATTTGAGGGGCTGTGAAAGGGGAGAATCTTGGAAATGCCAGGCTGGGAGTCTGGAGATGGAGAGCAGGATGTTTTGATGGAACTGTGGGCCGTGGAGACACAGGCTGAGGAAGGAGTCGGAGCCCAGGCAGGCTGGCAGGCTGGGCAAGTCCCATGGGTTCAGAGAAGGGGCAAGGGTTTGAATGCCCTCCCTTCCAGAACTTGTGTTGAATTTCAATTGTTGGTGTAATAGTATTGGGAGGTGGGGCCTTTAAGAGGCGATTAAGCCGTGAGGGCTGCACCCTTATGGTGGGTTTAATGCCTTAGTGAAAGGGCTTTGGGACTGGGTTCTCTCTTGGCTTTTCACTTTCTGCCATGTGAGCATGCAGCCCTCCTCCCCTCCGGACGACACACCGTGCAAAAGACACCATGGAAGAAGCAAAGGGCCTCACCAGGCCCCAAACCTGCTGGCATCTTGACCGTGCACCGAGAAGGACACGCCATCCTTAGACTTTTCAGCCCCCAGAACTGTGAGGTTGTATTCGTTCATTTTTGCATTTCTCTAAATACTTGAGACTGGATTATTTATAAAGAAAAGAGGTTTAATTGGCTCATAGTTCTGCAGGCTGTACAGGAAGCCTAGTACTGATGTCTGCTCAGCCTCTGTGGCGGCCTCAGGAATCTTACAGTTATGGTGGAAGGCGAGGTGGGAGGCAGCAGATCACATGGCCAGAGCAGAAGCAAGGGGTGGGGCCCACACTTTTAACCAGATTTCATGAAAACTCACTATCTTGAGAACAGCATCAAGGAGATGGTGCTAAACCATTCATGAGAAATCCACCCCATTATCGAGTCACCTCTCACCAGGCCCCACCTCCAAAACAACATGATTACAATTCACCATGAGGTTTGGGTGGGAGCACAGACCCGAACCGTATCAGAGGTCTTGTGTTTTGTGTGGATGTGAAGCTCAGTGCCTGGCTGGCAGCAGGTGCACTGCAGATAGAGCCAGTGTCTGATGAATGAAGGAAGGGTCCTTTGCTGGTGGGGTCCGGGTCTCACTGACCTGCTGTCCCCTCGGGGCCTAACGGGTGGGAAGTGGCCAGATGGAGGACTCCTCCTGGGTTGTCTGAGGACACCGGGCCGGCGCACTTGGGTGGCGCAGAGGCAGTTCCTAGGGACACTTGTTTTCCAGCGCCATTTCCACAGGTGCTGTTCTCATCCTTCTCACATTAATTCAGGCCAGCTGAAGAGAGCCAGGCTTTCTCAGTGTGAACTTAACCTGTCCTCTGGAGAGGCAGACATTTTAACAGCCAGGCCCATGGGTGCACTGGAATCTTCCACTCAGTACTATGCTGGCAGGTTTGTGTTGGCCAGACCGGGTGGGAGGACCCCTGAGCGTCTTAAGTGCCGATTTCATCCCGGGCCTGATACTAACTGAACAGGAAGTGGCGGGGTGCAGACATGCATATCAGTGGCTCAGCCTGGCCTTCTGAGCCCTGCCCCTTGGATGAAACCCACCGCCTGGTCACTATGGGGCAGCAGGGAGTGCAGTCCATTGCTGAGCTCCACAGTGACCACCACAGCTCCCAGGGTGGGCCCATTTAACATATACCCTCTCCCCCAAAGTCAGGACATGTTTCTGACTTGGAAGACAGCAGGGTGGTGGCCCCAGGGTGTGACCAGCTTGCTGTCTCTTTAGCATGCTCATCTGTCCCTCACTAACTCCTGTCAGGGGAGGGCTGGGGCAGGGTACCAGACCCACTCTCGTCCCAGCTCTGGAACTCATCTCCCAGTCATTCAGTAGCAGCAGTTAGGCCTAGCTCACAGATGCCTTGAGGCCCCCTGAAAGCCCCCGCAACCCTATCTGCATATTGGGGAAGTCCTGGTAGAACTGGGCCACTGGGTTAGAAACGCAGCCCGCCCTGCGGCAGAGATTCCCACATTGCACAGTGAAAATATGCCCTGGAGATGGCCGAGTGCGGTGGCTCATGCCTGTAATCCTAGCACTTTGGGAGGCCAAGGCGGGTGGATCACCTGAGGTTGGGAGTTCGAGACCAGCCTGGCCAATATGGTGAAACTCCATCTCTACTAAAAATACAAAAATTAGATGGGCGCTTATAATCCCAGCTGCTCAGGAGGCTGAGGCACAAGAATCGCCTGAACCTGGGAGGTGGAGGTTGCAGTGAGCCGAGACCGTGCCATTGCACTCCAGCCTGGGCAACAAGAGCAAAACTCCATCTCAAAAAAAAAAAAAAAAAAAAAAAAAAAATGCCCTGGAGGTGCTCACTAAGCAGGTGGAATTCTGGGTTTGGGGCTTTGGGAATGTGCTAGTCACAAGCCCTGTCAAGAGTTTTTATTTGGAAGTTTGGGAAACTGCTTCAAGTATTACCTGCACTTCTACAAACAGTGTCCTAGAAGCCTGTACTGTGTTACTAGGGAATGTAATATACTACATATGTTAGTGTGTAATATACTGCGTTATGTTACGGCAGAGTAAGTGATGTTTGTCCTTCTCGGTGCACTGAATCAGACTCAGTGTGGGTTTATCCCCTGGGTGGCGATGCTAAGTTGCGTCACTTCATGAAGCTGGAGTCTGCCATACCTCTCCATTGCAAATCCCTTTTCCCTTTTATAGCTAATAAAGGTAAAGTGTAGGGTGAGGCTTCGAGATGCAGTGAATCCCCTGTTCCCCTGTGGCCGCTGTCCAGTAGTTCTCAAAATCTCCAGTATTGATTTGGCACCCTGTAGAGAGGAACGGCTTCCTTCTTTCCCCATCTCCATTTCGTTTCTTCTTAGTATCACTCTGGTCTCGTGGATTCTTTTTCCTTTAATGTCAGTGTGTTAAAATCATTAATGTCATGAAGAATATCTGTTGACACACCCCAGTGAAGGGAAGGCATCAGTTCCACAGTGTCATTCCAGCTGGTGGGCTCTTTATTCCCTTGAGCTTTATAATTACCAGCCTCTCAAAAGTAATGCATTTGTTATTTATCTTCATTTCCTGAAAGCCTGGGTCTGTGTTCCTTTCTAACACGAAATTGACCAGCACAGATCTGCCAGTGGCGTTGCTGGGATCCCAGAGAGATTTTCCCTCCACACCTGCGGTCTCAAGGGCTGGCGGTGCTTCTGAGTCACTCATTTCGTCAGCAATCAATGACACACTCTTCAAGTCCTCAAGAAGCTTAAGCCTAGCAGACCAAAAATATCTGTTTTCCACACCTCACTTCTAAGTCCCACAGCATTTTAATCCATTCACAAGACATCTTTCATCTCTTTTTCTGAGGCAGACGACAGGGGACTTGCTACAGTTCGAATCTTAAATACCTATTTAAAAGAACTTTAGGCTGGGCACAGTGGCTCATGCCTATAATCCCAACACTTAGGGAGACCGAGTTAGGTGGATGGCTTGAACCCATGAGTTCAAGAGCAGCCTAGGCAACATAGCAAAACCTCATCTCTATAATAAATACAAAAATTAGCTGAGTATGCTGGCATGCACCTGTAGTTCCAGCTACTTGGGAGGCTGAGGTGGGAGGATAACCTGAGCCTAGGGGATCGAGGCTGCAGTGAGCCGTGATCACACCACAGCATTCCAGCCTGGGCGACACCATGAAACCCTGTCTCAAAAAACAGATAAAAGAACTTTAAAGGTAACGTATTATCTCCAACAACACAGAATAGCTCACTACAATAGTAACTAAACCAGAACCAGCATCCATCCCTTCTTAGTGATTTTTTTAAAATGACCTCCCAAAAAGAGAAGACAGAGACGTAGAGGACAGTCTAAAACAGGGATTCCCTGATGCTGAGGTTAGTAGATGCTCTGGCCTGATCACTGCTCTGATCCAGGCTGCCAGCACAATCCTTTCTCTTAGAAGGGTAAACCTGCTTTTCAGCTTTATGTAAAATAAAAGCATAGCCCAATTTCTTTCCATTTTGCCTGTTCTGAAGCCTGGCAGTTTTGTTGCTAAAATGGAAGATGAAGCTGAATCCAACTCTTGGTTATTTACAGAAGGAAAAAAATCTTTTCCCTGGCCCATGTTAGGGTCTCCAACTAGGGCACCTCTAATTACACCAGCCAAAGACAATTCAATCAGGCAAGAGAAAAACAAGTTAATTGGCATGTGCATTGCACTTACACATGGCAGTACCTGGCAATGAATAACCCAAAGTGGGGTCAGAACTTGGGTTCATCTATCATCTTAGGCTGACACAAAGGAAAAGGCCTGGAGCTTCTGGGCAGGAGAGGCATGTTGTGGGAAGGTGTCTTGGTCTATTTTGTGCTGCTGTAACAGAATGCCACGGACTGTGTAATTTATAAAGAAAAGTGGCTTATCTGGCTCATGGTTCTGAAGACTGGGAAATCAAGAGCATGGCACTGGCATCTGGTGAGGGCCTTTATGCTACGTTGTCCCATGGAAGAAGGGTGGAAGTGCAAGAGCGGGTGAAAGAGACAGAACAAGAGAGGGCCAAACTCATTTTTATAACAACCCACTCCCACAATGGCATTAATCTATCCTTGAGGGTGGAGGCCTCCTGGCCTAATCACCTCTGAACAGTCCTACCTCTTACACAATGGCAATTAAATTTCAACATGAGTTTTGGAGGGCATATTCAAACCTCAGCAGAAGGTGCCCAGGAAAAGTATGGTAAACAAGGGTTCTTTAGGAAGGTTTGTTATGCAGAATAAGTCAGTACCTTCTTCCATTGATAAGAGTTGTTACAAGATATCCTCTTCCTTGCATGGAAGAGGGAGACATGGAAATTTCCTTTATAATAAATGTTAATTTCTTTTACAAAATGAAAATGGTTTTTAGAGCCTTTCCTGTGGTCTGCTGGTCTTAATGGCCTTTAACTCAAAATAATCCACATGCAAAGAGGCATATTTTGGGGTGGCGTATCCCAATGCCCCTCAGATGCTTCTTTTGTGAACTGTCCAAGTGGATGCCCATCTCAGGACCTTTGCATTTGCCATTGCCCCAGATTCATTCATTCCTTCTTTTTTTTTTTTTAGATGGACTCTTGCCCTGTGGCCTAGACTGCAATCTCAGCTCACTGCAGCCTCTACCTCCTGGGTTCAAGCAATTCTCCTGCCTCAGACTCCCAAGTGCTGGGATTACGGGCATGCGCCACCATGCCCAGCTAATTTTTGTATTTTTGGTAGATACGGGGTTTCATCATGTTGGCCAGGCTGGTCTCGAACTCCTGGCTTCAAGTGATCCACCCACCTTGGCCTCCCAAAGTGCTGAGATTACAGGCGTGAGCCACTGCACCTGGTCCATTCTTTCACTTTTTTTAGTCTCAGCTCAAATATCACCTCCTGCAACTAACAGCTCAACCTGCTTTTCTTCACAACATTTTATCTAAAAATTATTTATTTGAAAATGATGGCCAGGTGTGGTGGTTCACGCCTGTAATCCCAGCATTTTGGGAGGCCGAGGTGGGCAGATCACCTGAGGTCAGGAGTTAAAGACCAGCCTGGAAACATGGTGAAATCCCTTCTCCACTAAAAATATAAAAGTTAGCTGGGCATGGTGGCGGGCGCCTATAATCCCAGCTACATGGGAGGCTGAGGCAGGAGAATTGCTTGAACCTAGGAGGCGGAGGTTGCAGTTAGCAGAGATTGCACCACTGCACTCCAGCCTGGGTGACAGAGCAAGACTCCATCTCAAAAACATTAATAAATAATTAATTAAATAACCTGAGATTTATTGGTTAATAAATGGCTGAGATAATTAATGAAAAATGAAATGGCTGAGATAATTAATCCTGGGACTCATTTAGCCACTCCAGCAATATTAGCGGCCAGAGGAGGTGAGGAGACATGATGGTGAGAGGGCTCCTCGCTGCATCAACCATGTGCATTATGAAGAGTCACATCATGAAGATTCAGTATTGGACTAAGTGCTGCAGGAGAGGGGAAGGACCATGGTGGCTCCCAGGAAGAAGAAATTACATCTGAGTAAGATAAATGTTAAAGAAAAAAAAAATCAATAGCATTTGTTAAAGCATGGTACCAAAGACTTTATTCACAACCATCATGATAGGTACAGGGACCACTGCAACGGGGTCTTGCAGCAGGGGAGAGAGATTGGGCTCAACTCCAAAAACAGCATGGGCAAGTGGGCATTTATAGCCAAGGACCAGGGGAGGGGTCAGTGGATGGACAGTTACTAAAAGGACACTTCAGGGGTCTGAGGGATTGTGGCTAAACCACCTCACAGGATTCCTGCTGAAGGCAGGCCAGGGTGATTGGATATCATGGGGGATGGTGGAGCATGGGGAGCCTGATCAGATGTCACCGAGGGGGATCAGCTATCAGGGGCAGGGAGTCCTTGCTAAATTGACAAAGCAGGGATTACTAAAACGGATGTCACAGGGAAGTGTACAATGGCCCTAGGAGAAGGCTCAGAATCCTGACTAGAGTTTGGTCAAAGAATTTTTGTCAAACATTTGTGTGGGATTAGCAAAAAAAAAAAAAAAAAAAAAAAAAAAAAAAAGAATTTTTGTCAGGATCTTGGAAAATTTCATAAAGTGTAGCTATGAAAGAAAGGACTTAAAATTTATTTAACCAGAGCACACAGAATTAAAAGTCAATCCAGTAAGAGAATATATAGGCCTTAAATCAACAACCATTAGTGAAGTCTGTGGCCTCTAGTTTTTCTTACTAAAACTTACTCCAATTATAAAAGAAATATTGTGGAAAAAACAGGAAATACAAAATGTATGGAGAAAATAAGGAAACCCCCCTGATAATTCTTCCATTCAGAAATAACCAGTGTTTAGGTTTGGATACGCACCTGTGTTTCTAACACAGTAGTCCGTAGCCACATGTGGTTATTTAAATTTAAATTGACTAAATTAAAATAATATTTATTTTTTATTTTTATTTTTATTTTTTTTTTTTGAGACGGAGTCTTGCTCTGTCACCCAGGCTGGAGTGCAGTGGCCGGATCTCAGCTCACTGCAAGCTCCGCCTCCCGGGTTTACGCCATTCTCCTGCCTCAGCCTCCCGAGTAGCTGGGACTACAGGCGCCCGCCACCTCGCCCGGCTATTTTTTTTGTATTTTTTAGTAGAGACGGGGTTTCACCGTGTTAGCCGGGATCGTCTCTCGATCTCCTGACCTCGTGATCCGCCCGTCTCGGCCTCCCAAAGTGCTGGGATTACAGGCTTGAGCCACCGCGCCCGGCCAATTAAAATAATATTTAAATCATTACTGTCATTTCTGCATTACATCCTTATTTTTGTCTTTCATTTATCAGTATTGTGTCATCTATCACACCTTCCTAGCTAGCTATTAAAATAGTCATTCCTTTTAGCAGCACAGTGGTTTATGATATTAACTTTGAGCATAGATACGTTGTTCCGGGCTTGTGCAGTGGAGCAGGGCTTGGCTGGGGTGAACCTTGGCTGTTTCCCTTATTAGCTGTGTGGGCTTAGGGAAGAGTTAACTTCCCTGTGGCTCACCTTCTCCATTGTCAAGCAGGAGTAATAGCAGGCTGTTTGCAGAGATCAGGAGTTAATATACGTACACTGCAAGTAATGATCAATAAGTGTCAGCTCCTCCATTCTTTGCCAGGTGTGCACCACAGCTGGGGGATTAACCTTTACCACACCACAGCAGAAAACATATTTGCATAGCTTGCTTTTTGTCTTTTGAAGCTTTGCTTGAACTCTATTCCCCAGAGTGGTAGAAGTGGTCATGGGGCACTATCGTTTTTTTGACTTCTAATTGCCAGATCACCCTCAGAGAGATTGCATCAGTGTTTGGAGCTTGCAGCCAAGCTCGACCCCACAGCCCTGCCATCTGTGCCCGAAGTTCGATCTTGTTGGCTCCAGAATCCCTAGGATATAGTGCAGGAGTGAATCCCAAGCTGGAGCTGGGTGGGCTGTGGGGTCATTCCAGATTGATTAACCTCCGACCTCTGAAGTCTGCAGCTGGAAGGGGCTCCAGGTAAGAAGATAACTTTGAAGCATCACACCAGGAAACCTACTGCACCTGGACTTTTATGACATCTCCCGCGGGCAATTTTTACCTCCATGAAATTCAGTAACCTTCGCAGCCCCTTCAGCCCAAGACCACCAGGAGCAAACCTGTAGTCCCACAAAATCGGGTGTACTGACCCACTGCAATGAGGGAGAGCCTCCCAAGAACGAAGGGAAAGGCAGAGTTCTTATGGGAATGGGGGAAGGCAGAGTTTAGGTGACCTTTACATGAAGCAGGGTTCCCATAGGCTGAGGCCAGCAGGACTGTGTTCCGCGGGGACCAAGTGTGGGAAGCTATGTGCAGACGCCCCCTATCTGGAGCTGCAGCCTGGGTTGGGATGGCGGAGGCTAAATCTTCGTTAGTGGCTGAGCTCCCCGGCCAGACAGGCATGTGTCCTTCTCCCTGCTGTAATCTCAAAGTGGACAGCGTCTGCCGGGTGGTTTCGGGAGCAGGGTTTCTCGGAGGGCTGGGGGGCTGCGGTCCATCCGAGGCGGGGTCATGGTGGCACTTGGCTGTGGCTGCCTCGCGCCCTCGGGAATGGGCGTCTCCCGTTCGCTGGCAGTTCGTTTTCTCCACGTCTGCCATCGGCCTGGAGTGGCAAGCAAATAGCTGGTATTTTCAGAGCCGCCCTGCCCCCGACACAGAAGACCGGGCCCAGCAGGCGTTGGTGGATGCCTTTCAAGCTGTAATCAGTTTCCCCGAAAGTTTACCAGGCCTCGGCCACAGCCCGGGCCCAGCGCACTCCCGCGAGGCACCTGGTGACCCGGTGTAGGGCGTGGGGACCGGCCCCAGGAACCCCCAGGGCCCGAGGGCAGGGCCCCCTCCCGCACCGCCCCCGGGCTGGCAGGAGCGGCCAGAACCGCACGCTTCAAGGCCCCGGGTCTCTTGCCCCCTCCAGTCGCTCCCACTTTCTGCCGGGCTTCCCCAACGAGGGGGCAAACCCCAATCTCAAATGTTGTGGACAGGTCCTTGCTGCCTCGGACCACATCAGCGCTCTCAGCTGTGAGCCTGGACGCCCGCCCCGCCTCCCCGAGGCCCCGCCCCGCCTCCCCGAGGCCCCGCCCCGCCTCCCCGAGGCCCCGCCCCGCCTCCCCGAGGCCCCGCCCCGCCTCCCCGAGGCCCCGTCCCGGCGCAGCGCGCAGGCGCGGCCCGTCCCGGCCGCAGAGCCGCAGTGCCGGGCGCCAGAGCAGCTGCACCATCCAGGAGCTCTAGTGTCCCGCCGCTTTCCTTCTCCATCTCTTTTCCTCCGCCTCGGCCGGCGCGATGGCGAAGCCGCTGACGGACAGCGAGAAGCGGAAGCAGATCAGCGTGCGCGGCCTGGCGGGGCTGGGCGACGTGGCCGAGGTGCGGAAGAGCTTCAACCGGCACTTGCACTTCACGCTGGTCAAGGACCGCAATGTGGCTACGCCCCGCGACTACTTCTTTGCGCTGGCGCACACGGTGCGCGACCACCTGGTGGGCCGCTGGATCCGCACGCAGCAGCACTACTACGAGCGCGACCCCAAGGTGAGGAGCTGCCCCGCCCTCTGCGCCCGGGCCCGCTGAAAGGGCGCCAGTCCCGGAGCCGCGCCGGCGGGGATCTCTCTGCGGGGCGGCCCCCTGGGCGTTACCCGCGCCCGTCTCCGGCCGGCGGCCAGGCACAGCCGACTGGGGAGTCGCCTGGAAGCCGCGGTCTGCGGGGGCCGGGCGTCCCCTGCGCAGGGCCGCGGCCACAGGTCCCCTCCACTAAGAGCCCGCGCCGTCCCCCGCATATGATGCTGAGCCCGGGAGCCTGGCGGATGTTCCCGGTCTCTTTCTGGCCGTGCGCTTCCGCGCTGGCTGCAGAGCCCGTGCTCCCCGCCCCTGCCTCCAGCCACCTTTTGTTTTCCTGCAGCAGCCTGTAGGAGAAGATGGGACTGGAACCCGGCCTGGGCAGCCTTGTAGGTTGGAAGGGGGTGAGCTCGGTAATCTGCAGGGAATTGTGAGACTTGTGTGTGTGTGTGCGCTGCTTAGAAGAAAATCGCTGAAGATGCCTGCTTCACGCAGGAGGGGTACGAAGCTCAGAGCTGGAGATGGAGCCCTTGAAGAAGGCTCTGTCTTAGAGGTTCCCATACCTCCCTTGGAGAAATTTACTTGGGTTAAAGTTCATAGAGATTGCCTTAGTAATTGTTACTTTTTATATCTTGCAAAAATTTGTTTGAGTAGTTGAAGTCACTGATTGTCCCCGTTACTCTTAACCATATTAACTATGGGCCTGTGTTCCTGCCGGTTTTTTGGTATTCCTAAACATATGTACACATTTTTAAAAAGTATAATGCACATACAGTTTTTTAGATTTTCTGTTTCATTCGTAAACATTTGTAACTTTTTCCCTGATAAACAGCTTTGCAAGTCAATGGATAGGATGGTAGGTTTCAGTTTGATAGGTACATGGTAGTCTTGCACAGCCCCATGTTGCCAGTTTTTTGTTGTGTTGTTTGTTTTTTAACTTTTGACTATGGAGAATTGTGTCTTTCTACTACACTAACGTAGAGGGAAAATTGGTGAGGAAAAGACACACTTCCAGACCTGAAGCCACTTGGCAAAGATTTTACTTGCAGTGTATACACCTGGGCACCGAGGACTTACTTTATGGATGGTATTTTAGAATATTTTTGTAGGGCATTAAGATATGTTTAATACAGTAATTGCTAAGAGATTGATTGCTTTGCCAAACTTTTTCTGGGACATTCTTTTTTTCTGAAATAGAGAGGGTAAAAGGGACAGATTTGTTAGAATACCAACTGGGGCTCTTCATATTTAGTATGCAAAACATAGAAGTGGCAACAAATGGCCAAAACAGGTTATAACAAGGGCTTGGGATGACTTTGCCAGGAAAAGCAGCCAAGAAGCAGTGGCTCCCCCAGAATTCCCTGCTGTTGGGACAGTTCTGATGCACAACACCAATGTTTTTTTTTTTTTTTTTTTTTTTTTTTTTTTTTTTTTTTTCTGAGACGGAGTCTTGCCCTATAGCCCAGAGCTGGAGTGCAGTGGCGCGATCTCGGCTCACTGCAACCTCTGCCTCCCAGGTTCAAGCAATTCTCCTGCCTCAGCCTCCCGAGTAGCTGGGATTACAGGTGCCTACCACCATGCCTGGCTAATTTTTTGTATCTTATTAGAGACGGGGTTTCACCTTGTTGGCCAGGCTGATCTCTAACTCTTGACCTCCTGATCCGCTTGCCTCGGCCTCCCAAACTGCTGAGGTTACAGGCGTGAGCCAACGCACCCAGCCTACAACATCATTTTTATTGTCTAAGTGGTTTATGGCAAGGACATAGCTCTGCCTTCACATTCAAGGGCATTTCCTTGGAGCTGGACCAGGACTCAGCTCGGCACCTTAGGGTGCCCATTGGAGTATTTATATATAATCACATCATAGAGAGGCCAGCGATGGGCTCAGTTATTACGGAAATGACCTTCATGAACAAGATAGTCCCTGCAACAAAACAGGTTTTCTGATCCACTGTGAGATCTGTTTTGATTGTCTACTGTGGTGGCTCTTGGTGGAAACCTTTCTCTTAAACCACAATCTGTAAGTTGTAAAGTTGTAAACTTTTCTCTTAAACCTCACAGTCTGTAAATAAGCTGTGTGCCTATTCTGAGTAGGAAGGACGTGTAAAAGTGGAAAATTGGGATTTAGGTACTTCTTTGGCTAATTCATGATGAAAATAAACTTGCCATCCTTTCTCTGGAAAAGTTTCATGTTTGCTGGTGATGGACCAGCAACCAGTCCCACCAGAGCCAATGAGAGGAGGTGGGCTCCCAAGAAAACACCTGCTGTGCCTCCCCCTCAGCCAGAAATGACCTCAGATATTCACCGGCACACTGCAGACTGGTAATATGACACTCTAGAGTTCCTAAATAGAATGCTTTTTTTGTTATTTTTGTCTTTTTAAAAATTATGTGGCTGGGCGTGGTGGCTCATGCCTGTAATCCCAGCACTTTGGGAGGCCGAGGCGGGCGGATCACGAGGTCAGGAGATCGAGACCATCCTGGCTAACACGGTGATACCCCGTCTCTATTAAAAATACAAAAAATTAGCCCGGCATGATGGCGGGCGCCTGTAGTCCCAGCTACTCGGGAGGCTGAGGCAGGAGAATGGCCTGAACCCGGGAGGCGGAGCTTGCAGTGAGCCGAGAACATGCCACTGCACTGGCGACAGAGCGAGGAGACTCCGTCTCAAAAAAAAAAAAAAAAAAAAATTATGCAAGTCCTGAAGGAAAAATTATTACTGGAGGAAAAATTAGAAAATATAGATAAGCCAGAAGGAAAAAAATTAACTGTAATCCTGTAACCCACTTCTATCACCCACTTTGTAAATGCTATAAATATTTTGTGTTCTACATTGTTTTTTCTGTATTGACAGAAACTTGTTTTTAATACGTAAAATAGCATTATACCGAACCTATTGTTGCACAACTCTTAGCACTTTATTTGTGGTAAATAGCAGAAAGAGTAGAAGTTGGAGTGTTCAGAGGAAGATTTGTCAAGCTTTGCCATGCTTGGCAAATCAGCACATGAAAACATCTGGCTAACATGGAGAACTTTGTGCTTGGCAAAAAGTGGCAGTTGGTCATGAAGACGTTTAATGGATTCTCTGAAGTGGTGGCAAGGTGGCGAGAAGAGTCCAACCTGAAGCTGCAGAGCCTGGGATTGCACTGCATGGAGAAGGAAGGGTGTGTGTGATTCCATGCTCCTTTTCATCCTGGCCTTTCCATTTGGTCTGTGCAACTGTGGGCTTGGGTGCATTTATTTGCCGTTCTTGGCCTCAGTTTTCTCATCTTTAAAATGAGGGGAATCAAGCTGGTGATCTGTTTCCAAAGTCTGTTGCCATTCTGAAATGTTAGAGTTAAAACGTTTCCATTTCATATTGAATTGACATTCCATCTCCATCCAAAGAGAATTTGAGGATGCTTATGCTAGATGGAGCACAAAAGGTTCACATTAGAAGGCCTCAAAGTGAAGGCTGGGGTGGGACAGTGAGAGTCAGGACACAAAACACAGACCAGGATCCTGGCAATGAAAGCAGCCCATGCCCAGTTATGAGAGTCATGGGATCCCTTCTATAACATCCCGAAAGGACAGGTGCACGGTTTATTCTGTGGGCCTTTGTGAAGCAGTGTTGTCAATGTGCTGAACCACTGACCTGCAGCACCCCTGCAGTGGATTTAACAGTCAGTTTTTGAGACTCTTCACATAAGCTCCTGGCATGACTACGACACAGATTAAGGAAAAGCAGCTCTACCTTGGGGCCCACACTGCTGTCCTAAATATTCCTAATAAGATAAACACAATGAAATACGATTAATCTTTTGGTTTGGCTGGACCCAGGAGTTAAAGATGATCTAGAGAAGCGTTTTGCAGCCCCTGCTGCTCTGTGATCCCCACTTCTGGGATTTGTTTTAATTAGTCAGTTGTGGGACCAGCCTCTGGAATCTTAACACTCCCAGTTTTTCTGATGTGTTTCTACTTTTATGTGTGAAGTTCAGCTTGCATCTCCTGGGCAGGCTTCCCTGACAGCAGATCGCTCAAAGTCATTTTCTCTGGCCAGCAACTGATGGTGGGTGCTGTTTTGTGTTGCTGCCAGCCAGCCAGCCAGCCACTTGGAAGGTAGGCCCCAGCTGTCATTTTAGCAGATGGAGAAGCCTGCAGTGTGTGTGCCTTCAGTTTCTGCAGAAGACTGCCTGGCCTTTGCCCTTGCAGGCTGTGGTGGCTGGTTTTTATGTGTCAGCTTGGCTGGGCTGTTATGCCTAGAGAGTAATGTGGATGTGCCTCTAGGGGGTGGGGGGTAGTGTTTCCCACACTGACTGAGCGTCCTACAATTCAGTTCTGTTCTGAGACTGTCTACCTGGATGTAGCCTGAGATCCCACAGGCCAGAGGCTCAGTCCCACAAGGCTTCTCCACCCCAGATGTCAGTTGCACGTCAGGGCCTCCCTTCTGACCTCTGACCAACAGCCTCCTCAGGTTTGATGATTTGCCAGAATGGCTCAGGAAACTCAGGGAAACACTTCGCTTGCGTTTGCCAGTTAATTATAAAGAATACAACTGAGGAACAGCCAGATATGCAGAGGGCAGGTCTGAGGGAGGGTGCAGTGGCTTCCATACCCTCTGCAGGTGCCACTGTCCCAGCACCTCCAGGATTCACTGAACTGGAAGGAACCTCTTCCATCCCCTTCAGTTGGGGATTTTATGGAGGCCCCATTTACCTGGTGTGATCATTGGCCATTGGTGATGATCTCAGCCTTTAGCCTCTCTCCCTTCACTGGATGGTTTGGGGGTGGTGGGAGGGGTGGACCTGAAATTTCCAATCCTCTAATTGCAGATCTGGTTCCCCTGGCAACCAGCCGCTGCCCTTAGGGGCTTGCCAAAAGTCACCTCGCTAAGGTGTGGTTGGAAGGCGTTTGTTATGAATAACAAAAGACACTTATTTCATCTTTACTGGTCTTATCACTTAGGAAATTACAAGGGTGTTAGGAGCACTGGCCAGAAAGAACAAACATATATATCTCATTACATCACAGTTTTACAACCTCCCATGGGGCAAGGCCTTGCAGAACAAACCCTGCTACCAGCTACCTTGCACTGGAGCTGCAGCTTGCCTGGGTCTCCAGCCTGCTGGCCCACCCCTCCCCCCGCAAGTTGCGGCCTTGCACTTCTAGAACCACTTGAGCCAATTTCTTATATCTGTCTCTCTCTCTACGCATACCTTACTGTTAGTTCTGTGTCTCTGGAGAACCCTGACTAATCCACAGGGGCCGTGGTGGCTTTATAAAATATGGCTGGGCCTGGTGGCTCACACTTGTAATGCCAGCACTTTGGGAGGCCGAGGCAGGTGGAGCCCCTGAGGTCAAAAGTTCAAGACCAGCCTGACCAATATGGTGAAACCTGGTCTCTACTAAAAATACAAAAATTAGCTGGGCGTGGTGGTGTCTGTAGTCCCAGCTATTCGGGAGGCTGAGACAGGAGAATTGCTTGAACCAGGGAGGCGGAGGTTGCAGTGAGCCAAGACTGCACCATTGCACTCCAGCCTGGGCAACCCTGCCTAAATAAAATAAAATAAAATGGAATAAGGTAACCGACCTCGCCTCCACGTCTCAGCCATATTTCCTTTTAAACTTTATGTGATTTCAGACTCTTAAAAAGTTGTAGGAATAATACAAAGATTTCTTGTAATTCCTGTATACGCTTCATCCCGATTCCTCAGATATTAAACATTGTAACACACTTGTTAGGTCATTTTGTCGCTGTAAGTTCATTTTTTGTCGCTGTGAGTTCATTTTTCTCCGAATCATTTGAAAGAAAGTACCAGCCTGACCAACAAGGTGAAACCCCATCTTTACTAAAAATACAAAAATTAGCCAGGTGCGGTGGCAGGTGCCTGTAGTCCCAGGTACTTGGGGGACTGAGGCAGGAGGATCGCTTGAACCTGGGAGGAGGAGGTTGTAGTGAGCTGAGATCATGCCACTGCATTCCAGCCTGGGCAATGGAGCAAGACTCCGTCTCAAAAAAAAAAAGTAAGTTGTAGCCTTGTTGCCCCTTCACCCCCAAAAACGGCAATGTGTACTCCGGAAAAACAGGGAGATTCTCCTACACACCTATAGTAGAGCAGTTAAACTCTGGACATTTTCATCGACACAGTGCTGTCGTCTGCAAATCTTTCCAATGTCACCAGCTGTCCCGCTTAATAAATACAAATAAAATGCAAAAATACAATTATAAAAAATACAAATAAGTAAATTAGGAGAACTTTAGAAGTCTTTTCAGATTATACCTATTTTTTCATTATTATTAAACAGTTCAAAGCTTTAAGCCATTTGGAAATTCACAGCATCCTAAGACATGCAGCAGATAACCGCAGGAGATAGGAGCTGGCTCTTCCTCACCCATGCAGAATGGCGTTCTTAGGATACGGTGAAGGGCAGAGAAATGAACACAGATTTAGAAAGGTAATGGACACTAAGATAGGTTTGGTTAACAGTGTCTTCAACAGTATCTTGAGTAGGAATGACATGTAATTTTAGGTGTAGCTAAGTGGCATTTCTTGGCTGGCAAACAGTTAAAATGAAAGATTAAAGTAGTGGTTAAAAATGGTGACTGGTGGCTCACTAGTTATAAATGTAGTTTGACACGGTCCAGATCACTTAGTGTAAGTTGATGAGGCTCTGTCAGTGATAAGGAGAAGGCTCCCATCGCTTTCTGGCTCTAGATTAGTACTGAGTAGACTTTTTGTGGAGCTTAATTGAATAGAAGGCAGGAGACAGTGGACTGTGGCAATGTGTGTCTTGGATGTAGAAGGAATTTGTTTACTGCAGAACCAAGTGATCTCTAAGATCCCCGTAAGTTCTAAAGTTCTATAATTCTTTTACATTTCATTTTCAAAATTGAGCAAACAGACCTGTGTTTGAGTGCTAGGTACTGGAGTGTGAAGGAAATCCACGATCCATGTTGAGAAGCCTGTCCACTCCTCACGGGGAGCCAAGTTTCCCTGGCATTTAATTCATTAAGAAAGTGCTGTGTGACTTCACAGGCTGGGAGCTTGAGAGATGTGCTAGCTAATCCTCACGTCCTTACAGCAGATACAGTAGTAGGTTATCAGATTGCTCTGTGAGCAACTTCCCAGAAGCACCCTCAGACATGGTGGAGTGGACACTGACACTGTCAAGGAAGCCAAAGACCAACCTCAGCATCTGGCGGGTGGGAGGCCCCTCAGCATCTCTCCTCCCATAGGACCTTGGTTCCCCTGGATGGTGTCTTGAGACTGCTTAGCTCACCAGCAGGAGCCAGCAGGTCCAGCCCAGGGAGGTGACCTGTTTGTGTCTGGAGGGACCGGGAGCCCCCCCTCCAAGGCCTGGCTGGTGGATCGTGGTGCCCACTGGCCTCCAGCTGGCTCAGTGGCCCGTGTCCCTGTGTCTTATCAGGGCCAGCTCTGTCCACAGTGCCTGGGTGGCAGGGAGGGACAGTCTGCCTTGTGAGTCACTCTGTGCCCATTTAGGAACCAGTAGAGGGTGGCTGGTCTGAGGCATGCTGGCACTGATAGAATTGAATACACAAAAGGAGAGTTGCTATGCTTTCTTGGGGACAGGAGGACCAGTTTCAGATTTCAGACCAGATCTACCTGTAGAATGAGGCTCTTCATCTTGGTGAAAGCAGCTGCCCAACTCTTTTTTTTTTTGAAGTGGAGTTTCGCTCTTGTTGTCCAGGCTGGAGTATAGTGGCACAATCTCTGCTCACTGCAACCTCCGCCTCCCAGGTTCAAGTGATTCTCCTGCCTCAGCCTCCCGAATAGCTGGGACTACAGGCATGCACCACCACGCCCAGCTAGTTTTTGTATTTTTAGTAGAGACGGGGTTTCACTATGTTGGCCAGGCTGGTCTTGAGCTCCTGACCTCAAGTGATGTACCTGCCTCAGCCTCCCAAAGTGCTAGGATTATAGGCGTGAGCCACCACGCCTGGCTCCAGCTCTTTCTGTTGTTTCCCTGAATGTTGGGAAAGTTCTTTCTTTTTCCACCAGAGTATTCAGACACCAGTGTTATTAAATGAAGACTCTAGTTAAAAATCCCTTCAGAAAAGGGAGGAAAAATTGGTGGTTTCTACAGGCCTGATTCTGTGAACCTGTGTCTGTGAGAGCACAATGAGGCCCTGCCGGTTGGTGTTACATTCTCTTTTCAGTCTGTTAACTCCTGAGGTGTCATTAGATGATTGCTATGTTGTGTACTGTTTGTGTCGATCATATTTTCATCTATTTTTTGAGCTTTATGCTTTTCTATTATTTGCCTGGTTGTGTAGGCTTTGCATGTAATAAATAAACTCTATTTAAAAAAAAAAAACACACACAGTGGGGGGCTTGGCTTGAACCCAGGAGGCGGAGGTTGCAGTGAACCAAGATTGCACCATTGCATTCCAGCCTGGGCAACAGAGCGAAACTCCGTCTCAAAAAAAAAAAAGAACAACAGAAAAAAACAGGCTGGCTTTAGGCTAGTTAACACTTGTTATGGTCATATTGCAAGAAGGGACCATGCTGGAAAAAGCAAGTTCAATCCCAGGCGGCAGGGCCTCCTTAGAGCAGAGCTGCTGAGCAGAGCTGCTGAGCAGGGAGGTTAAGGGATCCTGTTGGCATTTTCAGGCTGAAGCAGGTGAGTCCAGTTCTCCAACCAGCACTGCCTGAGCAGGGAAGCCCTGTTCACGGTTGCACAGGAGATGCCAGAGGGGAGTGAGTGGAAAGAGGCTGTCCTGCAGCAGCAGGATTTGGGGTCATGGAAGAGCTAGGTCCCTAGGCTGTTGCTTGGACAAAGCCTATGGCTTTACATGATTTTTTTCAGAACTGCCACCTGCCAACTTACTAGGCTCTGCATTTCTCATTGTGAAGTCTGATATGGTGAGTGGAACCAACCTTGCCTGAGTCCAAGCCTAGCCCTGTGCGAGCCCACAGGTTAATGTGGTCCTCTCAGAGGCTGAGTGACTTGCCCAGGTCACCCAGCTAGCCAGGGCAGGGAGCTGGGATGGGACCCCAGCCTGTACCATTCAAGTCTGCATTTTCTTGGCCAGCTCCTCCAGCAAGCCTCTTTCAGTTTCATGGTTTTCACTCGGAACCATCTTAAGGTAAAAGCAAAATAGACATATCTCAGCAAATGATGAAAGTTCTTAAATTGAAACAAGTCGCAGAAAAGCCTCACAACAACAAAACATATTGCAGTCCCCAAGGACAGAGCCTGTGGCAGGGCAGGCCCTGGGCAGTGCCTTGGGGGCTGTGCTTCAGCAGGAGGCTGCAGAAACCTCGATGTCTGCCTGCAACCTGGAGGACAATTGGAGACGCACAGGCTTCGAGTCTAGGCCCAGCACTTCCCGCATCAGTACTGTCCCTTACAAACAGAGATAATCAAGCTCTTGGGACGTAACTGGTAAACTTTTTCCCCACGGTAGAAAAGTTCCTAAGTAGAAGTTAGGAACTTTTGCAGAAAGAGCAAACTACAACCTAAAAATACACATTTTAGCCAGCTGTGGTGGCACACACCTGTAGTGCCAGCTGCTTGGGAGGCTGAGACGCAAGGATCACTTGAGGCCAGGAGTTTGTGGCCAGCCGTTTGCGGCCAGCCTGGGCAACACAGTGAGACCGTCATCTTTTAAAAAAAAATAAATACACATTTTTAGTTAAAGGCAAAATCATTCTGATCATGTTCCTAGCCTGTCAGCTTTTTATAAAACCTCTTGTTAATACTTGACTCACAGTATTTTCTCAGACAGCCAGGGTCTAGCTGGTCTCAGTATGATTTCACACTGGTTAATAAACCCCACCTGGACAGTGCCTGTGTCTTCCTCTGCAGGAGGGGAGGCAGGTGCTATGGAAACCCCATAGAATATTAAGTTCATTCAAATAAGTCCAGCATGATGAAAGTCTGCCAGAGGCCTGGCTGTGAGTGACAGCAGCAGTAGTTGTACTTATAGTGGCTATGAGAACTCATTAATTATACTGCTCTAATGTCTTGTGATTTAAAAGATGTTGGAATTTGTATAGTAATGTAGAAGCCTATATTCAAATGGGCAAAAAAGTAAAAACAGGCCATTAAAGACAGAGCTATGATTTGTATGTGTGTGTGTTCTTTCAATTTGTAGATTTCGATATTTATAGAGTATTCTTAAATTATGTATTAAAAACTTTATGGGCCAGGAGTGGTGGCTCACATCTGTAATCCCAGCACTTTGGGAGGCTGAGGCGGGTAGATCACCTGAGGTCAGGAGATTGAGACCAGCCTGGCTAACATGGTGAAACCCTGTCTCTACTAAAAATACAGAAATAGCTGGCATGGTGATGCACACGCCTTTGTTCCCAGCTACTTGGGAGGCTGAGGCAGGAGAATCACTTGAATCTGGGATGCAGAGGTTGCAGTGAGCCAGAATTGCGCCCCTGCACTCCATCCTGGTCAAAAGAGTGAGACCCTGTCTCAAAACAAAACAAATAAAAAAAACCCTTTTTTTTTTTTTTTTTTTTTTTTTTTTTTTGACGGAGTCTCGCTCTGTTGCCCAGGCTGGAGTGCAGTGGCGCGATCTCGGCTCACTGCAAGCTCCGCCTCCTGGGTTTACGCCATTCTCCTGCCTCAGCCTCCTGAGTAGCTGGGACTACAGGCGCCCGCCACCGCGCCCGGCTAATTTTTTTTTTTGTATTTTTAGTAGAGACGGGGTTTCACCGTGGTCTCGATCTCCTGACCTTGTGATCCGCCCGCCTCGGCCTCCCAAAGTGCTGGGATTACAGGCGTGAGCCACCGCACCCGGCCAAAAAAACCCTTTTTATATATGTATACTTTTTATTTTTTGTAGTGACGGGGTCTTGCTGTGTTGCCCAGGTTGGTCTTTCACTGCTGGGCTCAAGTGATCCTTCCACCTTGGCCTCCCAAAGGGTAGCGATTATAGACCACCACACCTGGCCAAAAATACTTAAAATGTTTTATTCAGCCTCTTTTCAGTGAGCCTGGTGATGCAGACATTAGGTGTCCTCGGTCTTCCAAGCCAGTCCCTCTCATGCTTCTCCCACTCTGGTTCACTTTTTTCTCAGCCAGGTTTTGTTTTCAGCTTTGCTTTTGTTTTGCATTCAGTGGTACCTTTAGTTCTGTGGTAGTTTTATTTACTTATTTATTTTACTTTCCCATGCTTGGTTGGATCCTTCTGTAACAGTCGTCATTTCTTGACTTCCTGAGTAAGTCTGTTTATGAATTTCATTTGCCCCTGGGTAAATGCTTTGTGCTCTTTGCCCATTGTAGTTTTTTGTTTTTTGTTTTTGAGACAGTCTTACTCTGTCACCCAGGCTGGAGGAGTGCAGTGGTGTGATTGCAGCTCACAGTAACCTCTGCCTCCTAGGCTCAAGCGATCCTTCCGCCCCAGCCCCCCGAGTAGCTGGGACTACAGGTGTGCACTACCATGCCTGGCTTTTTATTTTTTTATTTTTTATTTTTTTTGAGACCGAGTGTCGCTCTGTAGCCCAGGCTAGAGTGTGGTGGCACGATCTTGGCTCACTGCAACCTCCACCTCCTGGGTTCAAGCGATTCTCCTGCCTCAGCCTCCCGAGTAGCTAGGATTACATGCGCCAGCCACCACGTCCGGCTAATTTTTTGTATCATTATTATTATTATTATTATTTTTGAGACAGAGTCTCATTCTGTTGCCCAGGCTAAAGTGCAGTGGCACGTCTCAGCTCACTGCAACCTCCGCCACCCGGGTTCAAGTGATTCTCCTGCCTCAGCCTCCCGATTAGCTGGGATCACAGGTGCCTGCCCCCGGCTAATTTTTTGTATTTTTAGTAGAGATGGCATTTCCCCCATATTGGCCAGGCTGGTCTCGAACTTCTGACCTCGTGATCTGCTCACCTTGGCCTCCCAAAGCACTGGGATTACAGGCATGAGCCACTGTGCCTGGCCAATTTTTGTATTTTTAATATAGATGGGATTTCTGGATTTCACTATGTTGGACAGACTGATCTCAAACTCCTGACCTCAAGTGATTGCCTACCTCGGCCTCCCAAAGTGCTGGGATTACACGCGTGAGCCACTGTGCCCGGCCTTTTTTATTTTTTATTTTTTATTTTTGTAGAAATGGCCTTGAACTCCTTGACTCAAGAGATCCTCCCGCCTCAGCCTCCCAAAGTGCTGGAATTACAGGTGCGAGCCACCGTGCCTGGCCTCATCTATTACTTTCTTTGACAAGAGGTATATCAACATAAAATTCAGATACTATACAGTTCACCCCTTTAAAGCATACAGTTGGATATACTGGTTTCAGGATAGTCACAGAGTTGTGCTTCCATCACCACAATCAATTTTAAAACATTCTTCACCCCGAACAGAAACTCTTTAAGCCTTTTGTTATCACCCACCGAAACCTCTAATCCCCAACCCTTAGGCAATTACCAATCCCCTTTTGGTTTCTTTAGATATGCCTGTTTTGGACATTTCATATAAACGGATTCATAGAATGTGTGGTCTGTTGTGACTGGCTTCTTCCGTTGAGCGTGGTGTTTTTGAGGTTCCTTCATGTTGTAGGACATGAAGGATTGACATTTGGGTTATTTCCACCTTTTGGCTATTATGTACAAGTGTTGGAGGGGACATAGGCCTTCATTTCTCTTGGGCGTGTATATACCTGGGAGTGGAATTGCTGGGCCAAATAGTAACTCTGTTTTTCACTTTTTGAGGAACTGCCAAACTCAAAAAGTGCTAGAATTGGAGATGTGAACCACTGCGCCTGGCTCATTGCAGCCTTGACCTCCCAGGCTCAGGCAGTCTTCCCACCTCAGCCTCCCTTGTAGCTGGGACCACAGGCATGCACCACCACGCCTGGCTAACTTTTAAATTTTTTGTAGAGAGGGGGGTCTCCTATTGCTGCCCAGGTTGATTTCAAACTCCTGGCCTCAAGCAGTCCCCCGCCTTGGTCTCCCAAAGTGTATGTGCCATAGTAATTGTTTTATTAATTTTATTTTTGGAATGTTCATTGCTAATGAACATTGGATAGTTATATTAATCATGAATAATTAAAAACAGTAAAGATAACTGATTGTGTGTTAGTCTTATATTCTGCTACCTTGCTGAATTCATTTATTAGTTCCAAAAGCCTGAATGTGGCTTAAGATTTGTGACAATTTGTTGATCACTCCTTGTCTTTTATGACCTTACAAATTCGATGACTGCTGGTCAGGCATTTTATAGAAAATTCCTCAGTTTGGGTTTGTCCGCTCTTTTCTCATGATTACACTGGGGTTATGGGTTTTGGGAAGAACACACAGAGGAAAGTGTCCTCATCACAGCACACTGGGGTGCTGGTCAGCGTGGTCAGCTGTCTCCACTGTCAAGTTGCTGCTGTTTCCTTTCTGTGCTCCTCAGCGGGATGTTGCTACATCCAGCCCACCCTCAAGGTGGCAGACAGGGAATTAAGCTCCTCCTGGAGTGAAGAATATCAGAAAGAGTTTGGCCCCTGGTTAAAACCACCACAGCAATTAGTAAATATTTCAGGGGAGATGTTGGCTGTGCAGATATCCTGTTAGTCCTTGGGAGTTGTGCCCACTGATCTTACCATTCAGCCCTGGCTGCTGCAGGCCCATGGATGGCCATGAGAAGTACTCGGTATAGAAAGTAGGGCGCCTAGAACCCCGCTCAGGGCCCAGGAGGCACTGCACGGGTGACCGTCCTTGCCACACCACCTCAGAGGCACAGAGCTGGCTCATGTGGCAACCCCAAGCCAGCCAGCCAGCAGGCATCGGCCAAGAGACTTCTGCTGGGGAACATGGAGGCATGCATTCAGCCGTCTCTGCTGGCGTTCATTGATGCTTCACGTGGGTGCTGGAAGTTGTGCTCAGGGCTTTACATTTAGTACTTGAAGACATGGCCTACATTACATCCGTGTTAGAGATGTGAAGTAACTTGCCCAAGGGCACATGTGTGGTAAGCTAAGTGCATGATGAGCTAAGTGCAGACCTGGGTCTGTCCAGTTCTGGGTGCCTTGGCCCCAACCACCAACCTGCCCTGCCTCCCCACGCATCATGGAAGTTAGTGTGCGTTCATCCAGGTGCTTGAGGGTCAGGGAAGAGACGGCCGTGTTGAGGAGGGGTCTCCCGGGTGGGCTGCTATGGTGGGCTGCAGTCAGCAGGCTGCTTGACAGAGCAAGCCCAGTTTTTGTGCATGGGATTGACATGAATGAAATCCCGAGGGGGGGCTTCATGGGTCCTGTCATCTCTGTAACCTTCCTAAAGTGTAGAATGGAATGAGAAATCTGATTCTTTTTCTGCTTCCTCAGCGCATTTATTATCTTTCCCTGGAATTCTACATGGGCCGCACGCTGCAGAACACGATGGTGAACCTGGGCCTTCAGAATGCCTGCGATGAAGCCATCTATCAGGTACGGGGCCTCATGGCCGGGCTTCTGGGTGGCCCCTCCTGGTGCTTTGAGGTCTGAATCCATTTTCCCACGGAGGTGAGCCCTGATGTTAAGACTAGCAGCTGTCTGGGAATTGGGAGATTTACAGCCTGTTCTCCCGTCCTGGAAGGAATGGGTTGGTGGGGCTGCTCTCTGTTTTTGAGAGGAGAAAGTGAGAATTGAATGGATCACAAGCATGGGGTTGAATTGGGATGCGAAGGTGTGGCGGTTCTAGAGGCCATCTCACACCCTACCCCACCTCGGGTGGATTTAGAGCACCGTACCGGTGGTTGGTATTATTCCATTTTGACTTCATCAAACTGTTAACCCGCATCTGGTCTCCCTCCCTCCACCCGAGATGACCTCCGGAGCTTACACTAGTTGTCTAGTTGTAAAAGCGCCATTTCTCCCCTAAAAACAAAAACTGCCTTTCCTTGGGAGTTCGTCATTAGCACTTGCTCACTTTGAACTTAATCCTTTCACGGTTCCTTTGTGGTTTTAGAGCGGAGCAGCCATTGGCTTCCTTGTCTGTCTTCGCTTCCCTTCCCAGCTGAGTCTCTAGAGTATAACCTTTTACCTGCGTATAGATGGGTGTCTTCATGGCGAGGCCACTCCACCTCAGCACCCTGCCATCGCCTTTGCTTTGCTTGGGTTTGATGTGGGTGGGAGGACTTGGGGGGTTTCATTGGGGGCAAATGTCTTGCCTGGCTGGGAGGTGGCTCAGCGTTGCCTGGGGCTCCGTCTCCCCCTGCAGGACGTCATGGCTGTGTCTGTGCACAACAAAATGCAACAAAAACTTCACTCCCCGTGTTCGAAATTAGCTAATGGCGCTGAAGGTTACCCTGGCAGGTGACATGCCATTTATGTCTGTTTACTGACTGTCAACATTAGGACATGTCTGTAAGAAGTACAGAACATGCAATATCTTAGTCTTGTCTTTGGATTTTACCATTATAGAATGCATTTTATTTTTTGAAACATTTTATGCAGTTCTTACATACAGTAAAAATTTTAGGGAATAGTTTGCATCATAACTATGCAATATGTTTATAATTTTTATTCTCAAAAAATGAATGTTAATTACAGAAATTTAGAAATTGCAGGCAAGTATGTATCCTTTTAAACTTTGTATACTTGATGGGAGGTTCCAAGATGGCCGAATAGAAACAGCTCCAGTCTACAGCTCCCAGCGGGAGCGACACAGAAGACTGGTGATTTCTGCATTTCCAATTGAGGTACCGGGTTAATCTCACTGGGACTTGTCGGACAGTGGGTGCAGGACAGTGGGTGCAGCCCACTGAGGGTGAGCCAAAGCAGGGCGAGGCATCGCCTCATCCGGGAAGTGCAAGGGGTCAGGGAATTCCCTTTTCTAGCCAAACAAAGCTGTGACAGACAGCACCTGGAAAATTGGGTCACTCCCACCCCAATACCGCGCTTTTCCAACGGTCTTAGCAAACGGCACACCAGGAGATTATATCCCGTGCAGGCTGGAAGGGTTGCACGTCCACGGAGCCTCGCTCATTGCTAGCACAACAGTCAGAGATCCAATTGCAAGGAGGCAGTGAGGCTGGGGGAGGGGTGCCCACCATTGCTGAGACTTGAGTAGGTAAACAAAGCCATTGGGAAGCTCAAACTGGGTGGAGCCCACCACAGCTCAAGGAAGCCTGCCTGCCTCTGTAGACTCCACCTCTGGGGGCAGGGCATAGCTGAACAAAAGGCAGCAGAAACTTCTGCAGACTTAAATGTCCCTGTCTGACAGCTTTGAAGAGAGTAATGGTTCTCTCGGTACAGAGTTTGAGATCTGAGGACAGACAGACTGCCTCCTTAAGTGTGTCCCTAACCCCCGAGTAGCCTAACTGGGAGACACCTCCCAGTAGGGGCTGACTGACACCTCACACGGCCGGGTGCCCCTCTGAGACGAAACTTCCAGAGGAACGATCAGGCAGCAACATCTGCTGTTCTGCAATATTCGCTGTTCTGCAGCCTCGCTGGTGATACCCAGGCAAACAGGGTCTGGAGTGGACCTCCAGCAGACTCCAACAGACCTGCAGCTGAGGGTCCTGACTGTTAGAAGGAAAACTAACAAACAAAAAGGACATCCACACCAAAATCCCGTCTGTACGTCACCATCATCAAAGACCAAAGGTAGATAAAACCACAAAGATGGGGAGAAACCAGAGCAGAAAAGCTGAAAATTGTAAAAATCAGAGGGTCTCTTCTCCTCCAAAGGAACGCAGCTCCTCGCCAGCAACGGAACAAAACTGGACAGAGAATGACTTTGATGAGTTGAGAGAAGAAGGCTTCAGACGATCAGACTTCTCCGAGCTGAAGGAGGATGTTCGAACCCATCGCAAAGAAGCTAAAAACCTTGAAAAAAGATTAGATGAATGGCTAACTAGAATAAACAGTGTAGAGAAGTCCTTAAATGACTTGATGGAGCTGAAAACCATGGCACGAGAACTACATGATGCCTGCACAAGCTTCAGTAGCCAATTCAATCAACTGGAAGAAAGGGTATCAGTGATTGAAGATCAAATGAATGAAATGAAGTGAGAAGAGAAGTTTAGAGAAAAAAGAGTAAAAAGAAATGAACAAAGCCTCCAAGAAATATGGGACTATGTGAAAAGGCAAAATCTACCTTTGATTGGTGTAACTGAAAGTGACGGGGAGAATGGAACCAAGTTGGAAAACACTCTTCAGGATATTATCCAGGAGAACTTCCCCAACCTAGCAAGGCAGGCCAACACTCAGATTCAAGAAATATGGAGAACGCCACAAAGATACTCCTCAAGAAGAGCAACCCCAAGACACATAATTGTCAGATTCACCAAAATTGAAATGAAGGAAAAAATGTTAAGGGCAGCCAGAGAGAAAGGTCAAGTTACCCACAGAGGGAAGCCCATCAGACTAACAGCAGATCTCTCGGCAGAAACTCTACAAGCCAGAAGAGAGCGGGGACCAATATTCAACATTCTTAAAGAAAAGAATTTTCAACCTAGAATTTCATATCCAGCCAAACTAAGCTTCCTAAGTGAAGGAGAAATAAAATCCTTTACAGACAAGCAAATGCTGAGAGATTTTGTCACCACCAGATCTGCCTTACAAGAGCTCCTGGAGGAAGCACTAAACATGGAAAGGAACAACCAGTACCAGCCACTGCAAAAACATGCCAAATTTTAAAGACCACTGATGCTAGGAAGAAACTGTATCAAATAATGAGCAAAATAACCAGCTAACATCATAATGACAGGATCAAATTCACACATAACAATATTAACCTTAAATGTAAATGGGCTAAATGCCCCAGTTAAAAGGCATATACTGGCAAATTGGATAAAGAGTCAAGACTCATCAGTGTGCTGTATTCAGGAGACCCATCTCATGTGCAGAGACACACATAGGCTCAAAATAAAGGGATGGAGGAAGATCTACCAAGCAAATGGAAAATAAACAAACAAAAAAAGCAGGGGTTGCAATCCTATGCTCTGATAAAACAGACTTTCAACCAACAAAGATAAAAAGAGACAAGGCCATTACATAGTGGTAAAGGGATCAATCCAACAAGAAGAGCTAACTATCCTAAATATATATGCACCCAATGTAGGAGCACCGAGATTCATAAAGCAAGTCCTTAGAGACCTACAAAGAGACTTAGACTCCCACACAATAATAATGGGAGACTTTAACACCCCACTGCCAACATTAGACAGATGAGTGAGACAGAAAGTTAACAAGGATATCCAGGACTTGAACTCAGCTCTGCATCAAGCGGACCTAATAGACATCTACAGAACTCTCTACCCAAATCAACAGAATATACATTCTTCTCAGCACCACATCACACTTATTCCAACATTGACCACACATTTGGAAGTAAAGCACTCCTCAGCAAATGTAAAAGAACGGAAATTATAACAAACTGTCTCTCAGACCACAGTGCAATCAAACTAGAACTCAGGATTAAGAAACTCACTCAAAACCACTCAACTACATGGAAACTGAACAACGTGGTCTTGAATGACTACTGGGTACATAACAAAATGAAGGCAGAAATAGATATGTTCTTTGAAACCAATGAGAACAAAGACACAACATACCAGAATCTCTGGGACACATTTAAAGCAGTGTGTAGAGGGAAATTTATAGCACTAACTGCCCACAAGAGAAAGCAGGAAAGAGCTAAAATTGACACCCTAACATCACAATTAAAAGAACTAGATGAAGCAAGAGCAAACACATTCAAAAGCTAGCAGAAAGCAAGAAATAACTAAGATCAGAGCAGAACTGAAGGAGATAGAGACACAAAAACCCTTCAAAAAATCAATGACTCCAGGAGCTGGTTTTTTGAAAAGATCAACAAAATTGATAGACTGCTGGCAAGACTAATAAAGAGGAAAAGAGAGAAGAATCAAATAGACACAATAAAAAACGATAAAGGGGATATCACCCCTGATCCCACAGAAATGCAAACTACCATCAGAGAATACTATAAACACCTGTACGCAAATAAATAGAAAATTTAGAAGAAGTGGATAAATTCCTGGACACATACACCCTCCCAAGACTAAACCAGGAAGAAGTTGAATCCCTGAATAGACCAATAACAGACTCTGAAATTGAGGCAATAATTAATAGCCTACCAACCAAAAAAAGTCCAGGACCGGATGGATTCACAGCTGACTTCTACCAGAGGTACAAGGAGGAGCTGGTACTATTCCTTCTGAAACTACTCCAATCAATAGAAAAAGAGGGAATCCTCTCTAACTCGTTTTATGAGTCCAGCATCATCCTGATCCAAAGCCTGGCAGATACACAACAAAAAAAGAGAATTTTAGATCATTATTCCTGTTGAACATTGATGCAAAAATCCTCAATAAAATACTGGCAAACCGAATCCAGCAGCACATCAAAAAGCTTATCCACCAGGATCAAGTGGGCTTCATCCCTGGGATGCAAGGCTGGTTCAACATACGTAAATCAATAAACGTGATCCATCATATAAACAGAACCAAAGACAAAAACTGCATGATTATTTCAATAGGTGCAGAAAATGCCTTTGACAAAATTCAGCAGCTCTACGTGCCAGCAACTCTCAATAAACTAGGTATTGATGGAACATATCTCAAAATAATAAGAGCTATTTGTGACAACCCCACAGCCAATATCATACTGAATGGGCAAAAACTGGAAGTAGTCCCTTTGAAAACTGGTACAAGACAGGGATGCCCTCTCTCACCACTCCTATTCAACATAATGTTGGAAGTTCTAGCCAGGGCAATCAGGCAGGAGAAAGAAATAAAGGGTATTCAATTAGGAAAAGAGGAAATCAAACTGTCCCTGTTTGCAGATGACATGATTGTATATTTAGAAAATCCCATTGTCTCAGGCCAAAATCTCCTTAAGCTAATAGGCAATTTCAGCAAAGTCTCGGGATACAAAATCAGTGTGCAAAAATCACAAGCATTCCTGTATACCGATAACAGACAGCCAAATCGTGAGTGAACTCCTATTCACAATTGCTTCAAAGAGGATAAAATACCTAGGAATCCAACTTACAAGGGATGTGAAGGACCTCTTCAAGGAGAACTACAAATCACTGCTCAATGAAATAAAAGAGGACACAAACAAATGGAAGAACATACCATGCTCATGGATAGGAGGAATCAATATCGTGAAAATGGCCATACTGCCCAAGGTAATTTGTAGATGCCATCCCCATCAAGCTGCCAATGACTTTCTTCACAGAAATGGAAAAATCTACTTTAAAGTTCATACAGAACCAAAAAAGAGCCCGCATTGCCAAGACAGTCCTAAGCCAGAAGAACAAAGCTGGAGGCATCACACTGCCTGACTTCAGACTATACTACAAGGCTACAGTAACCAAAACAGCATGGTACTGGTACCAAAACAGATATACAGACCAGTGGAACAGAAGAGAACCCTCAGAAATAATACCACACATCTACAACTATCTGATCTTTGACAAACCTGACAAAAACAAGAAATGGGGAAAGGAGTCCCTATTTAATAAATGGTACTGGGAAAACTGGCCAGCCATATGTAGAAAGCTGAAACTGGATCTCTTCCTTACACCTTATACAAAAATTAATTCAAGATGGATTAGAGACTTAAATGTTAGACCTAAAACCATAAAAACCCTAGAAGAAAACCTAGGCAGTACCATTCAGGACATAGGCATGGGCAAGGACTTCATGTCTAAAACACCAAAAGCAATGGGAACAAGAGCCAAAATTGACAAATGGGATCTAATTAAACTAAAGAGCTTCTGCACAGCAAAAGAAACTACCATCAGAGTGAACAGGCAACGTACAGAATGGGAGAAAATTTTTGCAATCTATCTATCTGACAAAGGGCTAATATCCAGAACCTACAAAGAACTTAAATTTACAAGAAAAAAATCAAACAGCCGGGCGCGGTGGCTCAAGCCTGTAATCCCAGCACTTTGGGAGGCCGAGACGGGCGGATCACGAGGTCAGGAGATCGAGACCATCCTGGCTAACACGGTGAAACCCCGTCTCTACTAAAAAATACAAAAATCTAGCTGGGCGAGGTGGCGGGCGCCTGTAGTCCCAGCTACTCGGGAGGCTGAGGCAGGAGAATGGCGGGAACCCGGGAGGCGGAGCTTGCAGTGAGCTGAGATCCGGCCACTGCACTCCAGCCTGGGCGACAGAGCGAGACTGCGTCTAAAAAAAAAAAAAAGAAAAAAATCAAACAACCCCATCAAAAAGTGGGTGAAGGATATGAACAGACACTTCTCAAAAGAAGACATTTATGCAGCCAACAGACACATGAAAAAATGCTCATCATCACTGACCATCAGAGAAATGCATATGAAAACCACAATGAGATACCATCTCACACCAGTTAGAATAGCGAGCATTAAAAAGTCAGGAAACAACAGATGCTGGCGAGGATGTGGAGAAATATGAACACTTTTACACTGTTGGTGGGACCGTAAACTAGTTCAACCATTGTGGAAGACAGTGTGGTGATTCCTCAAGGATCTAGAACTAGAAATACCATTTGACCCAGCCATCCCATTACTGGGTATATACCCAAAGGATTATAAATCATGCTACTATAAAGACACATGCACACATATGTCTATTGCGGCACTATTCACCATAGCAAAGACTTGGAACCAACGCAAATGTCCATTAGTGATAGACTGGATTAAGAAAATGTGGCACATATACACCACGGAATACTATGCAGCCATAAAAAAGGATGAATTCATGTCCTTTGTAGGGACATGGATGAAGCTGGAAACCATCATTCTCTGCAGACTATTGCAAAGATAGAAAACCAAACACGGCATGTTCTCACTCATAGGTGGGAATTGAACAGGGAGAACACTTGGACACAGGAAGGGGAACATCACACACCGGGGTCTGTTTTGGGGTGGGGGGAGAGGGGAGAAATAGCATTAGGAGAAATAACTAATGTAAATGATGAGTTAATGGGTGCAGCACACCAACATGGCAAATGGATATGTATGTAACAAACCTGCACGTTGTGCACATGTACCCTAAAACTTAAAGTATAATAATAAAAAATAAAAATTAAAATTAAAAATAAACTTTGTACACTTTTTTCTTAAAAGTGATATTTTACTTGCAGTTTAGCTTTTATTTATTCTTGTGTTTGAAATATTTTCGTGATCACTGGGCTTTCAGTGTTTCCAGGTTCCTGTGCTGGGTGTGTCTAGGTGTGAGACATAGTGCCAGATGCTTCAGGTGGAAGAAAAAGTGATGCTCCCATTTCTAATGGAACGCCAAAAAGAAAATGTGGCGCAAATGCATTGTCCGGCCTGAGTCGTCCAGAGGAGCAGTTTATACTAAAAAGTAGTGGTTCAAAAGCAGCAGCCCACTCTTGATTGAGCTATTAAGGATGCATTAAAAGTGATCTTCATTATGAAACATTTTACACATACACGAAGATTGAGTGACTGTTACAGTGAACCTGTGCCACACACCCACCTTCTGCCTTCTCTAGTCACCAGCTCCACCTCACGGCCAGTAGTGTGTTCGTCATACCCCACCACATGCAGGTTATTTAAGCCAACCTGAAGCAGCATGGTATTCACTTGTAAATATTTCAGTAGGTGGCCGTGCACGGTGGCTCACACCTGTAATCCTAGCACTTTGGGAGGCCGAGGTGGGCGGATTGCCTGAGCTCAGGAGTTCAAGACCAGCCTGGGCAACAATGGTGAAACCCTGTCTCTACTAAAATACAAAAAAAAAAAAAAAAAAATAGCCGGGTGTGGTGGCATGCGCCTGTAGTGCCAGCTACTCAGGAGGCTGAGGTAGGTGAATTGCTTGAACCCAGGAGGTGGAGGTTTCAGTGAGCCAAGATTGCGCCACTGCACTCCAGGCTGGGTAACAGAGCGAGACTCTGTCTCAAAAAAAAAAAAAAAAGTGTGTGTGTGTGTGTGTGTGTGTGTGTGTGTGTGTATATATATATTTTTCAGTAGGTGTCTCAAAAAGATAAGGAACTCCTAAAAATAGTTATTTCATTATTCCTAAAATACTGACAGTAATTCTTTTTTTTTCTGAGATGGAGTCTTGCTCTGTCACCCAGGCTGGAGTACAATGGCGCGATCTTGGCTGACTGCAACCTCTGCCTCCCAGGTTCAAATGATTCCCCTGCCTCAGCCTCCTGAGTCGCTGGAATTATAAGCACATGCCACCACTCCCAGCTAATGTTTGGATTTTTAGTAAAGACTGGGTTTAACATGTTGATCAGGCTGGTCTTGAACTCCTGACCTCGTGATCTACCCACCTCAGCCTCCCAAGTCAGTAATTCTTTAATGTCAACTTCTCAGGCAGGGTATAAGTTTTTCTGATCATGATACAACTTTTTAACAGCATGTTCAGAAACTAAATTGCATTTGTTTTTTTAAACTTTTCTTTTTCTTTTTTTTTTTTTGGAGACGGAGTCTCACTCTGTCACCTGGGCTGGAGTGCAGTGACACTTAGCTCACTGCAACCTCTGCCTCCCGGGTTCAAGCAATTCTCCTGCCTCATCCTCCCTAGGAACTGGGATTACAGGTGTGTGCCACCTCACCTGGCTAATTTTTGTAATTTTAGTAGAGACAGGGTTTTACCATGTTGGTCAGGCTGGTCTCAAACTCCTGATCTCAACTGATCCATCTGCCTCGGCCTCCCAAAGTGCTGGGATTACAGGTGTGTGCCACCTTGCCTGGCCACATCTTTCTTAATCTATAGATATCTCCTCTTTTTTATTTTCTTCCCTGCAATTAGTTTGTTGGAACTGGGTTTGTCCTGTAGAGTTTTCACAGAATTTACATTTGACAGACTGGGTCCCCATCTGGTGTTTAACCGACCACTGTGTCCCAAGGATGTCTGCTCTCACAACTTCTTTTTATTTTTTTGAGACAGAGTCTCTCTCTGTTGCCCAGGCTGGAGTGCAGTGGCTTGATCTCGGCTCACTGCAAACTCCGCCTCCCGGTTTCAAGTGATTTCTGGCTAGTTTCTGCATTTTTAGTAGAGACGGGGTTTCACCGTGTTGACCAGGCTGGTCTCAAACTCCTGACCTTAAGTAATCTGCCCACCTTGGCCTCCCAAAGTGCTAGGATTACAGGCGCGGAGCCACCACACCCGACCTGGTCTCACAACTCTTACTCAACATTGTACTCAGAGTCTTGGCCAGGGTATTTGGCAAGGAAATGAAATAAGAAGCATCCAGATTGGAAAGGCAGAAGTAAAACTAACTCTATTTGCAGATTACATGATCTAGAAAACCCTAAGGAATTGAGTAAAGACCATTAGAACTAATAAATGAGATCAGCAAGGTTGCAGGATATAGGATCAATCTACAAAAATCAACTGTATTTCTATACATCTGCAATCCAAATGGAACATTTCATTAATTCAGTCCAGATGGAATAAATCCAAAATGAAATTAAGAAAATAGTTTCATACCATTTACAATAGCATCAAAAAGAATAAAATGCTTAGGTGTAAATTTAACCAAAAAAATGCAAAACCTATACCCTGAAAACAAAGACATTGAGGAAGAGCTAAATATGGAAAGGGATCTCATGTTAACATCTTGGAAGACTCAATGTTGTTAAGATAGCAGCACTCCCCAAATTGATCTACAGATATAGTGAAGTCTCCATCTAAGTTCCATTTGGCTTCTTTGCAGAGATTGACAAGCTGATTCTAAAACCTTGCTAGAAATGCAAGAGAAGTCCGGGTGTCGCGGCGGGCAGCTGGCGTCCCTGCACTTTGGGAGGCTGAGGCAGGTGAATCGCTTGAGCCCTGGAGGACAGGGCTTGCAGTGAGAGGTTGCAGTGAGCCAAGATTGCACCGCTGCACTCCAGCCTAGGTGACAGAGCAAGACAGACCCTGCCTTAAAAAAAAAAAAAAAAAAAGGCCAGGATGGTGGCTCACACTTGTAATCCCAGCACTTTAGGAGGCCAAGGTGGGCAGATCACCTGAGCTCAGGAGTTCAACACCAGCCTGAC